>NW_028263374.1:4168585-4472335 GCF_051168715.1 Poecilia mexicana
TATTAAGTGTTGAACAGAACTGATTCCATCTGACTCACTATAACAGCTCAGAACAAACAGAAGAAATTACAGTAAAATCTTTTTTTTCCCAGTTCTTCTTCCACTATTTTGACAAAATCACTTCTCTCCTACATTCCAGCTTGTGTTGCACCATTTATCCTATCAGAAGCTCATTCATAACCTTGAGGCTTTCAGCCATTGTCAGTCTGAAACTATGGTGACTGAAGAATAAAAGGCCTTTTCATAATCCTTTTAACACACTCATTCCTGATGCTGCAAGGTAACAAAAAGGAGCTAATAACATTCTCTAGTCGTACAGGCGAGACGTTCAATGTGAAGAAAGCTTTGCGGGAAACATTAATCAGAAAATATGTAGAGGTGTTGAGTTGTTAACCCCCTTCAACAAGTATTCCTCGAAATTGGCTAATATCAGTATCAGCACTGCTAAAGTTGAAATTGGAAATTAGCCAGAAATTCTCTAACAGTGATGAAAAAATAGTTATTACACACTGAACCACGGATGTAAGGTGAGTGGTCTGGCTTTCATTTTGGATTGTACAAGATGCTAAAGACTCTGGTCATTGTGGGCTGTAAGGGTTCACATGCCTCTTCAAAGTAGATAGCAGGCTACATGAAAACAGATACCAAAATCAGTAGGAAACTCTTAAGGTTGCTACACACTCAGGTGTACTGTGCGTACTCTGTGAGCCGCACTGACTACGATTGTCTGCGTACGGTTGAGATGTCATAGTCCAGCGTACCTATTGCATTCAATTCTCGTGACAAATGCTGTCATTTCCCACAATCCAAATAGATGCTAGCAAGTTCAATAAGCTAGTTGGGCACCTCGCCCAGTTTCTTCTGCACCAGGGCAGCCACCGTACATCTGTTTGTGCGGGACAAGTGGCAGTCTAGCTGCTGCTGTTTAAGACTGTTTGCGTCGACTCTCAAGCTCAACGTCGGACACAAAACAGTTCAATGTGAACACTGTTTCCTGCCGAGCAGGTTACCATGACAAAACGTACGAGGCTGAAATTTTGTAAATTTAAACGGAAGTACGTCACCGTTAGTCGTGGCTATTTACCTTTGTGCAGATGAGTCCGGCGAACATCCACTTTAACCTCGCTCTCCGCCGTTTGACGTACATCCGAGCATCTACGTCACTTATATTCTAGATCACATTAGCCCATTTTAGAACTGAATGGCATATTAGAGCAGCAGTCTCACACTGCTGTCCTCGAGGGTCAGTGACCTGCAACTTTCAGATGTGCTAGTGAGACTAAACTGTCTCACTAGCACGCAGTCAAGCTCTACATAGCTCTGCTAGTGAGATAATACTGGAGCCAGGTGTACTGAAGCAAAGAGAAATCTAAAAGTTACAGTAATTTGAGACCACTGTCTTAGAGCCATGGAACTCAAGCTATGTCAATTCCCCAATATTAGATACAATGGTCACCTACAAACCTGGGTCGACTTTAAATTGTCTGCTGCCTTAAATCTTTCAGGGCCACCTGCAACACAAATACGTGAGACCATTTCAAATTTTGTGCAACTTTTTCAACATTACAATTTAGAAAAGCTTATCAATATCAGACTGGCCACGTTTCAAAAATGCAATCTTCTACATTACACTACACTACACTTCTACGTAATTGTTTCCTGAATTAATAATTCCAAATGAATGCTACTCGTCAAATTTAAATTACCGAAGGGAGGCTGTGAAACTAATCAAATGTGTTTTTTCAGTTTTGATTTAGGCTTCAAACAATTACTAAAACAAAGCAATTGGCAAATAATTAGTTATTTCTCAATTACAATTATTTCCCCCCACATATTAATTCGCAGGTGGACTTTTTTTTTTTTTACTACAATATGCTTTTAAACTAAATTTGCAATGGTCAGTTTTAGTACTGACCGACATATTTGTGATTGTGATCCCCCACCCCCCCAAAAAATTGAGCAGTCTTAGCTTGGGTGCCAAAAGAAATCTATGATATTTAATGACATTTCAGATTTACAGCAAGATATGCCGTGTTTAGTTGACGCCAGCTTACGTAACCAAGATACGGATGCAAAAAAAAAATTCATTCAACTATATGGATTGTTTGAAACAGGCCAAGTCGCTGTGTTCAGTTATTCTAAGGCACCAAACGGTGTATAAAACCACTGTCAGGAACTTACCTACCAGCATTTTCGGAAATTGGTTGTGCAAAAAGTTTCACGTTTGACTAGGCCGCCAATATTATCATGAATCTCCTGTAGTTGTCATGTCAGGCCACTAGATGGTGCTGGGATTTTAACCTTGAAACGCGCATGCGCGTTTGACCGTTAGCTTCCACCTCGCTAGATTCCACTCCATTTATGAGTAATCCGTCAACGAAGACCCGAGAGTGAAAATGAGCTCCGTGGTGAGATAATTTGTCTCCTCTCCTATTTACAACCACACCGTTAAAGTTATAAATATAACAGAAGAAGCGTAAAGATAACACTGCATGCTTTTGCAGTGTTATCTTTTCACTGCAAAAGAATGTTTTTGGCAGTTAAGATGGCCAATGACCCCAGATATTAAGACTTGAACTAAAACTGCCCTATATGTGTTACGAACACTTACGATTGTGTATCTCATCTTACAGCAGGATAAAGATAGTGATGATTAATGCTTTGGATTCCTAAGGGGAACATGTTCATATGTAACCACTTAAAACAGAGGTGCAAATGATAATGGCGGACACCCCAAAGATTTTCACACAAGTTTGAAGTTCAGTAGTGCACATGCTTTATTATTCAACTCACATCGCATGTAGACTCCCTTGTTCAAAGAATTACACCCTCGACATCAACTCTTCATTAAATATACATAAATCCATCATGGTTTAATAAAGAGGACTACAGTGAATCTGCTGTAAAATGCAGACTGATAAATACCCAATCTATATGTAAATATGAGGCATATGGGTGGAGGGAGGGAATCAAAATGCAGGGAAAAAAATGTAATAACTACTCTATTTGATCAGAACCCCAGGAGCTAAAGTTTTGATTTTTTTTTTTTTAATGGAATCTGAGGAGGAGAGCCGCACCGGGTAGGTGAGAGTGTAAAAGCGTTCACACGGGAGCCGACTATCTGAGGGGCCACCGGATAACAGAGTGGGCCTGTAAGATTACTCTCTCCTAGTGGGAATGGAAACATTGCATTTTGGAGGTCTCAGCAGCTTTTCTGCACTCCCACAATCACAGTAGAGAGGAGAAAGTTGTGGATTACAACCAGGCGGAAATAACTTTTCTAGTTCTGCGCTTAGGTGAACAGCAGCAGCCTCGAAAACAGAATCCCTTTGGAAAATGTTAGTGTTTTGATTTTAGATTTTAAACGCATTTAACCATTTCGGGGTTGTCCATCTGATTGCCCAAACAGAAACAGAAGAACAAAAGCAAAACTTTGAAAAATTAGAAAGTCAGTTAAAAGAACCGCGGAAAAGTTTTTTTTGCCTGTATCACTAACTACATAGTATTAGCATTGTATTGATCTCTCTGATAGCTTATGTTACTTTAAATCACACACATTTATAGTTCCATGCTTCTTTGTTGGTCAATGTTTACTTGCAGAGCATAACAAGATTATGTATATTGTCATTAGCTTTTAATAATAATAGTAGTTAGCCTGATCGCTGCACCAATGGGTGAATTCTGCTAGTTTTTGACTCAGCTGGGCAATGGGTAAAAAAGGTACATATAACACACTGCTTTGTGTTTGTCTATCAAATAAAATCTCAACAACAAATCTCATATTTTGTAAACATAAGACTTGATTTATAATGTCCACTTTTTTGGATGAAAAATATCACTGGATTTTTTTTTTAAATACTGCCTTTAATGAAAGTCAGATTGTTTAATCAATTTTGGATTATCAATCCACAATGACTGCTACTTCGTTCCAAAGTCGAAGTCCAAACATGAACGTTTTAACAAGACCAAGCTTAGCATTGGTTACATTAAGAACTAATTAAACTCAATATCATAAACGACTGTTAATGGCCGCCAAAAAGCTGCAAAGTGAAGGGACGACATCCACAGAGCGCCGTTACGCTGGATCATTACAGGGCGTGTTTGCTTGTAACCATCTGTCTTTAACAGGGTGTAGAGCGCTGAGGAATGATGATATGTGCCATGCGGCCGTGAATGAATCATGTGACATTCCGCACGCGATTAGTGCCAAATTAAGGTCAGCGCAGGAGAACTGAATGAAGTGCTTGCAGATGCCTGTCAATCCCAGTTCTCCAAAACATCTAACCCCAAATCTGCACTTTTAACAACTCTGAATAACATCACATCAGTTTCTGTCATCAAGAAACACAAGTCTTTTAGACTTCTGGATAAATTAACAGAAAAAATCACTTATTAAATTTGGATTTTAAAATGTCTTATCAATAAGGTCAAAATGGCTCAACGATCAGAATGCCCAGGGCGCCATTCTGTCAGGGGTGGCACAGCGTGTTTTCTTTCTTATTTGCATGGGTTGATACATTGTTATGCTATATTCCAGTTACCTGGGACGTGGGTTTGACGTCAAACCTGAAGTTTCTAATTATTCTAGTTAAGAGGTCAGAATTTCAACATGGAGAAGCCCGTAGACATTATTTCCAAATGCTCTTTCAAATCTCATTTTACGCTTTACTTTCCATAAGCAAACACCACTTTTAGTGTAGGTTTATAGTTGATGACTGTACAATGTGACATTGGTTTTAGAAGCACTTTTACATGCATGTCTTGTAAAATGAACATATTTCCACCACATCTTACTGCTGTTGATGCAAGGAGCGGCCATATTGAAATGTTAAGTCTGCCTTATAAGTCATAACTTGGGGTAGTTGGAGTTCCTCCCAGTTCCTCAGTGGGAAATTTGATTTCGGAGGGGTTTTTAGTTGATTTTTCTCAACTGGGAAATACGAACTTCCCAGTTGAGTAATGGAACGCTACATAAGCATTGTAAGAAAACAGACTGCACACATCTGATATCAGTGACAGTGGATTCCTTTTTGAAGGGCTATTTTGATCTATTTAAAGGAAACTGACTAATCTTTAGTTCAAATTTAGCTATTTAGCCCCTATTTAGCTTAACTCTTTGTTTAACTCTAAACTGGACAGACTTAAAGATTTAGATTTCTCTTGAGGATCAATAAAGTATTGTGGAATTAAATGATTTCTCTGCACTGAACACTTTCTAAAAGTAGAAAAAAAAAGTAATGTGTTTTCTACTTTGTGAGAACAAAACAAGGACCGATTCTTCAACAACAGGCGTTGCGTTTATCGTCTTCTCATCAGGATTTTTAAACCTGCACCAACGCAATCGCAAGATGCATGTTCTTGTCTTATAGGGATCCATTAAAGTGTTGCGTAGCTGTGTTGCGAATGTGCAGTGTAAACACTTCGACCCGAAAGTCTCAGTGCTGGAGGTAAATATTATTGCAGGCATGTCTGGAAGAAATAAAAACTGTTTATGGTGACACAGCCAAGTGGGGAGGGAGAGGAAGGAAGTGGAAGTGCTTTAGCCTTGATGGAGGCAGTTCAGTCAACACTGCAGGCGCACGCTTTTGATAATTAACAACGTGGTGAGTCTCTGGTTGACAAGAAATTATGGAAGACTTTTCTAAGTTTTATGGTTCTCATTTTAGCAGATTTGTCAAGTTGGGCTTCTTTCACCAAACTGAATGCCAGTAGGCTCTCCACCTAGGGTGGCATGGCCTTTGGGATGCCACAAACGCTCCAGAATAACAAAAGGCCATCAGTTTTCTATTGGATATTTCCAGGTCTAGTCATTTTGGAGTGGCCACACCCCTGTGGCTGCACATTGTAAGCACAATAAGAAAATATGATTGTACTACTAAGGACAAAGATGCCGAAGACTGAAACAGATTCATGGCTTCTGACTCTACTGCTGTTTTAAAAAGCACAAGTCTGACTTTAGACAGGCCAATATTTGTTACTGTCTAGGAGCTATTGGTCAGGTGGGGTTGATGTTTCTGATTATACTGCTGAGAGCAGACTTGTTGACAGCTGAGCTACGCCCTTCTTAGACCATCCGTCATGATTTGACAGAAGATTCATCAAAGAGAAAGATCATCTCTGATGGAGCTCCTAATGCTCCACTTTGAGGAGGAATCTTGTTATTATGTTGATGGCTCATCATGTAGTTGACTACTACATGTATCATTACATAATGAATGAAACTACGTCACACCTTTAGGTCACCTCTATGACCTCTTCTCTGAATAAGTCTCTAAGTGCTGTTCAGCTTTTTACTTGAGCTGTAAGCCACGTTAAAGAGGGCAGCAATAATTCTGGAGCAATGCCGCATTCTGTGCTGATCCGTGGGTTTCATCAGGCAACACCCACGTCTGTCCACACCTTCCACCTATCAACACGGATACAACCAATGCCTGCAGATGTTCATTTGACACTGTGTTTAAGAAATGAGATTAATAAGAGTGTTCCTGTTGGACCAAGAGAGGTCTGCAACACCTGGAAAGGACTCTAGTTATTGGCCCCCAGTTGGAAAACACATTTACGTACATTGCCACATTTTTTTTTTTTTTTTACATTAAAGCACTACGTGTTTGGATGGGGGTTAGAACTATTGGTACGGTTTCTGCTTGTTCAGTATCCACACGTCTGGAACTTTTCTGCATTTGGTGATGTCAAAATTGTTGGGATTTAATTTGATAGATCATCACAAAACAATGCATTTCTGTGAAATGGGACAACAGTAAAACACAATTTTTTTTTTAACAAATCAAAATTTGAAATGTGAACTCAGCCTGTGTTACATTGGCACATCTAAATAAAGTCTAAGGGTATAAGTTGCCTTTTGAAATAGTCCAATTATTAAACGGTCTGTATCCACATGTAATTTAAGGTCAGTATAAAAGTCTATACAATATATATTAAGCTTATCAAGTTGTCATGTTAAACATTAATAAATTAAGTTTTCATAAACTTACCGATAATTGGATTGCATCAAATGAATTTTTTTTATTTGGGGCTCCATTCTCTTTTTTCAAGGTGGTTTTCTTAAAAAAACAACAAAAAAAAACTATAAAAAGGTACCAGTAGAATCAATATGTAAACAAATGAACGGTTGAGACTATAAATAAAGAAAATCTGAACAGGCCAAAGGGGTTTTTATGGGTCATAAATTCAGATAATTAAAATAATGAAGATTAAATGCAGATCAAAACATAATATTAATTTGTGCAATGGGCTAGAGACAAATCAGCTTGAGTTGTTAATTTTCTTGCACTGCACAATTACGCACTACTTTTTGATCATTACAAAAAAATAAATAACTCAGTGACGTTTATCAGTTGTTGCAGAAAGTTAATAGGGCATGCAAGAAACTAAATCAGCAAAAATATGTCTTTGAGCTAACGTCATGAGAGAAAATCAAAAAATAGGGTTGTTTAAGAAATTCATTTTTTTTTTTAAATAACACTGAATATTGAAGAAAAAATTATTTTGTGTGTTTTTGGCATTTTCCTTGACATGTACATTATGTACAACCACGGATTACAAGCAGACAACTTTTCTATCAAAGTTTAAAAAGAAAAAAAAAGAGCATTCAGGATTTGAACAGCGAGTAAAAATCACAGGTACAACATGGTTTCATGTCTTGCAATGAATAGTTATAACCAAAAATGAGAAATGGAAGTGGAAGAATTCATCAGTGATACAACAGAAAATGTTCATGTAACTGTATTTTTCTCTCTTTATCTTGAAAACTGCAAACAAACCACGCCCTTTCAGCGACTGCTTTCATTTTGTTTCAAAATCACTTTCAAAAATATTCTATATGGGCTCTTTGCACCTAAGGCGTTGACGTCACATCTCCAGGAGCTAATGCGGCTCACTTTTTTCCGCTTTGAGTTACCATGACTGGTAGAAAAGACCAAGTCGTATTTCAGATGCAAAAAAAAACAATACTATTAACATTGGTGTCTTCCTAATATAATGGGCTTTTAAGTTTTCGTTAATTTCCAAGCGATCCTGGCTTGTAAATATCTGTCGCTACCAGCTACCGCCGCACAGCAAAGTTTGCAGCCTTCACTTCACTCCGGATCAGCCTAAAACTACCGGGGATACGGATGGTAAATAAAGGAGCCTCCCTGAGTTATTTCCATGGAATCACTTCTATATTCAGCCTGAAAGAGTTTATGGGAACGAGAGAGCAGACCAGAGCCAGACAGCCGAGCAACTGATCCGCCTGTACATCCTGCTGTAAACACC
The DNA here is from genome assembly GCF_051168715.1 of Poecilia mexicana. Taxonomy (NCBI): domain Eukaryota; kingdom Metazoa; phylum Chordata; class Actinopteri; order Cyprinodontiformes; family Poeciliidae; genus Poecilia; species Poecilia mexicana. The sequence continues at coordinate 4,176,860 of NW_028263374.1, forward strand.
GTCCTATCTGAGCTCTGAACAAGAAACATGCAAAGGTAATAAAACGAAATAACACGGAGACATGAAGCAACACGGTCATATTTTTCTAAAAGCAGCAACTTTGAACCTGAACAGCTGAACCAGATCTCTGTCACCAGAGCTGCGCTACTGTCAAGCTATGAGGCTTGTTGAGCTCCGTCAGGCTTCGGAAGTAAAAAGTCCGAACCGTAACCTCCCCGTTAGTCTGTGACACTAACGACAATAAACACACATAATATATTGAAAATAAGATAAATACATTGTCCGTTAGAATGTTTAGATACTTAAATAGCACATTTTACAAGAACAATGTCCGAGAATATTGCCTACTAGCATAAGCTAACGTTAATGTTAGCCACAAAGTTTAAGTAAAACTCACCTTCATGTCAGTGAATGTATAACGAGGCGAACATCTTAAAACCTTTCTCCAGGTGACTTGTTGGAGCTTCGGATCGATGTACTAACCTTGGCCAAGCCCTGCAAGCACCTAATGTAAATGATATTTGTATTGGATCGGAAACAATCGAGCCGCTTTACCCCGAACGCGGAAGCTGAGGTGCAAAGAGCCCATTAGCTTCATGGCCGCTTGCCTCGTCATTTCCGTTTCAAAGCCCTCGGCTGCCATCTAGTGGCGAAACAGCAAAATGACGCTTTCACAAAAGACAGCACATGTTGGAAATCCTTATAAATAAAAACAAAATTTATTGGCAATCACAGGGAGATAATGCATGACATCTACAGGAGCATTTATTTGAATAAAAATGCTAACGTCTTATTTACAAAGTCTACCAATGAGTGTGAGCAAGCCCAGCACATGCAGTTACAAATGATGCAAATGGGCTATATTTATTTCACAGGTAACAAAAAGCTTTCTGCAAGATGAGCCAAATGATCAGCTCCCCCTCCCTCACTGCTGCTGTGGTCCTGACAATCGACACATGGACTACATGAGAGAAAATAAGAGTGATGTGGGTGTGGCTATAGTGGCATGATTCCAGAGATTTAAGCATAAGGAGGGAAAAATAAAACCTGATTACGATACATCAACTAGGACAATAGTGGTTCAACCGATTAGTCTTGTTAATAAAAAGCAAACTTGTGTAAATGAGAAACATTTCATTTGAACAGAGGTGACTCAAACAAGGGATAACCTCGCCGTAACACTGGCTTTCTGTTACCCGACCCCTATATATAAAACTCACCTTGAGAGAGAGAGAGACATCTGATTGGACGTGGTCCAGCTCTTTGCGTAAAAACACTCCCAATAATCTCTCCCAGCTTTCCACGCTACAGATATAACTCAAAAAGGCTTTCGGACGCCCCAGCAAGCATGAGTAAAGTAGCATCTTGTCCTCCGTTCTTCGTCGTCAGACATTGTGACGCACTTATGTGATTTATGGGGAGCTTAAAACGAGATTGTCTATAGGTGCTGTTAAGATAGGAGTCATCCAGGGATACTAACCGTCTGATTGGGACACTTTTCGCAGTCAAAGGCACTTAAAATTTGGCTCGGGAAATCTTGCACACCGAAAACCCTTAACCTTTTAACGAGATTTAAAAGTTACGTGTAAACTTGAATTTAAGACACCCAAGTAGGAGACGCTTCCAAATGCCAAGCAAATGAAGAATGTTTCTGCAATGTCACAAAAGATCTGGATTTAAAAAAAAAAAAAAAAAAAAGACAAAAAGAAATAGGCAGAAGCAACCGTTGTTGTTTTGGCAAATAACTGCTCAAAGATACAATCACTAAATGCCGCATAAGCAGTGAATGTTGATGAGGAACAGAGTAGGCGATTGATGTTTGGGAGTGGGGGGAACAGCACACTGTAATACCTTTAGCTTCCTGGACATCATTAATGAGAGGAAAAAACTTCCTGACAAGGTCTGTCAGATGGGGATTGGTGGGAGGGAGATGGGGTAGTGCTGTACAGGAAGATACACATCTACGGTAGTGTACTAGGGGGCGGTAGTGAGCAAAGAGAGCTGGATTACTTCACAGAGGCAGTGCAAAGGGTGACTGTTGAGAACCCCGGACTGAAGGGAAAACTTGGGGTGGGGTGTGGTGTGGGGGCCAAGGCCAGCGCTGCGACAGGGCAGAGGTGGTGTTTGGGTGGGGGGCAGGCAGATTGCATTTTCAGCTTCTTCGTGACTTTGAATGCTGGATGAGCCACTGCAGTGTGATATCTGAGGTCAAAGGAAAACATATCGATGGTTTAGTTATTGGCATTACTAAGAGGAGCAAAATAAAATTCGCTTAATAAAAACATGCAAATGTAGAAAAAAACAAAAAAAACTAACAAAAATTAGGGGTGCACCGACTGCAGTTTTCTGATCTTTAAAAATAAAAATATTATCTACCTCTGCACAGGTAGACATAGATAAGATTGATTTCACACGCAAGTGTCGGCCAATCGATGATTTCCCAAACTTAAGGACTATTTATGGACAGAGATATTATTGGGTCACATTTAGACTACATGTAATTTAATCTTTATATACGTAAAGACAAACAACTTAACTGCAGAAAATATATCAAGAGAAGACTTTATAAGCAAACACTTTTGAGTAAAAAAAAAGTCGGACAAAAAAACTGCAGTCAGTGCACCCCTACAAAACAACGTCATTTTTCTTTAGTCCCACTGACCAACACAACTGAATGTTAAGATTTATGTCTGGCTTTCAACTTTGACCAGACAAACATCCCTCTCATATTTACCTATGTTGTCTTTCTCTTTGCAGGACACAGAGTAGCAGCAGATCTCCCGGTCCTGAATGGCAGAAAGGTTCCTGCGCAGATCAGGACGGTACGTTTAATAAGGAGTTAACATGAAAGCAAAAGAACAGACAGATATTAACTTTAGAACACAACATGTGACAAGTTGTCGAGTATTTTAGTGCTCTAAAGCCACAGGAAGTAAATAAAATAAGCATTCCTCACATTTTTTCAATGAGCTGCTTCTCATCGAGTGCGTTGGGCAAGTCCCGCTTGTTACCGAGGACTAAAACCTGGAGAAAGGAAAAAGAAGGAGTTTTATCAGAACCTCTTTGTGATAAAGCTAGCTCTGCTAGCGTCATGTTTTACTCCAAATATCAGACATTTCTCACAGGAATTCCTTGTAGTTGTGGTTTCTCTAAAAGGTTGTGCAATTCATTTCTGGAACCTTCTATTTTCTCTCTGTCTGCTGCATCCACCATGTAACTGAAGGAATAAAACAGAGACATTATGAATTGTTCATAATGTTGCCTGGCGTTCTAGCAGAACAGCGGTAGCTTACACGATAGCGTTGACTCCTCGACAGTAGCGCTCCCACATGCTCCTGAAGCGGGGCTGTCCACCTATGTCCCATATCTGAAACATCAGAGAACAAGATCAACACCAAACATTTGCTCTTTGTGAACCGGCTGCTGCTCTGTACGATGGAGGTCATCTGGAGGCATCCTGAGAATTCTTGTTGTGTCCAGAATCTCACGATTTTCAGATTCGCTGAGACCGATCAGTAATCGGCTGGTCAGAAACTCAAATAAAAACACATTTTACCAGGCAGTGAACGCGTAAACCGTACACAAAGTCAGAGGAACTGCAGAGAAGTAAGAATGTATTTAAACAAAACAAAACTGTTTTTTTTGTTGTTCATTCAGGATTAGATTAAGAAATCAAGATTGTGGGTGAATACCAGGAAGGCTGAACATATTCCAGTAAAGTTGCTTCATTTTAACCTCTTGAGCTTCCAAACTCTACCTGTTGGATTTGGAAATGATCTTCAGTCCATTTCCAATAATACAAGAACACATTATCAAAAATCAAATGTTAAATTCTAATGAACATTTAACACTGGAACTGGAAAATATCCTAAATACAGAAATAAAACAACAGAAACAACAAGTAAAATGAATCATGAAGCCTCTGTAAACAAAACTGTCCTTCCCAAAAAGGAGCTGGCTGAGACCAAAGCACCAGAATGAAGACTTCTGTCAGCCAGTTTTTGGTAGAAAGAGAGAAGAGAGAAAAACAAGAAATCATGCAAATGGAAATCATTGAGATAGGTCTAATTTATCAAGCGATTAATTGATTTATTGTCACAGGAAACTCTCATACCTGTTTTTGTTGTCTTTTAATCACATTGTAAAAAACCAAAAACATCCAGTGACTTTTACGCTAAAGCAGAGGAAGGTGCACCAATTTGCTGTGACTCATATCCTCCCCTACACCAATCAGACTGCTTTCTTGTGCTTTATTAAAATACTGCACATCTAGTTTATTATTGTGCTCACAGTAGAATTTGTTTCATATTTCTAACTTAAAATCAACAGCCCAAAGCTTTAGGAAAACAGAAATTGGCCCCATGTTTTATTGGCTTACCTTTATTGTTACGTTGCCTTTAGTGACTTTCCGCATGTTGAAACCGACTGTGGGGATCATGTCTTCACTGAACTGCCCCGACTGCATACGAGAGAAAAAAAAGACAATATAATAGAGAAAACGTGGATGACTTGCATCTCTGAGCGAGTCGTCATGATGTCATTTGATCTAAAGTCTATGAGTGAGCAGGATTGTGGATATGAATTAGATCAGTAATAGTTTCCAATCGATGCACATAATTTCCCCCAGCTGCTTTGGGAAACGTTTTACCTCCATTAATCACCCTGACATGACGCCTGGTGTGATGTCATTGTGCGGTCTGGGAAGGAATGCTTCCTCAACGTTTTGTTTCTGTACGTTCTACTTTAAACACATTTATGATAAGTTACAACAACAGGTGCTTGGCTAAAACCCAGTGAGTATCCAGGACTGAGTCAGGAAAAAAAAAATCTATATTTTTAACGCTTTATGGACACGTCTTCATCTGTACGTTTTTTTTATAGAGTGACTTTATGAAGAGACCGTCTTTTTGTCTCATCTTAGATACAGCTCAGAAAGTCTGAGGCAAGCAGAGAAAATGTAAGACAAGTCTTGTGGTCAAACTGACCCAAGCCTGCAGGGAAAAATAGTTCTGCAAACAGACTTGCGCCATTTTACTCACTTATGAACATTATAATATGTTTTTGAGGTATTAAGAGGACTGACAAACCAGTACCAATTTGAACAAGCTCAGGCTAAAGTAGCTAAAGGATGTTGCTAAAGTAGCATGAACTATTAATTTTTACCATTATAATCATAATTAGAGCTGCACCGATTACAGTTTTCTGACCAATCACTGATTTTTAGAAAGATTTTAACATTCTGGTTTTGGCAGTTACAGATTTATTTATTTTTTTTGTCTGAAAACCCATCGTTTCCCATTTAAGCATCAGACAATCTGTCAAAATTAAGAAAACTGCAGCTGTTTGTTGGTGCACCTCAATCATAATTAAGTGTAATAATACTTTTAAGCTTATTGCACCAATTGTTAAAGGTTTTTGCTGTCCTTCTCTTCATGCAGTGACAAGTCCAATAAGCTGGTGTTGGATGGATGAATCAGTTCTGGTTGCTAGCCTGCAGTCAACTACTTAATAAACATGCAGCTAGTAGCTACCTTGGTGAAGAGGTGTAGTTTCCACACCTGTTGCTGCCTATGTTTGTCTTTTTGTTTTGCAAACAGAAATATTTTTTACACTTCTTTCTTTTCTTTTCTAAGCATAAAAAGTGTATTATTAGCATTCTTTCAGGCAGCTGGCAGGCAGTGCACTAATCCAGTGCAAAGGCTGAGAAACTTTAAAACCTTAGTAGCCTGTCATAATGTTAACTGGCCTAAAAATCGAATATTTTTGTTTTGTTTTCAGCTTAGAAAACATGACAGTACATTCTGAAAAGAGTTTAATCAGTAGATTCAATAAGAAGCGATAGTGAAGCTATCTTGGGTCAAAACTTGAACTCGGGTCAAAACAGCCTGGCTATGACAATGCAGTAAACATTTATGAGGGATGCATTTTAATAGAAGCATAAAAATAATCCAGTTGGAAACCACAACAATTCAAAAAATAGAAAATGGAGTACTGAGAACTACTCTGATCAGCTGCCTGCTGTGACGTCAGAGGCATATGGAGGCTTGTTTTTGAGAGTGTAAAAAAAAAGATAAACAAATAGAGGGGAAAAACTGACAATGACATGTTTTTCTATAGGTGACAATCAAAAATAATGGTGACATTATTTTTGATTCATTTTGCAGGAGAGACTGGTTGGTACACCTAAGCAGCAGCACAACCTGGATTTACGTGACTATTGCCTCACACTCGTTTAGCCTTTCCTCTAATTCCAAGGGATTACTAAACAGGTCCAACTGCATTGGAGAGTAATGTCTGACAGCAAAGCTGGATAGAACTGACAGTGGGTGAGGTGAGCAGCATTTCTTGGTGGAGAATACAAACAGGTGCTAACGAAAACTCAAGGAACACCAGGCACTAAATGAGCATAGAGTCTTCTTTTTTTCTCTACAGGTTCAAGAGTAACCTAAAAACTTATGGTTGTCATCATTAGCCCCGGGTCACTCCTGAGCAAACATAAACAGCCTGTTTTCAGCCAGGAGTCCAGACCGCTGTTGTGGACACACTGAGAGTCGCTACAAAGCTGACAGCGCGGTCACATGACCCGGTGTATTAGTAAGCACACAGTCATACTGAGAACTTCGTCATTCTCCAACACCAGCTGTTTCAAAGAGTTATTCCTCCTGCACTTTGTCTCATGCAAACACTACCAAAAGCATCTTTTCTTGCAAATATGTTCCCTTTTTTTCCCGTCCTAGCACTTGCAGAAAAAGATGTATTGTTTAACAGACACCTTCGCCCTCTCCCAGGTAGAAGCCTGGGCCCACTTTATGCGTATTCGCTAACGCTGGCTACTTACAGCAATCACATTGACAAATGTGGTTTTTCCAGAGTACTGAAGTCCAACTAACGTGAGCTCCATCTCTTCTTTCCAAAAAAGCGACCGGAACCAGTCTAACAGTCTGTTAATGAGGGCCAGCATCTTGGAGGAGTCAGTAACCGCAGTCTGTTGCCGTCTAGAAGGAAGCCGCTAACTACTGCTTTGTCATATCATGTGACCCACCGACAGGCGTCCACTCCCGCTTCTTCTTCGCCTCACGTTCTTACCAAACCGCCCCTCTATGCTGCCATCTTCTGGTGGTAACCAAGCCTTACATTCCTGCCAACGGGGTAAAAATGAAAAGAAACCACAAAACTCACTCAATTTTTTTTTACTTCGTTTTATGTTTTTTAATTGATCTTTTGCGATGAAAGCCAGATGTCTTTGCAAGAGTTGTATTTATTTTATTTTCAAACATTCACTCATCGCTCCCTGCTCCTTTTTGGTCACTTCACTTGGTCTTCTTCAGGCAGCCCTTTAGAAAAGAAATAGAGTGAGTTGTGTGGAATAATGGCAACCATTTTTAATAACATTTTAGATATAACTTCAGTACCTTCTCTCTGAGAATTGTAGTGTACTCCCTGGGGGTTGCTGCACTCATGAGTGTTGTGTAGATTGTAGTTCTGATGGTTTGATCAAGAAAATATAGATTTACTGTCACACATCTAACAAGATGTTTAAGGATGTTTTTATAGACGTTAAAATGTGACTGAAACACAGGTATGTATACCACTTAAGCATTTTTACAAGTTTTTCATACTATAACCAAAAACTTGAAGGTTTTCTAATAAGATTCTAGGCGATAACAACATAAAGTATTGGATAATGCAGAGGTTTCAGGTTTTATTTACAGATATGTTAAGACAAATGCAGAGTGCATTCACATTTAACCTAAATAAGTTGAATGCAAAATCACTTTTTATTGCAATTCAGTCTTCTTCTCTTTTTTTCACTATATTTGTGGAATGCATGACTAATATTCACCCGTTTTAAATTAACTGCTTTTTATGCAAATGTCAGAATAATTCTGTTAATAGACAAATGAATGTTGTGATTATATTGTGACAAAATTTGAAAAAGCTAACGAGACACGAACATTCCTACAGAGGTTGATGGCCGTTGCTGGTCTGTGTGGTTCTTCACCCTTTTAGCAACAACAACTGGTGCATAACAAAAGATGACAGGTATAAAAAAAATAATAATCTCATCCTCACCTGAGGCACACAAAAGACAGAGACAGAACCTGGAGGAAAGGGGTCCGATATTACATTAATTCACACATTCATAAATTGAGCTTTGACTCGCATGACCTCTTCTACTTGCCTGGTAAAGTTTATCCTTACATATACGCTTTTGGCCCACGGCATCCAGTTTCTTCATGACTACATCCCTAAGAAATCATCACATGACAGCAGTGTAATAATAGAAATTAAACATTATGGCTGTGTCATCACTCTGTGAGGTGACTAACCTTCGATTGAGTTTTTTAGGAGGAGGAAGCCAGTGGTCAACGTTCGTCTGCACTCTGTACCATCTAAGCAAACGAGGAAGGGTTACATGTTGCTTCATTGATGCACCGACTCTCACCAGATTCTCCTCACCCTCCATTTAAAGGCTCTAGGGGCCAAATGTCAGCGGGGCCCTTTCGATCTCTGGTGATGACCACCCCCTCTCCCGCTCGCACCCCACCCACGATGTAGTACACCCCGGTGATGAGGGGGGTTGTCGACAGACGCGTGACTGCATCCTCAAAGTCTTTGGCCTCCTCCAGGGTCTGCGTGAGTAGCACACGGACAATTTGATTTCGACGTGATGTCATGTTGCTTTTATTATCCCACAATATTCTGTCATTTACTCACCACCCGTATAAGCCAGCTGACCGGGAATCTGTGGACAAAGACGGCAGACACAACATTCTTCCACCAGTTTGACCAAACCTGCGTTTCTTAGGAATGAAAAAGAAGTTTAGGGATGAAAAGACGTGACACGGTATCAAGAGTAAATGCGTTTCAATTAACTATAGAATTGCGCAAATTGGAGTTACGAAAACAAGTATGCTTAATGGAAACACGTCAATTAAAAAAAAAACTCATGTTTTTTGATACATGATGAGGAAGGACAAGGCTCTTTTTCAGCCATATTGAAATTGATTAATTTAACAAAACTACAATGGAAACACTATTTCCACATCATGAGTCACATGATCAATAGCCGGATGTTGCTACTGTTGAAACGTTGAAGGCAACGACAGGAAGTAGTAGGAGGATGTTTTTTTTTTTTCAGACAATGTGCAACTGGCCTCCACCAGAGCTCTCATAGAATCGCACAGCTCATAAAAAGTTGTGTGTCATGTTGAATCCATAGCTCTTCTGTAAAATTGCAGGCTACATTTTCCCCAAAACGGCGCGTATGTAGCCGCTCCCAAGTATAGGGAGTTTGTCACTGAATAAGATGCCGATGTCTTGATGAGCATTAGCGCCATGGCTGAATTATGAATATCATATATTTTATGTAACAATTTACTTCCATCATTGCCATTCCATGACTTACCAAGTGAACAAGCTTATTTATGTGATTTTAATTTCAATTCTTATTTAATGGAAACACTGCAAATGCGAAATTGCAGAGTTGCTAAAGTTTTTGAACATTAGCAGAAAAGATCTACACACATTTGTAATGGAAATGCAGCTACTGTCTTACCTCGCTGGTTGCCAGACACAGTGAACTTGTATGGACTCATTCCGGTCCATAGCCCCACATAGCCGGCTAATGACGTTCCAAAGTACGCTGGCTAGAAAGTTGCATCAACGAAATAATCACACAAGCATTTGAGTTCAACAGCTATCATTTAATACCCACACAAATAAGTGTTACTATGTGTCACTCATCCAGCTCCTGGTTTTTGATGGAAGAATTAACAGTCAGGTAATTTGTCTGGGTTTGCCACAGAGATGCATATTCAGAATATAAAAGAAGCTATGAGTAAAACACCAAGCCCAGCCAAATATCGCACAAACATGTCTGTTTGCGTTGGTCTCACAGTGCAGTGTGCGTTCTGAGGTGATTTAGCCAACTGTGTTTTAAAGACTAGCCTGCTGTCATCTAGTAAGCTAACGGTAAGGTACTGCTCACCAATACACAATGCAAATTCATCGTTAACGATAATTTAGGCAATAATTTCTGTGAAAATGAATGCCACATGAATATGAGCACAACTACTGTGCTAGCTTTTTCTTGCTTTCCAACAAGAAAAATAAACAGGATATAATGAGCTTATTGCTTATCCATCACAGCCTGTAAGACATTTTTTTTAGCTAGTTTTCACCATACTTTGTGTCCAGAACTGCTGGGTTAAAGAAGAGACAGAGAAGACGCTAGATAATGTCATGGAGATTGAAGCCAAGGACACTTAGCTTCAGCACTAGCTAAAAAGTTATAGTATTCATTTGATGGTTGAGGAGCTAACTTTGTAACAAACAGCAGAGACAATTTTAGCATTCACAAAAATGACTAACACAAAAATATCTGAGTTATTCCTTTAACCTGAATGCTGGTTTAATACTGTTGAGACATTTGTTGGGTAACCAAACAAAAGTTGTGACCAAGTTTGTTGGCTAGAGAACATACTAGAAGGAGTCTCAACATTTTTACAGGCCACCATGATTCACTGACTTCACTGAACATCTTAGGATGAAATAAGAAACAATGCATAATAATGTTAATGTCAGTTGGTTGTGTTACTCCCATTATTCCACACTAGAAAGCCAGTTAAGAGAACATTAGCCTTTAAGACTCTGGCCAATAATATCAACAAAGAAAGGCACAATTTAATAAAGTGTAATAAACTAAGACTGACCCACTTTAGATTTTTTTGTAAAGCCAAGTTTGTTTGACAATTAATTGGGTTGAAGTGTACTCTCTGACGTGCTTGTTTGTAAAACCTTTTATTTGAGATAAAATGCTTGCTTTTAAACTCCAATTTTTTTTCTCTGTACACATTTTATGTTGCCACCACCTGATCCGGTAAATCTGGGGTTGTGGCTTTTCAGAACCTTCCTGAAAAGCTGAACCGCCACTGAATGCTGATATGAATTTGACATTGTGGAAACTGAAAATTACTTTATGATCAACATGGCTCCTTTAACAGTTATGTTGCGTAATGAGTATAAATGCATATCATACCTCCCCGTTTTTGAAGAAGACAACATTCATGGTTAGATTCCTCAGAACAGAATGTGGAAAATCAAAATTCCTGCCGTGGTAGATGTTCCCGTTCTTGTCCTGAGCCACGATGCTTGTGCAGTAACTGCGGATGGAAACGGTGCCTCATGAGCTTTCTGACATGTTGCTTTCATTCCTGCTTAGACTTTGTGAACATTTGAATCCTCGATGTACTCAAAACTATATGAACAGACTTGAAACCTTACGTACGCAGTAAATTCATACGCAAAGTTGAGGATGACGACATCAGCAAGTTTCATTTTCATCGTGCTGGCTATTCCACGGATTTCCCTGGCATACAGCTGGGGAATGTGTTTTTCCAGGGACATCACGATAGGGCTAATTGCCTTATGGAACCAGTTTGGAACCTGTGAACTATTAATATAGATAAAAAGCATTGTGGTTATTGTTTACATGTGTATAATAGAAGATATTGTCTCAGTGTCTAAGAGTAAAGGTCTACCAATGGACACAGAATTTTCTTTACACAAAATAAGTTGGTTAGAGAGATAATGAATTTTGAAAAGGTTGTTTAAAAATATATTAGTATGTATTACTAGTCTGTCTGTGCTACTAGTACACACTTATTTATTGTCACATTTGAAACAATGCTGAAGTTTGAAGTGCTACAAGCACAAATGACATAGCATCCTGCTAATTGCAAACTGACGTAGCATTAGTTGCGGGTAGAGTGAGCAGAGGCACCGGTTGGACATGGACGACTTCACTAAGCCGTCTTTTTTCAGTTTGTGGATTAGAGAAGAATCCATAAGAAGCAATACGTTAGCTTTTTCTTCTTCAAGTGATGCAGCGTTCAAGTACAAACCAGCCTTATGAAACTTTTTCTTGTTCTGACATCTCCTAAAAAGCCACACACACTACAGTCAAGGTCACATTTCTGATGTTTTATCCAACAAGTTATCAAAAGTTCTGAAAAGTTTGACACAGTTTGATATAATTTTAGAGTGATTAAACGTCAACAAATCTCACACAATTAAGATAAAACTGTGTCCTGTAGGACATCCGAAGAAGTTTGGAATAATTTAACACAAACAGTAACTTGTGTAACGAGGGAATAATATAACTCCCTCCATTTATAGAATATTTCCTGGCATAATAAATATAGTACAAAAACATTATACAGAAATCTCTTTACCTCTCGGATCTACAAAGGTGTTTATGGAAACTAAAATATCAAACTGAAAACTTTATTTTGCAAGCTTAGATGTTGCTTACATTCATTCAGTCTGTGTGTTTAAAATTTAAAGCCCACTTTTTAAAATCCAAACTGGTGTCTACATACATAAATATTTGACTTTTAGTTATATATGAACATAAGAGGACTTACCTAATGAGGATTTGTGCAGCTTTTTTCATTAAATCTGTATCAAAAGCTTGTTGAAGATGCTCCCATCGCTGTTCTGGACTCAGGTCCAGATTGACGAGCACTGTAGGCGTCTGCTGAGCCCACAGAGACCCAGAGAGTCCGAGCAGAACCAGCAACGCTGAACTCCACACCATTATGACTGCAAGCTGTCAGTCAGAGGAATGAGCTCCCTGACACTGAACCAGACCGGCAGCTTTAAGCTGATAATGTAACTCAGACAAAAACCAAACTGGCTTCCTTTAACAGGTTTTCATAATAAAATAGAGACGTGGTTTAAGATGCGCACACTCCCTGGGTTAGGGTTGATATCTACCAACGCTTTTCATGGTGAGGTGTAAGAAATGGTTGATCCAGCTTTACAGAGCGTTACACTCATTAAGGAAAGTCCATGTTTTTTTTTGTTTTTTTTTAGTTCTTAGATTTAATATGTACTTTAGGAATGTTTTAGATTTTTCAACTAGATGCTTTTATTTTCTGAAACATGAAAATCGGATCTACACAAAGGCAATTCTAACGATATCACTCCACTGATCTGATTTAAAATGAATTAAAATATCTCCTTTTTTTTTTACAGGAAGCTAGAAACACATTTAAATATGACCTGCCTTGTGCTTGTCAGCATAAAGTTGACAAGGGAGCAGATGTGCTTTAGAAACCTTCAGCTTCAAAAATGTAAAACAGTTAAGGAATAATACATCTATGTGAAAGCGAGCAGCAGTAAGGGGTACACTCTGCACTGTAAGCACCGGTTTGTCTCCGAGTTCATTTACAAGTCATTTCTGTGCAGTTAGAGAGCTTAGACAGGTTTGTTGTGATTCTGAGAAACGGAGAAAAAGGAAACCCTTCAACTGTGAACTTTGTAACACTTTAACAACAGACATTTTCAGATCAATCTCAGAATTTTCTTTAAAAAAATTCTGAGTTTGAAAAGTTGAAATTTTTCAATTAAATGTTTTGTCTAGAAAATTTCTGAGATTAATGTCAAAATTTTCAAGCAAAACCTTCGACTTTTCAAACAGAAATGTCCTTGTTTTCTTCTACAAAATTTCTGAGAAATTTTCAACTTTTGAAATTCAGAAAATGCTTTGTGCTTTTTAATCATTATTATTTCTGTAGATCTTTTTCTATCATGAACAGAAAAAGATCTATTCACACAACAATCATGGCCGTCGTGTGACGGCAGCCATGACTGTCCTACTAGCTGACTATATTTGCGTAAGTTGACTGGTTCCTCATTTTACACATTTTTCAGTGCAATATATTTTTAACTTTCAGCTTTTCTGGGACAAGGCCATTTGCACTTCTTTTTTTATATTTGCGTGATAAGCCAGAAAACAAATATGTCCTTATCTGGTGACTGTCTGCCTTCTACACTGCAATCAGTGTCTTGCTGGAGAGTGTTCTCAGTGAGAAAGGAGACTTTTAGAAAGAACAGAAAGATAAATTCCAGTGAATATAACACAGCCTGCTGAAGGAAGTGTGCTCCTGTCCTTTTAGATATTCACATTTGTGAGATAAAACAGGCGCTAAAAAAACGGATCTAGTAAGGCTGAGCATACAAGAAAAAACTTTTATTATTATTAGCAGTGACACAAGTGAGCCTGTAGGTGGCAGTGTTGCAGAACAGGTAGGTACATGTCTGGTTACTTTACTCAGGTAGGAGTTTGGCCTTCCCACTTCCTGTTAAGAGGAGTAAGGAGATTTTATGTAACCTTTTAGAGCTTTGTATCATCCCTGAACTTTGTCTCCTTTTTCTTCTTCTCTAGCCGTCTTGTGTTTTGATTTGTGTCTTCATCACCATTTGCTGTTCATTTTCAGTTCACTTTTTAGATTCCTCCTCCTTGTATTTAGATTGGGATCTGCGTTTTAGTCTTCATGTTTATTTAAGAACTAAGAGTTTATTTAGTTTCTAAATAAACTCTTATTTAGGAACCTCTTTTCTGGATGTGCGTGTTCTCCTCACCACCTCTTATTCTGAGTTTCTACATCACCTTTTGGATCTGCTGTTGGATTGTGTCCCGTTTCCATTTGTACACTTTTCTGTTTTTTGTGTTTCTCTGTATTGGTTGTTTTCAGCCTTTCCCTCAGTTTATCTCCAGCTCTCTGCTTTCCCTCATTTGTCTGTTACTAATCAACCACATCTCTCTTGTTCTGCAATCACCATGTGAGCTTAAATGTCTTTTAGTTTGTCAGATCATTTTGGGAAGTTCTTGTTGCTCTTAAGTTTTTTTTTTTTTTTCTTTCTATTTTTATCAGAAATGTTGATTATTCCCTCTCTTAATTCTTCAGAAGTATGGAGGCTTGTTAATCTAAAGAAATAAAATGATTCCTCTTTTTACTTTTGCATGAAACAAAGACAATTCTGCTAAAGTTAACTGGCCTAAAATAGGAAACTTTGATTCAGATTTAATATAATAAAAGAACCTTGTGTCTTTTTTATGTCTAGGTGTAAATATTTGCTTCCACATTTGGAGGAAATTCGTGTTAATGATTGATTTGGGTTTCCCCTGAACTCAAGAGTCTGTAGTTTGAATCGTTTCAGAGAATTGTTCCTCTGGTGGTTCAGCATCCTCGTTCACCTCACCTCTTATCGATCTTTCACCAAACAAAATGCTCAGTTCCTCTTCAGTCGGATGTTAAAATCACTGTTGTCCTGTTACTAATGTTAAAGTCCAAACAGAAGCTACTGCTTGTGTTGCAACTAAGGTATAGTTCAAAGACACTTTATGGAGAGAAGAGAGGTCAGACTTCCCATTTCCTCTTTATAATGGCTGATATATACATACATATATAAAAACAGTGACACTTGTGGTGAGTAAGGCAAGGTTTTATTAAAATCAGCAAGTGATTTCCAAACAAGCTGACATCCATTATGACATGGCGCAACGCAGCAATGAAAATGTGTTCTCGCAATCAGTTGTTAAATAATTCCTATCTACTTTTTCTTTTTGAAACGTTTCACATTTTGGATTAAAGCTTTATTGCAAACGCACAAAAATAGTTGGCATATACAAAGAAATCCCCAAAAACCTGTTAAAACATTTGTATGGTTTTAAAAAGCATCAGTAAAATTACATTATTTACACAATTTGCATAAGACATTCAGTTGTATGTGCACTTACTAAATGTAATGGTGTGAGTGATTGGAGATCGTCATTATTTATGTTGCTCTGGTTCCCAATAGTAGATTTCAGTGGCTTTAGCTTAAGGTCAAGCTTTTTTCTGTGAGATAAGGTGAAAACACTTTTTAGATAAATGAGATCAATATCAAACTGTGTGTTTGGTTATCTCATGTCTACCCACAATTCAATTCAGCCGTTTTCCTTCTTGGACAAACTGAGTTATTTTAACCCATTTTCGGGCAATTAAACAATCGTTTCCTTAATTTTGTCTGTTTGTTTTGTTTTTTAGAAGGCAAAAGAAAAAAAATGAGAGACTATGGTCAAAATTTCACATTTTGACCATTTGAGCATTTTTCTGTAATACTGTTTTTAACTAATTAGTGCTTCAAAATGCACCAGTAGTAAGCTAGGTGGGTAAGGCAGCAACAAGATTAAATGTTCTTTCTTTAAAGGCAGTTTCATCCTAAAAAGAAGAAGTCAAACCTCCTCAGTCTCACTTCTACGTATCTGATGAGATCAGCAGAAATGTGTTTGTCTTTCACAGCCAGGTCAGTCGGTCTTGAAGCAGCCCTAAAAACAGATCAGATGAGTGGATTATTCTGAACATTTTTCATTGACCGCTATCACTTCCGTACCTGTGGTCTGATGAATGTGGTGTAATTCCCAGGCGATGCTGCACTCATAACTGTGGTATAAACTGTAATTCTGTGAGGATTTAAGACAGAAGGCAGAGGACACTGTCAAATGTGATGGAATTAAAAAGAAATTAAAGTTCAAATATGTGTGACGACTTTATAAAAAAAAGGACCAAAACTCAGCTGACAGGGTTCCTATGAAGTCATGAAAATAATGTGTTACCCATATCAGGATAAATATGGAAAAAAAATAAGAGTAAGGAAAAGTATTTGCATATTTAGACTTTATTACCAGTTCCAGGTTGTACCCTTTATGTCCCTCCTTCCATGTTGTCTTCATCCATTTCTTCCTTGTGTCCTTCAGCTCTTTTTCTCCTAACATTCCTGGTCTTTCATTTTTTGCTTTGTTGCCATTCTTCCCTTGCCTTTATTCCCCTCCATGTATCTCTTTCCTTTTTTCTATTCTCTGTTTCAGTGCTGTTAGAATTCATTGTCTCCCTCTCGGCCAGTCTCTTCTCCCTTTCCTGCTCACGCTGCTCCCCACAAAATGCCGCCCTGGGCAGGTGCCCATGTCGCCCATATCAGAAACCACCACTGCCTTCACGAGAGACTAAGTTTGGCTTATGACTCCAGAGTTGCAGGAGTTGGTGTCCCGATTAAACTAAAGAATTTGAATTTGATTAATAATTTAGTCAATGACAAAATATTGATTAGACTTATTAATCGTTGCATAAGACAAGCATTGACATGAGTTCTGATTCCCAACAATTTTGATGCCACCTTATGAGGTTGGTACAACATTTAAGATTCATCTCATACCCTTCCCTGTGCCCTTTCTTCTTTCCATCTTTCCCTTCTTCACTTACTTCTTACTTCTGTTAGAACCTCATAGTGAACTTTGGTGTGGTATATTTCAGAATAACCATAAAGGACCAAGCCTCCTAGAAAAGTCTGGATGGTTCACATGAGAAATGTGCAGGAGCATGATAAATAGCACGTCGATAATTTGGTGTTGCCCTTCTGAACAACAGGAAGTAAAACGGCTCTGCACAGTACGGCTCCATGTGTGCAGAGCAACAACAACACTCATGTGATTTCTAGATGCTAACAGATTAAAGACAGCAGTAAACAAGCATCTTACCTGTTGCAGATGGGATGCAGTGACAAGACCTGCAGGACAAGACTCACTTATCATTATCAGACCTTCACAATGTGTCCCATTCTGAAATGTGGCTCTCACTACAACCAGTATCACCTAAACCTAACATCTCATCATTATGGACTTTTCACTATATTTTACAGTCACACTTGAAGTGCATTAAGTGTCGAATAAGATGATCTAAGGAGTCTCCTCAACTAAAACTGGGGAAATCTGCTTCGAGCTAAATGCGTATTACTGGGACAGAGGAAGCAGAAGAATGTTCTATCACATAAAATCTCATAAAACCCATTGTGGTCAGTGTTTATGAGGTACTTTAATGAATACCTTGGGTATTGACTAGACCCTACTTGCCTGATAAAGTTTGTCCATGTTGATATGGTCTTGACCGGTAGCGTTGAGAGCCTTGTTTGCTGTTTCCCTAATATGCGATCACATAACCGCAGTTTAATCAGTTAGCAAACATTATGGATCATCATCATGTGAGATGACTGACCTTCGATGGTCTGATGCGGGAGGAGGAAGCCAGTGGTCAAAGTTCGTCTCCACTCTGTACCATCTAAACAAACGAGGAAAGATTACACGTTCCTTCAATCCCATCGACCCTCCTCCCCCCCCTGCAGATTCTCCTCACCCTCCATTTAAAGGCTCCAGGGGCCAGATGTCAGCGGGACCCTTTCGGTCTCTGGTGATGACGACCCCCTCTCCCGCTCGCACCCCGCCCACGATGTAGTACACCCCGGTGATGAGGGGGGTTTTGGACAGACGCATGACTGCATCCAGGAAGTCCTCGGCCTCCTCCAGGGTCTAAATGAGTCACACACGATTCGTTTCACTTCCCCAAGCTGTGAACAACACATTTCCCCACCGCTTTCCCGTAAAAAACGGACTCGCCTCCCTCACGAGCCAGCTGACCGGCGACCTGTGAAACAGGAACGCGGACACAACATTCTTCCACCAGTTCCACCAGTGCTCAGTCCCTGGTGAACCAGGAAACAAATGTTAAGAAAGGGGAAAAGAATAAAATAAAATGCAGCATCTGTTCTGACCGTGAGATTGCCTCACCTCGCTGATCGCCGGATATGGTGAACTTGTTGGGACTCATTCCTGTCCACAAGCCGACATAACCGGCAAACGACGTCCCGTAGTACACCGCCTAAAAGTCAGTGTCAATAAAGGAGCATCACAGTTTCCTCTTCCACTGGGCAAACGTTTAAATTATAGCTTTTTTATGAGTGTCGAACTGATTTAAGTACAGAACATAACGTTGCTAATCACTATTATAAAACTCTGAAGACAGTTTCAAATGTCAGCTTCATGATAACCTTCTCTTTGTTTTAAACAAGTAGAACCCAACACACACAGTGTGACGTCGCCTCTACTTCCACTATAAATATGGATGGATAAAAAACAAACTTTTGAACATTCAGAAATTGGACACAAACTGCTAGAAGAAAAAGAGCCTGTGGATATATAAACATTTTGTATAAATTCCTTTAAACAGCTACCATGCTCTATCACTTTGAGTCCATATTGTACCTTTCCATTCTTCTGGAAGACTAAATTCATGGTCATATTCCTCAGAACAGGATGAGGGTAATCGAGATTCCTCCCGTGAAACACGTTCCCATTTTTATCTTGAGTCACGATGCTGGTGCAAAATCTATGAAGGCGGAAAGTTGGTCTTTGTTAGTGCTCTGTGGCTTCATGGCATATCTGTCGACATGCTACAAGCTGGCTTTGTTCATTTACAAATAAAAACATGTAATTGGAACTGTACGTACGCAGTGAATTCATAGGCAAAGTTAAGAATGATGGCATCAGACAGGTTCCCTCCCAGGACAGAGGCCAGGCCGCGGATTTCGCCGGCGTACGGCGGAGGAATGTATTTTTCCAGGGACTTCACAATCGGGATCGCTGCGTGATGCACCCATTTTGGAACTGTTGCTCTGTAATAGCAAAAAAATAAATGAATAAATACATAGAAAAAACACACAGTGGAAGTTACTGTAAACGGTTAACAGAAGTTACTGTGTTTAAGTTGCTCAAATAAATCCACAGGTGTGCGTCCAGTTAATTCAAAATCAAATCTGAGGCTTACAAAGGAATGACGTCGCCACTCAGGCTTTCACAAATTGTTCAAAAGCAAAATAATCAACCGTATGTAAATTTCTGAATTTGAAGAATGTCATAAATAAAGATGATTCGGAAACACTTTATTTGAAGGGGTGTGCACACGACTGACATGACACTGTCATAAACACGACATAACACCTGTCATGAACATAAAGAAATATTTATGAATGTCTATGATTGTTGTCATGAAGTGTCATTCGGTAAATAATGACACTTTTAATGCAAAGTTGCTCTAAAAGTTGCATTTAAAAGTCCATTAAAAGTGCCAACTTTGCATTAAATTGTCATTTACAAAATCATGCAAAGTTGGCACTTTTAATGGACTTTCCATAATAATCCTAACTGACCTAAAACAGGAAACGCTTAATTTTATTTAATGTCAAACAGTGAGAAGAAAAAACAATGGCTATGTGTCTGTATTTTAATAGAATGTATGAATAAATGGTTCCAACTACACAGCCAGTAATTTGCAGCCTATGTATGTAGAGACGTTGTTACTCTGAAACTGCCAAAGAGTGGAGGTTTCAGTGTTTTATCAACAACAAAGTAAGGTTAAACCAAAATGGAAATTTTTATTTTTTTTAATCTGCGCTCTATGGAGCATGAAAGTCACCGGACCGGTATTAGAAAACTTCTGTGATGAGATTGTGGCGGTTGATATTTGAGATCTCAGGCATGTTGTACACAGAGGCCCATCGAATGAAGAGAAGGAAGCACACCCCAAAACTGTACGCAATAGCTAAAATCTGCAAATACTTGACATTTCCCCTAAATATTTTTAGAACATTTTTCTAAAAAAAAACTATTAAAATATTGCTTATTTTAATAGTTCTAACACCAAATACACCTTAGTACAGAAATATGCACAGTGGAAACCATCTTAGCATTACCTCAGAAGCTAGCATCTACAGTCTTCCTTATTTCCACACTTGGGAATACAAGGAAAATAAATTGCACTCCCGAATTGACTGCCAATAGACAGTCAAGTAGCATTGTGCCTATGTGTTTCAGTTTCTCAAACTGTATTTTCTGTTGAATATTTTAGATATTGTCTATGCAAACAATCCATGATTTTGCATAAATAATTTGGAGTAAGGCTTTACAGAATAGATGGTAATCCACTGCATAACTTATCGGGAAGCCGGGGAAAACTGTGACAGCTTCAGGTTTCAGTTTAAATCCAGTTCATATTTCTCTCGTAATTACAGCCATAGCACCAAAGATTGAGGCAAGCAGAAGAGGGATAAGGAGCAGATGATCAGGTTAATAATACAGTTGCACAACAGCTCAAATGTGACTTTTAAAAAAAAAACAGCCGTGGGCTCCAGAGCATTAGTCTGACTGATGTTGTGAAAGTTTTGCTTCAGCACACTTAATGAGCAAAACTGTACTAAAGTATTTTTGTTTAGGATAAAAGTTGAAGAGACTAAAAAAAATTCAACGGGCTTTTGGTACTGTAAGTATGTTTAAGCATTAGAGAAAGGAAAATTGTAAATGTAATTCTGCACTTACTGTAAACAGAGTTCATAAAGCAACAGTACATAACATTATGTTCAACTTTGCTGTATACATTTTGTTCTCTGCAGTGGTTTGTGGTTTAGATGAATGGTTATTCATTTTTATTACACCTGTACGACCCAGCATTGTAATAGTACATCTCTAATGTAAAAATGTTGACTTTTATTTAGTTTTTTCCTCCAAACTTACAAACTGAACCCTATTGTTCAGTCTTGTAATGCTATTGGATAGGGAATTTGCATAGAATTTCTCCAAACGGGATCATAAACAATAGGGTTTAGTTTATTAAGAAAAATTAAGCAAAGACAATTTTTGCCATCTACAGCCGTAACACAGGTGTCATAATACTGGTCTCAGCAATTAATTACCTGAACACAGGTGCTCATTTAAACTTGGCTCAGCTGGTCTGTAAACATTACTTAGCAACTTAGCTTGCAAAAACAGTCTTAAACTTTGTAAAGCAGAGTTGAACTACCAAAATACGCTGATAAAATGCCATAAACAAGACTTACTCGATGATTTCTGCTGCGGCTTTGGTCAGGTAGTCTACGTCAAAGACGTTTTTGAGAGCCAACCATCGCAGCTCCGGTTCTTCGTCCAGGTTGATGACAACCGTGGGAGGAGAAGGAAGCTGAGCCCGCAGGGAGCCGCAGAGTCCGAGCAGCAGCAGCAGAAGCTCCGCGGTCCGGAACATCCTGGTCTGCTGCAGACAGAGGAAGAAGAAACACCCGGAGAAAACAAACCAGACTTTATAATAACGAACCTAAGGCAATAAACAAAAAAATCACTTCCGCTAAAAGCTTTTCAGAATAAAATACGCACGCGATGAAGTATTCCTCCTACTTTTTTCGACAACAACAAAAATACCACGTAAATATGGACCTAAATTAATAATAGAGCGGTTTTCAAAAGACGATTTCCTTCTTTATAGAAAAAAGCTATTTAAATTAACGTCTTATGTGAAAATATTAGTGCCCTTCTATAAAATCATGTATCCTTTTGTTGTAAGACTTCACTGCCCACAAAGAAATCTGACAAGAATAACCAATAGAACCTGGTCTGACAACATAAAGAAGCTTAATGTCAAAAAAAATGACATATATACAACAACCTAAGAAAATATAAGAACAGAGAAGATGAATAAAGTATGGAACTATCAAAAGAGACATTTTGGGGTGCTTTGGGATTTCAGCAAACATTATCTACACATGTGAAACAAACAGAATAGTGGTGAACTACCCAGAATGGTTGGCCTACCTCTTGCATCAATAATTCATCTAATAATGATACTCAAGAAGACAATTTCTTTTAATAGATTTCACAGTGTCATAGGTTATTTCTATGTATCATGATGTAATGATGAATTTTTGGACTTATTGTATTCTGCTTTATACTTGTGTGTAACTTTCACTTGATTTGTGAAAGCATGGAAAGTAATTAAGCTGATCGTAGAGTAAAATAGGATTAAGTCATGTGCAAATTCATTAAAAGTTTTTTTTGCCCATCACTGCTTTGGTTTTATTCAGATATCAGATTTGGATAATTTGATATGGTACATCTCTGCTTTAGAGCAGTAGAACAATCATTTGATTTTTTAATGCTATTTAAACTCACCGGCATGAAGCCTGGCACAAACAAGCTATGATTTATATGAGGTTAAGTCATAAAATCAAACAAAAGAAAACATTAAAGTTTGATCATCTTTTATGTTTCAAAAGTAGCCTTGGTATTTACAGTCCACATAAAATACATAATCTCTTCTCACCCTCCTACTGGTACCTCTGAGTCTAAAGGAACAGATCAAACTGAACTAAACAGACTTTGTCCTGGGAGGAACTGAAAGGACACGGAACGGAAAGCTAAATGAAAAAAGATAAAGGACAAAGCACACGGGAAATATGGGTGTGAAAAGAATAGTGAACAAACAAATGAGTGAACACTGGCCAGAAATAAAAGACTAAGAATCATACAAAATAAAGAAATCATGGTGTTTATTTACACCATAAAAAAAGAGGAGAGCTGTTGAACAAAAAATATCAAAAATTAAAATGACACATTTAGCCTGTCGTAAAAATGTATTGATTGAGTCATGTTTGTGATATCTGACATATTGACTGGAGAAGTATTGTGGGTCAGACATTTTGCTGTCTCTCGCATTTTTAAGACTTTGACTGGGCCCTTCTGAAAGTTTATGCTGGGTTGTAAAATAGTGCTTCACAGCAGCCATTTGTTCTATTTGCTAAATGCCGCAATAATGAGAATGAGAGAGAGAACATGTAAAAGATCTATTTATTAATGTCTTCAAAATCAGAAGTTTGTTTAAAGAATAATTACTTTCTCTTAAACAATGGGTTGTGATGTCATGGTTTGTGAAAGTTCTGATAGGTTAACTGTGATAAAAAGTTAAAGGATATTACTTTGGTCATTCTTCACTCTTTACCTACTTACATGGTTTATAAAATGATCACAAGGAGCAAATTACATGAAGGGAACCTTGAATTATGGCATTCTTGTAAATGGGAAGAATTTGCAGGGTTATTCCAATAATTGTACTTTCAGTAAAAAAAAAAAAAAAGGGGGGAAAAAAAGAAAAATTTTTGGTCAGTAATTCTGAAACAAATTGTTATCAAATTACTGCTATCACATTTCTAAACCATGAAACCCAGTTGAGTTTGGCCTCTAACTGCTGCCTAATATTTAATTTTTAATTCCAGGGCTTTGCCACCTTAATCAGATGGTCTTATTTTATTACATTTGAGTTACTAATCGGATCATCAAGAAAGAAAAAAATCTGAGAAAGGGATTTAAACTACTGAGTGTCCACAGAGAGCCAACAATATTTACTTAAAACACTTTTTCTTTTTTCCCCTTTTCTTGTTTTAGCAACACTCGGCCACCTGGGGGCAGAAGAAGATAACATTTAACCTTGCTCCATACTCTCTCTCTTTGCACATTAAACTCATTCGTAGACCTTGAGCGTTTCTACATCCATGTGCTTTATGGCAACGCTGTCGATACACACAAGTGGCGTCCATTTGTGACATTTCACAGTCATCTCTCTTCTCTTAGAAAACTGTGTAAAGGCACATTTGGAACAGGGAAAGTTTGAAATTTTACTACCTTATTCATCTGAAATGTCTGATCTTAATCTTACTGAAAAAGGTTAAGATCTTGCGAGGCATTGGACTGACTCCGTCAGTACAGGATGACACTTGCAGTCCAGTCTGACTAGCATGGATGCTGACCAAGTCACGGGTCTAACGTCTAAAGCAGCAACCACCGACAGCTGTAAGAAAGCAGCATACCGGTTTATTCCGAGGTAAAGATGGAGCAGAAAGTGATAAGTTGAAGACACAAGTTGTAGAGTCTTTAAATGACAAAAACTTTAAACATATGTCAGAAATAACAAAAAATGTTCACCAGAAAGCTGAAAAAGATTGCAATACGGTCTAGTTCTCTGGAAGCTAATTTTAAACACGACATATAGCTAACACTGCATCGCATCACTGTGAGATCTGGTTGAAAAATATTATCCTGAAGCAGCTGGAAAACGGGTTTTGAGAAAACAAATGTAAAGACATCAAAATAAGACTGAAATAAAGCTCAAACTTTACAAAATATGCAGCAACTAAAAGTCTCCTACGTTAAAGTAGCTACTTTAGCTAAACGAGTAGCTAGCGTAGAATGTTTTCATTCCACTTTAGCTACTCTCAACATTTTCATTATGAAATTCCATGCTTTTCCAGACTTGCCAGTTCTGGGTATTTTTCAGCATTTTTTTTTTTTTACATCGAGCGGTTGCGCTAAACGCATCAACACTAAACCTGTTTGAGTAGTTCTCTCGTCTTATCTGTAGTTTACAGAAAGAAATACATATTTTTAGTCTGTGCTGTAGATTTACTCTTCTGTAACAGCTGCACCAAATTAGATCACCTGCATTTATAAACCTTTTAACTCTTGGATATTTTAAATAAGTATGGAGATAGGTCAAAGAAAAGTTTGTGAATATTTGAACCTTTATTTTGTTTGTAATATTAAATAAATTCAACTATGGCTGGACAATGGTCCGTTTGGTGTTGCCTTGTCACAAGAAAGTTGTGGATTTGAATTCATATGAGCAGGTATAAAAAATGGACGGCCATAGTTACTTTACTGCTTTATTTGGCAGTTTAGACATAATTCAAGAATCACAGATCCCTTCAAAGTTGTCAAGAGAATAAACAGGAAGCAAAATGGCAAAGTTGTTTTTCATTTACTGGTCTGCATTTAGTCAGTAAGTTAAAAGAAAAACAAAACCAAAATAGTGATAGTGAAAATCTTAAAATCAATGTGTGGCTTAGCAAAGTAAAGCGTGTCAAATTAATCAAAATTAACGTGAAAACAGACCTTTGCGCTTTAGAAAATAGAAGGAGGAAGAGATTCTGGAAGAACAAAAAAATAAATAAATTTCCATCACATTTTTATTTATCCCGCCGACAAAAAGCAACTTGAAAACTTTTTCTGACTGCCTCGGAAACCTATAACACACACAATGTCCAAAACAAGATGGTTTTGCTCATTAGGTGCGTTATCAAATCACTGGACGTCGAAAGCTGTTTTCACACACATTGAAAACGGAAAAGCAGCGTGAAGCCCAACTTCCACATGGTGGCGCTCGCGTCGCATGTTTTGGTTTGTGGGACCTACCACTAAGAGAAGACACGTTCTGAAGGCAGCTGAGGTCATCTCACTGCTCTGCAGCTCGAGTGACAAGATTTTGTTGTGATTAGGAAGAGAAGAAAAAAACTAACATGCATCTCAGAGAGGCACGATGGGAGGGACCTCGTGATGGAGGGACCTTTTGATTTTCCACACTTACTTTTAAAACTAGACCACTCGCAAAAAAAAAAAAAGAAAGAAATTAAGATGAATGGAGACTTGTCATCATTAAATATCAAGCTACCCCAACCAGGGAGGATTTCTTTCCACTGAGGCAGACTTAATGGCCGTCTCTCGACAGGGTTAGATCTCCACTTTTTTACGGGTGTGAAAAGCGACTGTTATGCACAATAGTCGGCTTTTTAATAAGTAAAACTTACTCATAATATCATTTCCTCCGAAAGCCTTTAGAATCAGGTCCCGGTCTGTAATCTAAGACGTGCTATTGATTTACAGAGACTGTGCAGCTTTATGGGTTATGTAAGTGTTATGTAAGAGGTGTGCTGAGGAGTTGTCAGGGCGGCTGGCTGCAACACGTTGAAGCCAAACAGGCGGTCAAACACAGACTCCACAGAAGGACCAAAAGCTTTATTATTACTTTAATATATATATTTATATCAATAATACTTTATATACAAAATATGTACAGCCTTTTGTTACAATGTCAAAATAAAACAAATTAAAGTACCTCTTTCTATACAAAACTAGATGTTTTTGGGAACTTTACATTCAAGCTCTCTTGCTAAAGACAAACATCGAATTTGTTTGCAACTCCAGTCATCATGGTGTTTGGGTTAAATGAGCGAAGAAGGCGGGAACAGGAGCTTCAGATGCACGTCTACAAACTTGCTGCCTCATCCTTCCTGCGGCAGCTATACACACACACGCACACACACACAAAAAAAAACACTCTGCGGGTCTTGTATCAAAAATAGAGATGTACAAAGAGAAAAGCAAAACCAAAACGTTACTTCACAGGAGCTCCATCTCGATGCAATTTTTAAAAAAACGTAATCAAATAAAAATAGCCGTGAGTCACAGATTAGGTTTTAGAAGCCCGCTTCGACAGATTAGGTGACGCACTTGGTACGGGCTATGGCGGGCCAACACCCTGAATTCTCTGAACTTCATGAATTCCTGCATTTGTTTTCAGTGGCGGCACAAACAGACATGAAAGAAGTTAGGCCTGGGAGGTCAGGACCCAGACATACTGGTTCTTTTTCTTTTTTTGGTTAAAATGGCTTGTTGCTGTACCCGGGGGTGGCAAACACTGAGGGTAGATCCTGACATTTGCTGATCTACAGCAGCATTCACAGGAGATTTTATTGTTAATATTTTCTTCTTTATACAGCTTTACATTCATTACAGGGGTGGTGAACAACAACACAGGTCCAAATTGATTTGGGACAAGAAATAAAAGGAGGAATATGGGGTACATTCTGGGGTTTCCTCTGACATTCATCATTTCTGGAGTCCAAAAAACGTATAAACTTTGAAATCTCTTGTGCGCTCTTTAAGATGGCCGTCTTCACAGTGTTGAAGGGGTTGTACAGAGTCTTTAATATGAGCCTCAAAAATAGTCAGAGGGTCAATGTCTGACAGTGTTGACCTTAAAGGGTTCTGCTCTGAGGGGACAAGTTACCAAGGAGGGTCAACACTGTACCCTCTGGTTCAACATTCAGTGGGGCAAAGCTGATAGGTGAACCGTCTGCTCAGTCTTTGGTTTCCAAGTTCAAAGGAGAGACCTGCCTTAAAGCTTTGTGGAGAGTGGGGGAATCCATTGGGATGCGGTGGGCCACCGGAGAGGCCACCGGAGACCCCGCCCTTGGAGACATCAACAGAGACGAGGGCAACGGCTCCGAGGGCAGGCCTGGCGTGGGACCGGCCAGGCCCGGGTACATGATGGGCATGCCGCCAGGGTACCAACATTTTTCCAGCATCGGGAGATATGCCGCAGCTGCTGCCGTTGATGGGGGGATGAGGTAGAAAGGGAGGCAAAAAGGGGGCTGGTTGGGGGAGACGTTTACATAACTGCCAGGAGCTCCCGCTGGGTGAAAGGAGAGCATCTCATCCTCAGAGTCCACTCTTAACCTCTTTGCCCGGGGCTGGTCGCCTTCCTGCTTGATGACACCGACAATCCGTTCTGACGTGGGAGGCTTTGCCTCAACCTCCCTCTCATTGTTTTCCGACCACTGGGCTTTAGGCTTGTCGTGTTCTCCCCCGTAGCCGCTGTCAGTGTCCGTATCGCTGCCACTCTGCTCCCCCGTCCCATGGTGGCAAGTCCGTTGGATGACCGGGACGCAGTTCCTAGCCGGGGCCTCGGGCAACGCCGACGGCTGCCTGACTGGCCTCTTTGCCTCGTCAGACTCTCGGGCGGAGGACCTGTTGGGTTGAGGGCTGCTTTCATTGTGGAGAACTTCAGCCGCCACCTTCTGGATGTGACTGATGACGTGTGAGGGGGTCAGATCCCTGCTGGTCTCTTGACTCGCCAGGTAATGGAGGACTTCTCTGGCACAGAGGTGAAAGCCAGAGCGGAACATTTCCTCACTGGTCTCAGCACCATCTCCCACGTTATCACCTGAATGAACACAATCAAAATGAAACTCAATTTCTTTAAGACCTTAGCTTTTAAAAAACACACTTGTCCTTCAGATTCTCAAAGAAAAGCTACTTGTTAATGATCCCAACTGAAGGCACGGCCACTAGAAATCCAACTTACCGATCTGCAGGTCTTTCTGGAGCGCCACTATTTTCTGCTGTTGTTGCTCCAGGACAGCGCTCAGAGTTTTCACATGCTTCAGCGTGAGTTCCAGCACCACGGCTTTCTCCAGATGACCCAGCGTCTAAAACAGGAAGACCTTCGATAAGCATGTTGATCTTCCTTATGTAACACATTCTGCAGCTGAACAGAGGGCTAGCGGCCAACACTGGGGGGAAACTACGCAAACTATGCACACAAGGATGATTCCTTACAAGATTAAATATTAAACTCTACAAAATGCTAATCAGGAATTGAAACTGTAGTTAAAATTTTAAAACATAATTTTTAAATGTAGCTCATTCTACAGCTTTTGAAAAAAGACAAAAAAAAATTTAAACCAACATTTGACGCAATCAATTGTATTTCAGTCTCTCAGACTAAAAAAAATACATTACTCACTGTAAGCTTAAGATGTTCTGGCAACAGGTCCTTCAACTGGGCAATGCATTCATTTATTCTGTCCCGTCTTTTCTTTTCGATCAGTCTGTGTGGCAACTTGTAAGTCTCCTGGACAAAGTTAAAATGTTGTCAGTAATATTTAGGATCCAGAAATCAAACTGAATAAATGCAGAAATTATTATTATTATTTTCCATTTTGAAATGAAATTTACCTTGCATTCATCCCTGCCCTTCATACCCCTCCTGCTTTTGCACATATAAATAGGATATTCTAGTCTGTAAAAGGAAAGAAATTAAAATTATATTTGAGATTTAAGGGTTTCATAGAGCACAACAGAAGGTTTAGGTTTTTAAAACGCATCGTATATTTACCGGCGCATGTCAGGTATATCCATTGATGCGTGTTTCGGAACATAAGGAGGTGGTTGCGCACTTGTAATCCGCTCCATGTCGCTTTATTGACGGGCGAAAAAAAATAACCTGAAAAGCGCTCGCTCCTTAACAAAAAAAAAAAAACAAAAAAAGAAAAGAAAGAGAGGGCGAAAAAAGTCAAGAATAACAAAAACGAAAAAGAAGTAGCACGCCTCCTCCGGTGTGATCCTGCTGTAGGCTGAAGCTGGTCGCAGTTTAGAGTGCTGTCACTCTAAGGTCGGGGCTCGTTAGTATGCCGAGGAAAGCTCCACGCCCCGCGCGATGTGTGAGAGCTGGGTGGGTTGGTGACTACGTGTTAAATAAACCCTGTGACTGCAGGCACGTCTCTCTCTCTCCCTGAGAGAGAAACTGCCTCTCCTCCGTCACATGAGCCTCACGTGTTGGACGGCGATTTCAACTCCTCACCCTCCCAGCAACCCCCACCCCCTCCCCGCTTCGTGCCGCCAGGAGGGGCCGGGGATGGCAAGCCATTTTTATATTTAATCAACAGACGCACCCATTTGTAGTTGGTAATAATGTTCAGTTAGATGCAATGTACCGAGTTCACGAGCAGCAGATGAGATTTTAAATATTTATATTTTTTGTCTTTTCACGAATAAAATGGTCCACAAACTGTCTTAAATAATCTCTAATCAGTGCTGAATGCTAAAGTCGAGATCTAACAAGTTCGTATTGTGTGTTGTTTTTTTTTCTTAAGAGAATGAGAATACTTCCTGTTTTAGCATAATCAATATTCGCTTTAAATTATCTATGTTCAGAGTAGAGTTATGTTCAGGTCTGACCACCCTTTGGATTTTAAACAAGAGTTGCACAAATGTAGTCTCTGTTTCCTTATCATCAATAATGGTTCAATGGTTGACAGTTAGCTAGTCTAGATACTGCAATGCTTACAAATTCTGTCACTGCTCGTTGTTTTTTATTTATTTTTTTTACCAAGTATATAAGTGCTCATATTATATCCAGAGTTAGAAATATTATTTTTTGACAAAACAAATGAGAGAATGCTCATGCAGATTTTATAATGGCCATTCACTATTTGCAATTTTAGATAAGATATCTCCAAGTCAAAATTAAAATGCATGCCATACAATATTGCATCATATTGGGGGTACAAAATACAATTTTATCATATTAGTTAAGATACATTAAAATCCTCAAGTTGAGGTGTAGAAATTTTAAAGCCAGATTGGATATATGAGTCAGTAGTATGGTAATCTTGGCTTAAAAGAAAACATTGTTTACCAGTAATTTAACCAAATATTTGAAAAATACATCACAAAAATAAAATGCAACTCTTCCGCCTTCATTAAATGTAAAATCGGATTGCTATAGCCCCACCTCTTTCAGTAGTACTCCGGGCTGAGTCCCGTGGAGCACCATGCTCCTCCGGCTGGCTCTGCGCGGCTGAGCTTTTTCTTTCTCTGTTTTTTTTTTTTTCTCTCTCTCTCTATCAGAGCCTCGGTGTGTTTACATCAACAGAAAGTAGAGCAACAGTTCCCCCGCCGACATGAGGTGAAACATTACCCCCAAAATTGCGGATATGCCGCTGTTTATGTTACACGTTCAGACATGGGGTTAGGACATAAAACCAATGCAACCTCACCAGATGCACAGCTAACTAAAGAACAGCGGGTTATTATAAAGATAGCGCCATTATCAGCGTGGTGACGGGCTCGTGAGCTTATTGTGCTGTGTACAACAGAAACGGACAAATAAGCAAAATACAACTTTAATCGTTTTATTGTTGCGAAAAAACGCAGTCCAAGTTAAACATAAGCACAAAATAACTTGATAACTATTTTTCATAAAATAGGGATTTATGTAAAAATAATAATAAAAAATAAACATTTTAGTGGAAGAAAGTGCTATGAGACTGGAACGCTTTTTAATGATCTGGTGGCTACCACAGAAATCACTTTGGTCTTTCTGGAGACAGCCAAAGTGTCACGCGTGTAATTTCATACCGTACCCGATTGTTGCTTGGCACGTGCACCTGCGGCAGGATGACACGGTGGCTGCAGTTTGTTGTAGCTGCGTTTTTTCCTTTTTTTTTTTTCAGAGCCGCTGCTGTGTTGATTAAATCAGCCCGTCACGTTGAGCTCCTCATGGACTAGGCACACAGGATCCCTTGCCGCTGACGTCAGGCTCGCAGAAAACCGAGAGTGGCCGACTGGTCAGTCGGTTCCACTCGCCGACATCCCGAAGCAGACTGGCTATATTTAGAAAGGGCTTCAAAACATCGGAGTCAGCCGACTTGCAAGCGGGGGAGCGGGAAATGGGCAAGAAATTCAGCAGCTTTTTTCTGATAGTCGTCAGAGGAGGGCAGGAAATGTTTCAGACGGATATATTCAAGCTTTTGTTAATATTACCAGGGCAACGCAGGCTCACATTTGACCTCACTAAATAGTGAATTTTACTACTCATTCACTAAGAACACTACTTAAAAAATGTAAGCATTTTTTGCTCCTGCGACGACATATAATAAACATCTATATATGCTACATCTATAATAAAGTAGCATTTAATGCTAATCTGATTTTTAGACTTAAAATGTGGAATAAATACCTACTTAATTTAGAAGGTTTTTTTAAGTGCTTCTAGCTCATAATATAGCTATGATTGATACATAACATATTAAAGCATATGCTCAAAATAACTGAATATTTACCCTGTAGTCTGTGTGTTTAGTTCATGATGTGAGACAAACCCCCCCCCCCCCCCTCAGAAATTATTGTTTATATCTGTATACTTACAGTGACAAATTTACAATATGAGTCCCAACTAGATGCAAATTGACAACTGGTGCTCATTCATATATTTTGTATAATCATATTCTACATATTACCTTTAAAGTATGGTGATATGCACACTTTAAATTTTTTAAATGTCTACTAAGGTGACCAGTAACATAAAAATTTATCAATACGTCACCTCCCAACCCCACCAAAGAAAAAATATCACGAATTGTTGCATTCAGCAATCTGTACATGAAACAAAAAAAGACAGCACAATTAAAGGATAATTACAATTTTAATAAATAATTCTACCTCTATGTACAAATTGACAATGTTTTGCTTTGTTTACCCTTAACATTTTGTGACAGTGATATTTTTTTGTCCACCTTAATTTTCTATACAAAAGCAAAGTTAAAGCAACAAACTTTATATACACAAAGTCGTCCCTCGTCGAAAACAAAAGGTACATTCCTAACATGGAAAGAACTAAAAACTTCAAACTAAAAGACCAGTTCCCGCAGAAGCAGCAGCCACATGTCAGAGTACACCAGTGGTAATTATTACTGTAGAAACTACATGACTCCTGAGCAACCCTCTAACAGCATACACACGTTTTAGATGGCTGTTTGTAACCCAGTTAAATCATAAAGCTACTCCCCCATAAAATAACTTAACACAAATATTTGACCATATAATGGAAGTAATCTATTTGTTTATATTGCTCTCACACAATATCCTATCTACCGAGTGTAGAAGCCACTCAAAACGGTATGCACATTTTGACAAACTAAAAGAAAAGTAATATTATGAAGCCCAACTAATTATTATTATTATTATATCTGAGTTTATGTGTAAATACAGATGAATAACAGCTTATTTATCTAGAGACAAAGAACAGGCTAAACCATTCCCAGGTGGATTTAAATTAAGTTTTAAAACTTAAATCTACACACCATTTGGTTGCATATTTAAGTTAATATATTGCACAACGTACAAAAGAATAACAATAAATACTGCTCAGTGTGTTAGGAGTATAAATACAAAAAATTTTAAATAAATAAAAAAACCCAACAACAATTCTATCATGTTTCCAATTGAACCCTTAAGGGCCGTTTGTCAAGAAATCCAAATTCTTTCTTCAGAAAAAAAGAAAAAAAAAAAAGAAAAAAACATTTGGCACAGATTGAACAGAACAGAATGAGGTGGGTGTGTGTTACTGTCTGGAGTAACACTTTGCGTGGGGTAGAGCTACAAATCGCCTTATAGCTATCTATGTTACAACGTTTCCCTACCGTTTGTAAGGTACTTTCACACTCACTGCTGCATACATTATCGTGAAACCTCGGTTCCAGGACCCGACGGCTTCCTTTCCAGACACCGAGCGGCTCCCCGGACTCCGTCGGCAGTCGGACCCTACGCAGGCTGCTGGGGGTTGACGTTCAAGTGCTGAGGGTGTCCCAGCAGGCCAATCCGCTGCTTCTGCTTCCTCTGCTCTGTCATCTGAAGATCAGAGAGATGAGGGGTTTTTTTTTGTTTGTTTGTTTTTTTTTTGCTAGGTCACTTTTGCTAGTATGATCATCATCTTCAGCTCGAGCTTCCCTGAACTACCGTCGTTGATGATACGGTTTTCCGTACCACTTTGCAGAAACTAACATCTGCGGCACACAAATGCAATGCGCAGTGCAACTGAAACTGATTCTTCTGAAATCTTGCCAGCTTCGTCATCCACCCTGCCGGCTTGTCTGACGACAGCAGCACAATACGAGCGACTGATACTGAAACTGAGTTGATTAGAATTTCAGAGATCAAGCAAAGCCTGACTCATAACACCAGTGGTAACCTTTGCAGCAGCTGGAATCAGAAGGACCTTTGTGCTCAGAAATAACTTTAATTAACATAACGTTGTGAAATACGGCACAGCACTGAAACACAATGGTATAATAGTGAAAAGACAAAGTGGTCCTGCAATGAGTGTTTCAAAGGATATGGCTCTGCTTAGGAAAGGAATGGCTTGAGGTCCTCAAGGCTCATAAAGTGGATAGTTTAGCTCAGCTAACAGAGGAGAAGCCTTAATATTATGCTTAAGTCAATTTTCCTTGGCATTACTCAATAAAGGTGAAGTTTTTTTTTAAATGCCAAGTTTTGTATATGTCAGAAGTTAAAGTTAAATGTTAGCAAGCTAACCTTTTTAAAAATAATGGAATGAAAGTAGAACACAAATTAATGGAGAATTACTCAACAATTTCCCTCATTGTTGTGATGGTACTTCTGCAGTTCTGGCATGGAAATTCACTCAATTTACACTTACAAAGCTGTGAAAAAGTATTTGCACCTTTATAGACTTCTTCCGTTTTTTTTCTCACACCTAATGTTTCAGATCTTCAGACAAACTTAATATCAAAGATTAGACTCGGTGAATACAAAAAAGCAGATTTTTAATGGTTTAATTGAAAGAGCTACATAACTTTCATAACCCGTACTGTTACAGATACTGAGTCACAGTGTCCTCCAAGCACCTGCCAACAGATTTGAAGGTTAGCCAGGAAAAAAAAAAAAAAAAACGCAAATGGGGGTTAATAGGCAAATGCCACCTTGTGACACAATTCCTGACAAACCACTCATTCAGGAATTTACAAAGGAAAAATGAACAAGATCTTAAGAACTAGAGAAATCATTTGCTCCACCTAAGATCAATGATGATGATTCTTCAACGAGAAAGTGACAGAGTAAGAGTGGCATTGATTGGAGGGTTCCAAGGCCAACGCTATGGACCAAAAGGTCATAGGGTCAAGTCACCGAAAAGTAACTTGATGATCCCCAAGACCTTTGGGGATATATTCTGTGCATTGATGACACAATAGTGGAACTTTTTGGAAAAGTGTGCGTCTTGTTCCATCTGTTAGTAAAACTAACAGCATTTCAGAAGAGGAACATCATACCAACTGTGACAGTAGTGTGATGGTTGGAGTCTACTTCATAAACTAGGGTACCTAGGGAGTGTGTTCAGCCATCAGCATATGTTAGCATATATATATATATATATATATATATATATATATATATATATATATATATATATATGCTTTTTGAATATTTATGGTTTGTTTGGGCAGCTACTACTATGCAGAATACACCCTTGAGTCCATGACAAATTTCCCCTGGAGTACAACAAAGTACATTCTATTCTAAAAATGTGGAGTATTCAAGTCAAATCTGGACTTAAATCTGATTGAGATGGTGTAACACGACCTTTGGCTGTGACTGAATTGGAACAATTCTACGAATAAAGTTGGGCCAAAATTCCTCCACAGCTATGTAAAAACTCATTGACTTTTATGGCAAACATGATGGCAACTGTTGGCGCTATGTGTGCGACAACTACACCTAAGGCCAGGAATGTTAGCCCCCCTGATGAAATCACACAAAACTCTTTATATTTCCATGGAAATGACCATAACAAACACTGTTCATATTTGTACGGCTTCAAAAAAAAAAAAAAAAAAAGACTCCACAAAGTTTGATCTGTGTATTTTACTGATGTGCTGAAAATAAGAAAACTGAGAAGGCCCTTTTGACATTCAATAGTCAATTGTGTGGCCTCTCTGTCTTATAAATGACTTCACCTTCTTCCTGTAGTTCTTCTTCTCTTGGCACATGACTCTTGAGGTAGACGGGGCAACTTTTCATGGCAAGTCATTGCAGCTCGTCTAGATTCCGTGGTCTTTGAGCATAAACACTGACCGTCACAAATTGAGAACTGGGATCTCTGTGGGATCCTCCAGGACCCTGATCTCCATGTCCCTCAAAAGGTTTGTGACTGACTAGAAGGTATACTTTGGGTCATTATCTTGTCTTGTTGAAAGACCCAGCGACGGCCAAAAAAGAGACTTGCGGCAAGTTTCTCCAAAATATTCTCCAGAATGTTTTCATGGTACGATCAACCCAGTGCCTGGAGCAGCAAAATGGCTCCACAACCTGATGCCACTATATTTTTCAGTGGGAACTGTGTTTTTAGGATTGAAAAATACAGAAAAATAAATGTGTGTCTAAAGAACTCAAGTTTAGTCTCCTCAGACCAAACACTCCCAAAACAAGTCGTCATTTTTCAGATATTCACGGCTAAACTTTAGTCAGTCGCCGATTTATGTTTTCGCATCCACCTGAATAATATGTAGTTGCGCCCCTGCGTTGACCTCATAGTCCTCCACAATGAAAAGCTCTCCCAACCGTCTTCCTTGACACTTCAACTCCAGTAGAGGCCAGCTGAGCTACAACAATCCTCGTTGACATCTCTAATAACTTCTCTCTCCAAAGTTTTGAAAATTTTGCGCCCAGTTTTGCTTGCAACTCTTGCTGCTCTGCAATAATTCATCGTAGTGCCTTCTAGACACCGTGAAACATTTGGAAATGGCAGCATAGCCTTCGCTGTGACAATAAACATCTGCTATCCTCTTTCTGAAGTTTAGACTTTTTTTTTTTGGCAAAAAACTAAAAAAAAGTTAGTCACTTTACCTAAGTTTTTAGATAAAGTTTTTTTTTTTTTAAACTTAAAATCTTTACCTGAACATTTTAGGTAAAGACTGGCTTTAAACTTTACCTAAGTTTTAAAACCAAACCTTAGGTAACTAACCTGTACATTTAATGTGTAAATAAATGGAATTCAAGTCTTCTCTTTAGAAAATTAAGTCATTCTCAGCACAGAAATAAATCAATCCGAGGTGAAATGTGACCAATGTTTGTGTGTCCTTCGCAGCTTTCAGCAACACGATAATCATTTCCCCCTGTCTGGGTCAAAATGTCTCAGAAACATTCACTTCCTCATACATGGTTCTCATTTCAAGGGTAAGTACAATTTTACAATTCTGTTTACTAGAAGCAGCAGATTGCAGCAATTGTGCAACCACAGTCTTGTTTATATGCAGACTCAGCAAAACGTTTTTTCTCTGTCGAAGAACAACATGTGAATACAAAGTATATAGTATTGAAGATTTAAGAGTTCCTTACCATCACAAGCAGAGAGAACAGTTTGGAACAGCAACTTAGATAGAACAATAGATTCAATCTAACTCCAAAATATTCTTTAAATTGCTAAAAAAACAAAAACAAAAAAAACAGCTAAGCTGTTGGGAATTAAAACAAAATGAGATTGAAAAGCTCACAAGCTGTGCTGCGAACTATGACTCACTGGCATTTACTAAGCTCTGCAAAGGGCAACAAGTTGCAACAAACTAAGAGCAACATGAGGTGTCCGAGTTTGTCAGTAAAGATGTCTCACTTCTCATGTTTTCCCCGTGACGGAGCGACTGAGACCGCTTCGTTTCTCCCCCCCCCCCCACCAACCTGCTCTTTGAGCTCGGTGAGCTGGCCCGACAGGTTGGTCACCAGCTTCATGGTGGACTCCAGCTTCTCCTGCAGGTTTCGGATCTCATTCTGCTCCCCGTCGGCGTCACTGCTCACCAGAGACATGGCCCGCATCCGAGGAAACCAGTCCAAGTTGTGCTCCTGGTTAGTACGAAACAAAAAAAAAAAAAAAGAAAAACACAGCATGGTTAGTACTGCACCAGAACTAGAAAACACCATCTTTGTGGGATTTTCTGTCCCCCTTCCTGTGTGCGTTATGTTTTCTAGGAAGTAACATCTTTCATGTTATAATTCAATTCATCGAATAAGTCAAAGTAGGTTCTGCTGAACGATTTTGTTTGTCCCGTTTGATTTGGACCCGTCTTCTCAGACTCGGTTTAATTGCTTTTGACTGTGTGCAGTGATTTCAATCAAACTACTCACGATGGGACTTTCCGTATTAGAATCACATGGGATACTTAGACATTCTTGAAATCACTCAAAACAGGCAGTTCACTGAGGGGCGATGTGTTCGTTTTTTTTTTTTTCCTTTTCTTTTACTTTTCTTCCAACACACAAAATAAAGTCTGATACGCTTACAATAGACTGTAGAGCCGGGATTTCCTCATTCATGCAGCACTAAGATTAACACAAAACACTCGAGCGTTCTTATCAGCCAGAGTGAAAACTCTCCGATAACGAGCCGCTTCGGCGTGCTTCGAAATCTAGAGCTGCAGTTTCTGGGCAGCGAGAGCCGAGCTGCAGCTGTAAAAGGTGATGGCACTTTTTTTTTTTTTTTTTGAAGACGTGTGAAGGCTTAGAATATGACTTTCCAAAATACAGACTGGTGTGAAGTTTACTCAGAAGAGACTACGGTGTGTCGTGAGTGAGACCTTTGACATCACTTCTGGCACACAAGTGTAAGCAAAAACCACAAAGCATGTTAGCTTTATTATTTGTTTAAGAAAATTATATTTATTTTCTAGAAAAAATATTTTACGTTTCCAAATGAAAAGGTGAAGTTTAATTTGGAGAAACCTGGCTGTTAAAGGATTTAGATTTTACAGCTGCAGTTTAAAAAATGGAATCAAGTCGATGAGTGAAAAGTTTTTAGTTTTTTTTCAGTTATTAAATCCAAAAGTTAGTCATACAGTACATATACTATATGCATTACACACAGTACTAATATTACAACCATTTACATGTGTTGGCTTTAACTACTTAAACTTGCACAACTGAAAAAACACAGTTTTTCATAAAATTAGTTTGTCACATTCATTTTATTTGTTTATTTCATTCATTTACAGTTTAAAATTAACATGACACGTTGGCAAAAAAGTTTTTAATGAAAACCTTTCAAAGTACCAGTAAACAAATACTCAAAGGCTGCAGTTATCCCTACTTCCTGCGCAAGTTTTACGCCTACTTTCACTCAACTTTCCATTGATCTGTGTAGATAATGCTCTCTGTACAGCCAGCAACTTCAGTAGTAAACATTTTTTCTCATCTTACACTAAGTGTGTAGGGTGTCACTGACTTTCTGCAGAACAACCATTAAGTTAGAAGTGTTTCCCCACAATTGTGTGGCTCTCAGCACAGCACTTCTGCTTTTTTCTTATTGGCTTTAATACTTTTTTGAGAAACCAGAATTTGAATTTCTTGAAATACATACACCACTGTCTGTGTGATGAATTCACAGTTAAGCGCCACAATTATTCATACCACTGGCAGATTGTCAAAGGTCATTTGACTGGAAGTCACTTCATTGTGTTTGGAAGAAACCAGCCAGAGTCCATCCTTGAATCTGTGGACGGAGCTAAAGATTACCAAGAGGTTTCCCAGAAGAGTTGGGGCTCATTACAGACAAGCAACACAGAAACACAAAGAAAGCTTGTCAATTAGTATGAGTTGGATTGCTGATATGATAATGAAGATTTTCCCCTTGAATAAAGAGAAAGGTAGAAATAACTTAAATTATTTTTTTAAATAAAATGTACGTAAAAACCAGGGGTTAAAAAAAAAATCAATTAATAGTCCCTTCACATAGTCTTATTTTCTTTTTGATATATGCCAGTCTATTCATGGTAGAAAAAAAAAACAACTCTGTTTAAATTTAAATCTGCAAGAGTCATGAATACATTTGCGCTGCAAGTGTAAAATAAATATTTTGAATTGAAGTGCAAAATTAAATTACATATTCAATGATGCCTTCATTTATTGAAATTTCTCCTGGATTTATTTCAGA
This sequence comes from Poecilia mexicana, assembly GCF_051168715.1. Classification (NCBI taxonomy): domain Eukaryota; kingdom Metazoa; phylum Chordata; class Actinopteri; order Cyprinodontiformes; family Poeciliidae; genus Poecilia; species Poecilia mexicana. Next base: position 4,216,507 of record NW_028263374.1, read on the forward strand.
ATGAATCCCAAATTAACATAAATGTAATAATTATTACTGCTAGGAAAAATTTAACACAATTTCCAGTCAGGAAGATAATTTATGAGGCGATTTCTGTACTTTTGAAGTTGCATTATTTCTAAATGAAATTATAATAAACAAAAATAAAAGAAAACAGATGTGACCAACAGCCACTACTCTAATATTGTTGCGCTTCTATACATTTTTTCACACTTTTATTTCCTCATGACACTTGAAACTTACTTCTCTTAAAAGTTGGCAAATCGTGTGAAAACACATTTTTATTTCCTCATACACAACAACACGTCTCACCTTCACGAATCCCCAGTCAGAAAAGCACGAAGGTGCGCGAACCCAGGGAGAAGACGCAGCGTACAGCTGCTGTGGTCACTGGGTTGGAACAGTGCAGAGCAAAACAAAGCGGCTGAAAAAGTCCCTAGGTTTCAGTGGTTGATTTGGAGACAGTGGGGCAAGTGAGGTGGCCGTGCTCACCACAAACCAGCCCTGGGTCAGACGGCAGGCAGAGGGGAATCACACAACACTAAGATAATGAATAGCTCGCAGTCATTCTGAAAGAACGAGAGGACGACTGCGATAATGTTCCACTTCCTGAATGCAAAGAGACAGAGGTTGTGTTTACCTACTTGGCCTGCACCCCACCCATTCAGCACGCGGAAGAGTACGGGACGGCCGAGTCCGTCGTCGCCACTTTTGATAAGTAAATTAAATAAGGAAAATAATTTAGAAGTAATTCATAAAAATTAAGTGAAACTCGTCGTGTTTTTCTGTAGTAAGAAAAAAAACCCTCTGGTTTTTAGAGAATATTTATTCTCTTTTACTCAAATAAAAAAACAGATGAAAGTTAAGCCCTAAATTATTTCACTTTATCAGTACTCATCGATAAACATTAACAGCCTAGTAGTAATGACTTGACTCACAGTCCCACTCTAACCCACTAACCCACTCAACTAGCTTCTGTCTTTAGCTCTGAACCTACAGCTGTCTGAATACGAGACCACTGAAGAATTAAAGGTGGGTGTGTTGAATAGAGCAGTGGAAACACTGGATGACTTGTTTCTCCCATTAAGCAGTCACCTTCACATGCTAAAGCCCACCAGCAACCACAGCTGACATGGTGGATAGCTAGCAGGCCCGCTACCTAGCTAGCTGAGACACCCATGTTTAACCATGTCACGTTATTGCACTGTCAACACTTTGAGGTATTTTATGTGTTTCTGTCTCATGCAGATAATAAAGCTTTTGGTTAGTTTTGTCAGTTGTACCTGATTTAAAAATAAATGCCCTTTTAAAGAATTTTGCTTGAGAGGTTTGATATTTTGGAGACTGCTGTGATGAAAGTAGGATTTGGTGCTTAAATTGGACAAAGCTTCAAATGATTAGCTTTTCAAACTGCTTTTTTTTGTGACATTTTTTTATCTTAGACATCTGAACAATTTAGAGTTTTGCCAAGAACCCTAATATGCAGTTAGAGTTGAGTAACTTTAGGTGCAGCAGTATGAAAAGAGCATCTCCTTCAAAGTACCTGACAACAAATTTGTGCCTCAAAATTTTTATTTTATATGCAGCCGCCAACTTTGTAAATGTTTTGGCAGTATCATAGGATTCAAAAGGTACAGGTGAAGCTGGAGGGATACAAAATCCCCTTAGTGAAGAGGAGAGGGCTTGTGATGAGTGCTACTATGGTTTTAGATTCCCCCCTCAACTCTTTCTAACCTTTAGTCAGTAGTTTTCCAGGGTTCCTGAAGGTCTTATTCTTATCCAATCATCAAATCAGAGAAACGGTCCCATTTTAAGAAACAAGAAAAGAAGAAATCCAACAAAGACTTGACACAGAATCAGAGAAAGACAGGACCCTTCAGTTCTACTTTGTGACCAGATTCAGACCTAACAACTACCCTGCTGATGCCAAAATACCTGTTTTTTTTGTCACTCAGACTTGTCGTTCTCCTGATTTATCTTTAAAAAAAAACAGGAAAAAACAAAAAAGGAACAAAGGGTGTTGGAGACATGCTGCTAGTAAAACAAGGAGGTCAAAATTTCCAATTTATATTTGGTTCTTTGCCAGGTTGTCTGTTAAACTCAACAATTCAGTAACTATTCATTACTGAATAACTAAGTAAATAGTTAGTTATTCAGTAACTATTCATTATTGAGTAAGTAATGAATAGTTAGTTATTCATAAGTAACTATTCTTATTCATAAATAATAAGTAAGTAAATAAATAACTTACTTATGAATAGCTATTCATAAGTAATGAATAGCTATTCATAAGTAATGAATAGCTATTCATAAGTAATTAATTCATTATAAATAACTATTCATTACTTATGCATAACTATTCATTACTTATGAATAACTTAATAAGTAAGAGTTTGAGACTTCACAAACAAAAACCTCTAAAAGTGATCAAAGATTAGAACAAGGGTGGCAAAAGCAAATAAATCTATGAAAGATTTTCAGAAAGAAAGAAGAACTATTACCATAATCACAACTACTTTAAAATGTTACACAACAGCCTGTGAGCTTGGAAGAAAAACTGACCCTATAAAAAGATGGATGGATTCATGATTCTTTTTCACAAATAACATTTATACTTTTTTTTAACACTACTAAAGACTCCTTCACATTTTCCCATTTAAATCTAAACGCATGTGAAATACCTGAACCTTACCAGATCAGATTATATAACATCACATAAACCTGAGATGCTGGTTATAAGCTAGCTCCCCCAGGACAGATTATAACAATGAGATTAGTTGCCATACTTACGCAGATGATGCACAGCTTTTACATTACAATGTCACCAGGTGACCACAGACCCATTCAAGCATGGAGCAGACACGAGGAACAAATCAGTGCATGGGTGTGCCGTAAATTTCTTCAGTTGAATAGAAATAAAACTGGAGTTATTATCTTTGGACCTAAAGAGGAACGATCGACACGGCTAGAAACTACTAATCATTGCAGAAATCTGGGTGTAGTGATGGACTCAAACCTGAACCTTTGGAGATGCATAAAGACAATTACAAAGTCAGTCTTCTACCACCTGGAGAACATTTCTATAATTAAAGGAATAGTTTCCATACAAGATCTAGATCCATGCATTCGTCTTTAGTTGCATTGATTACTGCAATAGTGTTTTCACAAGTCTGCCTAAAACAAAAATCAAAAGAAGGTTGCTTCTCAAATTCTCACTAAAACCAGGGACATAGAGCACATGACCCCAGTCCTAAAGTCCTCCCAATGGCTCTCTTTAACTCAGACAACAGACTTTAAAATACTGTTCGTTTATAATTCACTGACTTGTTTAGTATCAAAAGATTTGTTGCTGTTGTATTAACCTTCATGACTGGCTGAAGTTGTCTTTGATTAATACTTGAAAATTGTCTAATTCTGGTCTGAATCACAACTTTATTACTTCTCTTTATTCTGCCACTGTAATGTAATGTCTAATTTTTATTTGCTTTGTTTGCTAATTGAATGTTTCCATCATGTAAAGCAGTTTGAACTGTCTTGTTTCTGAAATGTGCTTCTTAACTCAAATAAATTGTAACGTTTTAAACCCATTTAAAAACCTGAATGGGTTTTTATTGGACTATTTCCTAAATGTGCTTCCCTTTAGTCACAGAATGATGATGCAAAAACTTAAAAGGATAGCAGACCAGAATACAAGCAGAGTTCATTTCTCAGAGTAACTTCTCCTCTTGTGAGCTCATAGTGGTTTGTATGTGGTGGTAAACTGTCAGGAAACTGCAAACAGACAAGAGCCAAAACCTTTGGTGAGAGGAGACCTCGACAGCCTCAGGAACGTTCTTCACTTGGCTTGCTAATGCAAAAGCTTCGCGTTGATTCAAATCCTCTTTTAGATTGTGACTAGGGCTTCTTTTCAAGACTGTAGAGTGTCATGAAATTCACTTTCTTGTGCTGGTGAATGCCAAAGAGGGAAGCAAACTGAGCAAATACACAGATCTTGATATGTGTAAGTTCAGTTGATGAACTGTTGTTCTTATACAGTCATTATATGTCTAAGAGTTAATACAGTTATGTCGAAAATTTGTCATACCCTGGCAGGTTTTGGCTTAAAGTAGGGCTGTCAATCGATTAAAAAAATGTCATCAAATTAATCACCCTCTGGCACAGTAATTAATTGTGATTAATCACTGTGATTAATCACTGTACCCAACTTTGTAAGCTTGAAATATAAATATGCACGCAGTTGTGGTTCTTGCACAAATGCTGTCCTTCTGCCGCACCCCAACCAATTAAAATGCGAACAATTATCAATTATCTGATTTTTTATTTTATTTTTATTGCATCAGAAAGCAGGTAATGTAGTCTCCCAGCACTTATTCCACTACATATGTATTCAAGTAGTACCAAACTTGTTCAGGGGACAACTGACAGATAAGATATGTTTTATTTTGTAGTTCTTTGGTGCCCTACCCCTTTCTGATGACGCTCTGGGCCCATGTTGCCCATAATTGTCCATATTTGTTTCACAATTGAGACCTCTGTGCGAAGGACATCACCATATATTTTCTTTTAAGTTAACTTAATTGGCAATAATTTTTTTTATTGGGTAAAAGTTAATTTATTGAAATATGAAGGTGTGTCCACAACGGTTACAATAACATGAGATTTCTTGATATGAAAAATGGTATATTTACTTAGGCGTCAATCTCACCTGTGTCCCATCAAATTGGTGTCAATATATGACTTTGTCTAGTTAATAGGTGTAAGTTAAGTATTACTGTTTGAGACTCTTATTTTGAAGGATGAGAGGAAGTGGATCTTTTTATAACTTACTGTGTTTAATGAAGACTCTTTGAAGCTGCATGAAGTTCCAAAAACATCTTTGAAGCTTCCCACACTTTTAAACTGATTATATGGTCGAATTTTTCTTTAACAAAAAAAAAAAAGAAGTTATTCAGAAACAATTTATAGAACACCACTACTGGCTAACAGTTTGCATTTCCTAAATCAAAAGTGATTTTATGAATCTGAACTGCACTTGCTCATCTCTAACCCAAAATCTAATATTATTCAAATGATCTTAATAAATATCTCAACAGTATAATAATTCAACAGTGCATTTTTGTTCTCACTAGAGAAAAACACAACATAAGGACTGGTGAAACCTACACTTATAGAGATTCTTTAAAACACGGTTTTCTGATTTGTGAAAGCTTTACTTTTTTTTAAAAAAACAGGGAAAAAAAATGGAAATTCTTAATTTTCCCAAAAGTACTGCAAGAAATATTTTCACAAACCCGAAGTTGTTCATCGTTTTCTCTCATGAATGAACATATCACTTCAACCACTAGCCTCCATTTAAATAAGATGTGACATGGCAAAGGAGGGATATTACAGAAATATATTTTTAAATTCCCTATACCAAAAGGTTAACTTATCCACTTCAGAATCAGTTTTTTCCATTTTCCTCCCACCAGTTCTTCATAAATAATACAAAAACAGTGCATGCCTGTTGCAGTCATTTTGAGTTGCATATTTTACATGAATTATTAACTGTATATCCTTAAAACTTCCTTTCGTATTTTCACTAAAAACCATTTAGTTCAAGCTAAATGCCAAAGTTTTAACCAAATTATGTGCTGCTTCGGTCTGGGACATGCACCCAAACCGAAATCTGTCAATTCAATCAATTTTTCTGATAAAAATGCAATTTTTTTTTCATTTTTTGAAGTGTTTTTAGAGGTCTAACACAAAACTAAAACTCAAACATTCTAAACTATGACAAAGGTCATTAATGCCTTCTGAAATCTGCTTGAGTTGACGCCCCCCTTTGCCTCCCACTCAAAAAAAGAAGAAAAAAAATCATCATGTTTGACGACTTTGTCACCTGCAGTTCAACTGTCTTTCCATTTCCAGTGTTTATAAATGAAAGCGCTTCCAGTAAACTGATAAGTGCAGGCACAAATTAAGACTCTACAACACGCAGGTTCAATGGAAATGACGGAAGTACATTTTTCATTATTAAAACCGCACGAGTCGTCGCTGAGAAACAGGATGCTGTGTGGTTAAAACAGCAACAGAAAACGTCACAGTCATGCCACAGAGACACCTGACGCAGCCCACTCACCCTGCAAATATTCAAATATGTCCAAAACAAAACAAAACCAAAAAAACAAAACTTCATAAATTACAAGTCCGAAAAAAGGGAAAAAAAAGAACAAGCCTGATTGTTTTCCCCTCCCGTTTTTTTTTTCACCATTAAAAACAGGAAGATTTTCCGCTTTATTTTTATGACCAGACATTGGGAAGCACCTCAAAAGAGCAGAGGCGTCTTTCGGTGTCAGACAAAATAAGAATTAGAGCAATGAGTGTGAACCATGCATCATCTTTTTACATCTTAGATGTGACACTTCACCCAGAGCCCTCCATCATTGACGTCAGTCCCAGTCATTGTTAGAGTAGTTTGCCTTGTACACCCCCTTCTGTTTTATCGCTTCTTCCACCTTACAGTCACATCAAAAAAAGCGAAACGCGGTGGGAGAGAGGCTGTACAGATTGAAAAAGGCTGCCTTGTCTAACACATTTCTGGTGAATGTGATTATTATACCGATAGGAACGGATGTACTCTAAAATAACAAAAGCATCTTTTTTATTAATATTTCGTCACATATTGAATGCAAATTTTTTCTTTTAACCAGATTAAGGTTTTTGTTTGTCTTTTAAAATATTAAATATACTTTTTTTTGTGGGGTTGGGGGTGTGGCAGTTTATTGCATGATTTATTGTTGCGTAGGGGGAAATAAAAGTCTTCTGGAAAGTTTTTGCAGAACATGCCAAATGCCTCGCTAATGTGGTTATGCATGTAGCCATTCAGGGTGTGGGCTACTCCCAACACTTCCTTTGATTAAAGTTAGCCATAGCGCTAAGCTTTAATATAAAGTTGTGTTTTGATCATTTTATATCAAGCTTATTGTTTTTGCAGAAAGCAGAGAAATCCTCGACAAAAACATCTACTGATTCTGAGAAGTGGATGGAAAATGTGTTTCGGCATAAAAAATTACATTTTATATTATATATCTGTGTTCAAAGGCATAACCCATTGACAATTGTGACAAAGTGGCTTAAATGGTTAATATCCAGTAGATGTCCTGATCCCACCTCCCTAGAAAAATCTGTGGGCAGAATGAAAAGATGTGTGTGAGGTAGACAGCCACACACACCTGACTCATTTACTCCAGTTCAGCCATGAGGAACGGGCCAGACTTCCAGTGAGCCATAGTAAGACTCTTATGGAAGGATTCCCAAAACACTTCACCCAACTCATACCGTTAAACCGCAGCGCAACTAAGGACATGCGCGTAAATTCAGACTTTGGAGACAATATTAATAAAACTGGTGCAACGACTGCAGTTTTCTGGCCGATCTCCGAATACCAATCTTTAAAAAGTCTGACCTGCCGATTCAGATTTTGGCTGATGCTGGTAAATGTAGCAAGAAAGTTGCTGAGCTGGCAACAGTGGGGTGACTATTGTTAACTGGAAATGTGCGGAAATGACCTGGTGGGCGGGGCCAACAGTCAAACCTCTCTAACGGGAGAACAGAAGAGGACAGTGGATGATTTTTAGATCTTCGTTGAGATAAATAAGATCGGCTTCACAAGTAAATATCAGCCGATCACTGACCTCCCAAAATTAAGGAAATTGAGGCAGATGTACTGGTGCACGCCAAATTAATAATAATAGGAACAATAATAATAATTAATATTATTATAATTCAGGCAAGTTGCAAAAATCAATAAAATAAAAAATTTGCTAGTATTAGATTTATTTACCAAGTAAAACCAAAAGTAATGCTTTTAAAGACAAAAAAGACAAAACAGTATCTTTGTATAGTGAACGTTTATCTGCTTTCTACTACAGAGCTAAAAAAATATATATAACAAGAAATTAATAGGAAACCATCATCTCTAAAGCTCAAGAGTGTGATTTTAGACATTTTAATTTGAATACCAAGATGTTATTCAAACATTCAAAGCAGATTACATGTTCATGTGTGCACTCTATGTTTCATCTTGTTTCTATCTTCAAACCACCCAGATAAACTTAGTAAAGTTGTTTTTTCTAAGGACGTCTTGCAGCAGTAGAGCTGAAACCGTTAACTGGGTGGGTTAAACCGTTCATCTGGAGACATTTTACTTATTGATATCTGCAATAGTTGGAAGTAGAATTTTTATTTATTTATTTTTTTTACTTATTTAACAGAAAAAAGAGTATTTAACTAAAATACTTCAGAATCTCTCTCAGCAGTTTCTTCAAACAAAATATGGGCTTATTAATAAAAATATAAAGCACATGTTCAATGCAGCTCTGGTTCTCATTCCTCTACACAGGAAACCTAAACCCAAATGAATGAAAATGACATCTGTGCCAACAGAATGAGCCCACTTATGATTTTAGAATAAATGAAAGATAAAAGTTGCAGGTCATTTCTTAAAAGCTGCTTTCAGACAAGATGATGAAAAAGCAGCGCAGCAAACAGCTGAGTTGGACCCGAGACTGAGCGCTGAGGAAGAACGGGTCACCTGAGAGATCAACGGGTCTCCTCCGCTAAGCCCGAAAGACGCTCTTCAAAACGCATGCTTGACAATCCGAGTTTGGCTCAACATGGTGCAGAGTTAATGAGAGGGAAGTGATGATGGTGGTGGTGGTGGTGGGGGGGAGGGGGGCAGGGTATCCTGAAATCAGGTGGTTCCTCACAAGACTGCAGCAGATCAAGAGAAAAAGGGGAAGAGAGTGGGCTAAATCTAATAAGAAACAGTCAGAAGCTGACAGCAGCGCGAGTGCGTCAATGAAGCAACCACTTCACAAAGTGGGGCTTTCCTTTGGCAGTTGAAATGTTTTCTAAAGGTTTACGACTCGGTTGCGACAATCAAAATGAATCTTTCTTGGTTCTTACTCTTAAGGGCAAAGTTCCACCGTTGTCTATTTTTACTGTTTGAAGATGTGAGACGCCGCGGCTTTAAAGATACACGATGCAAAAAAAACAAGCATACAACGACTCGTCACAAGCAGAAGGTTATTGTTGCATTTTAGCGGGATTTTGTTGGGGTGTTGTTGAGAAAGGAATACATGCAATGGAAAATAACACCTGAAAATAAAATACCAGGGATTACACATTATTGCTAGAATTGTTATTATCATCATTATCAGTATTATTATTACTTTTATAGTTTATCAAAATGATCTGTTTATGGAACAAATCTGTGGAACAGTCAAATGAAACCAAAGAGAAAAGATCTATTTTTACTTTTATGAAATAAATAAAATATAATATTCATTTTAGGTATAATGAATTATATTGACTCAGAGTGCCGTATATTTGTCAAAACTGGGAATGTATTAAAAAAAGTTTTGGTTACTCCTCGAATAATAATTAAAAATAAAAGAATTCCAAGACTTTGCAAATAAATCTGAAAAATGTTTGTGACTGGAGATGAAGTTTCTCAATTAATTCTACAATTTACCTTACAAAAAAAAAAAAAAAAAAAACACAAATGAATGGTTTTTGTGTGGAAGACCTTGTTTGTGCAGGACATCATCCTTACCCGGATCATCTCAGCCACGTAGCTTTCAGGCCCCGTGAACTCCGTGGAGTCCTTCACCTTCACCAGGACGATGAAGAACAAGTAGTGCCACATGTTGTGCTCCACCTTGATGTGTTCTTCAAAAGTAACCGTCTTATTGTCGAACTTATCTCTCTCCAGACCTAAAAAGGAAAGAATGCAAGACCACCACCCACCCACACGCATGCACGCACGCACGCACGCACGCACGCACACACACCCAAAATAAACATTACACATGCTTCTTCTCAATTCTTGGGAAAAAAAGGTGTAGAAATACGCCTTATTAGAGGATGACATAATGGGAGCGACTGAGAAAATAAGAGGAAACAGGGTGATGCGGGGAATGGACACAAAAAACGTCAGAGGTGACAAAGGCTTTTTTTTGTTTTTTATGTTTTCTGTTATAATAAATCCCAGTAATCCACTCGTGTTCTTGCAATCCTTTTACAAAAAAAAAGAAAAAAAAAAGTCTTCACAGTGTCTCCCAGCCCAAGGAGCAGGGATTATTCACTACAAAATGTCAACAAGTGACTGTCTGGGCCAGTGACTGCAGCGTGTGTACAGTTGAACGTGGTCAAGCCTCATATGGCAACAGGAAGAAACACTCCTCCTCCACAGCAGCACCTTCCGTGACTAAACATTCATTCTGGGAAGAGGAGGCGTTGGGTATTTTTTTTTACAGAGAAAAAACAGCCCCCATTTTGCAAGCAGCCCTGATGTGAATCTGCTGCAGAGCAGTGGCACGCTCACACTCAGGGCAGACTCAGGGCAGACCACTTGCATGGCTTGTATTAATTTTGACTGAGAGCCATAAAGCTTACACCTGGTGCTCGACTAAAGCTTCATGCAACACGTCGGGTATCGATTGCAACTTTGACGTAACTGGAACTGAAAGACATCTGTTTGTTTGTTTTTTTGTTGTTGTTTTGCAGCAATTACAACTTTTGCATGGCAATGATTGTAATAAGAGACAAAATAAAAAGAGGCAGCAATAAAACCCCTAGACCACCAAAAGTAAAGTCTGGTCAGAGAACTGGCTGCAGAAACAAAAACAAGGGAAACCCAACATTTATTTTCCAATTACACCGATTTTTTTAAAACTTAATTTACCCACCACAAATGAAACATGTCGTCTTTAGGATTTCCTCTTTCTTCTGCTTTTCACTCCTCAAGTCGGCAAATGTATCGATGATGACACCAAAGATGAGGTTGAGGACAATGATGATAACCATAAAGAAGAAAAGCAGGTCGTAGATTACTCTGGCTGCAAACAAAGGTTCCTGAGGGAGACGGGGAAGAAAACAAGTGAAGCACCATGAGCTTTGAGCTGATTTCACTCTCAGTGGAAATATTCTGTCAGTTTTTACAATGAATTTCCATTAAATTTCAGAAAGTATGCAGAACAAAGGCCCAGGTGGTGGAAACTGAAAAAAGGAGAGTGTTGTGGGATTTTTAGGGAGGAGTTGAAACATGTTCTTGGTCAGGAGTTGCTTCCAGATGACTGGACAGCTACAGCTAATCTGATAAGGGAGACAGGTGGGAGGATAGCTGGTGTGTCATCTGGACGGAATAAAGTGGAGAAGGAGATGTGGTGGGGGAATGGAAAAGTCCAGAAGCTTATACATATACTAAAAGTAAACGTGGCAAAGGTCAAACAAAGGGCGTATGAAGATAGGTTGGACAATAAGAAGGGAGAGAATGAATTGTATCTATCTGCTGAGGTAGAGAGATAGAGATAGAAAGAAGTGCAGTAGGTGAGGGTGATTAAGGGTGGGAATGGAAACGTACTGACCAGTACTTTGATGACTGAGGAAAATGAGAGAAAATGTAGAGTAGAAGTAGATAAGATTAGTAAGGTTGACATGAGGAAAGATTGAAGAGGATGAGGAGGGGAAAGGAAGTTGGTCCTAATGACACACTGGTGAGGTATGGAAGTGTCTAGGAGAGATGGAGGAGGAGTTTTTATCTTGGTTGTTCCACAAGATCTTGAAGAGTGAGAAGATGCCTGTGGAAAGGCGCATATATATATATATATATATATATATATATATATATATATATATATATATATATATATATATATATATATATATATATATATAATTATACTTTGTTAGAAACTGCTTCAAGTTTATTTTAAATGGAATGAACACAGATGGAAAAAGGTGAGGCAGAAAGTTAGATATGAAACAAAGGCATAAAAATAGAGGAAAGGAAGAAGAAAGATCATACAAGATAACACCGAGACAAGAAGTCTGCTTCTACAACTGTTGAAAGAGAGAGAAAAAAAAACTGAGAACTGAGAAACCAGTGACAAATGTATGCATATACGCTGCTTGGCCAAAAAAAGAACAAAAGTTGCGACAAAAAAAAGAAAAAAAAAAGACGCACACTAATATTTTGTTGGACTGCCTTTAACTTTGATTATATAGCACATTTGCTGTGGGATTGCTTTGAAATATCACAAGATTCATTTTTATCTACCGTTGCATCCAACCACTGTGTCCCCACTGGAACGTGTATCCATAAACTACCTCTGGGTGGAATAGGATTAGGAATAAATCATGAACGAAATGAACACAGGAGACTGACAGAAGGCTCTATCTGCATGAAACTGCACCCTTAAAGCTTCATACTGCACCTTTAAAATGTGCACATTTATTAAAACTGTCGCCATGTTGAGGCAGTTTCATATGAGACAGATGATCCGTTTAAAAAATACATAAGATAAAATCGAGGTCTTCGCGCTACAATTGCAATCTGCAAAAATTAACTAATTCTGGACAAAACAACCAATCAGAGACAGGAGGAGGGTCTTGGCGCTGTCTATCAACCTCTTGTATGCGGCTAAATATGCTAATGGTGGAGAGACAACTTGTTACAGGAAAACCGTTTATCTACTGTTGTCGGTGGCTGTGCTAGCTAGCTTTAGCATTTGTAGCAGGTTGTGGTAAACCAGCAGAAGGTAAGCGGGAGTGGGTGAGTATGAGAGTGATTGAAAGCGTTAAACCCTCCTCCTGATTGGTCGTTTCTGACTGAGTTGTTTCCGCAGTTAGTACTGGAAGCACTGGGAGAAGGCACAGGAGCGCAATTAATTAGTTAATTTATTCATTTATTTTTTTTTACAGATCATCTTTCTTATGCTGTCAAAACATAACTATAATTTTAACAAATTTGTAATAACAAAATGTTTTTTTTAATAAAAGTTACATACTGTAGCTTCAACTGAGGTCTTTAATTTAAAAATAGGATATGCTGTCAGTTTTATTTTCAGTTTCAAGCAGTGAGGAAGCCAACAGTATGTTCAGCATAGCACAGCATGAAATAGACTATTGCAGGTCGTTGCTGCAAAATTTTAGAAACAGGTAAGTTGTTGCTATGGCAGCTTTGCACATGTGTAGCAGCTACACGTAGCGCTCATGTTGAATTTTTCAACATGTCCACAAAAACCACAGTAACCTAGCTTTTCGTGGTCAACCTGTGTATTCAAAATATGTATTAAGGTAATGCCAGAGCATTCCCCACTTTAGGATTAAACACAAGTATTTAATAGATATATTACTTGTTGCCATTATGCTGTAGCTATATAGCATAATATTAATCATAAGTGTGCTTCGGTGAAAATAGGCCTCTGTTCTGCTGCCTTTTTTTTTTATCATGGAAAAAAACATATCTCATCTAAGTTTATCTAAGTTTGAGTTCACTCCCTCATTCTTTACGTTAGACTGAAGATCTAAGGCATTCTGTGATAGAGCACAAGCCTGTCTTCCTCCCTCATGAGATAATTTTATTGTCATTTCTGGAATGCAGGATGTTACAAGAGTCTTCACTGCGGCCGCTTTGACCTTTCAGCGGCGCGCTCAGACAGAGCTTCTTTATGCAGAGGGCAGTCCTTATAGCATTTCTGAGGAAATACACTAGTCAATGTGCTCTTACTGGGTCAGATTTATTACATGCTTTTTGAAGATGGGTAAAATTAACAGCTTGACGGTCTTGTTAGTTCATAAATGCAACTTTTAAGACCTCTCTCTTTTCTCCAATTACTTTAATTAAATTCAACTTAATTCAATCTGGCTGCGAGGCGGGAAAACGGGCAAGAATTCACGTCATGTGTGCTGTGTGCTGCCGTTTTCTGTTTGAAAAGAAAGCATTGTGACAAAAAAAAGAGCTAAAAAAAAATACACATTTGTGCTTCCAAGTAAACCTTTATTTGATCACGATCTCAGAAGCTTCCACATGATTTCTTTGTTGCCATGTTTGTTTACTCTGTACCTCTTTGGATGGCTTGCGCAGGACATCCCCAACACCTCCTCCACTCCGCAGGCCGTGACTCAGTACTGTGACAATGCACATGAGTAAGGAGTCACATGTTCGCTCCTTGTCCTCAATCACCACCGACGGCTGGACAGCAACAGCAGCTACAAAGAGAAAGAAAATGTTACGTTTTCAGATACCCGCCGTCTGCGGCTAAATGCCAAAGTTGCTCTGCTGGAGGAGAGACAATGCTTTTATCGATGAATCTCTAAAACACAGATAGGGTTACGGTCATTTTGAGCAGAGCTGAAGCCAAACTGGATTCATTAATCTGATATGTGAACAATTCTCTAGCTTTGACCCACGGATAACTGCAGATTCCTCTCAAAGTATAAGCCAACATTACATAAGTGTGTGAGAAAGTTGCAACTGGTTTCACAATTTTGAAACAGACCAAAATGACTGCAAAGAGGATTTTATCCAGTCTTTAGCGTCTTGAATGGGAGATTAGCTCAGATAGCATATTAAAAGAACATTCTTTGAATATATTCAGACCTCTCTGTCACTATTCAGTGCACCTGCACTGAAGAGTGTTGTCACCGGGACCTACCAGCAGGTGAAAAAATGTAAAATTTCTGAGGTTACAACTGCTTCGTCCCCATCACAGAAGATAAAGCTAAAGACCAGCTAATTCCAGTTACGAGTTTCTGAGTAGATACTTTTACTCGTGTTACTGTAATTAAGTACAATTTGTCTGTCTGTACTTTGTTCTTTTTGAAGAAGTTAAAAAACCTAAGCTTTTACTTTAGTATGTTTTGAGTAAAGTATTTTACTCAATTACATTTGAAATCATATCCATTGAGTAATTTTATTATAATTATTTAAATCAGGCCTGTATGCAATCATGGCACTGGGTTGATCATGTCCGCTGCTGCTTTAGCGGTGGTGTGTTGAAAAGCAGCACAATGACTGTAACCAGTAGGTGACTTGGCCGTTTCTTGGACTCTATTTTACTTTGAGTTCAAAACTAAGCAAATGCTGCTGGATCGGAACTGTTTCATGTCAGTCTTTTGTTTTATATTACATAAACATAAAGATAGATTATGCTTTGTTCTTGAGCATAAAGTCGCAACAGTCCTCCACTGGCTGTTTCCCCTCCCTTGTTTTTTTCGTTCCAGAGAAAACACGTCAATGCTCTCGGTCGTTAATGTTTAAAAGATAGAAAGTAGAAAGAGTGAGAGAAGCACAGAGAAGTAAAAGAGGGAAATTCTGGAAACAGATGCAGCTAAATGAGCAAAAATCTTTACATTTTTTCTCAAAAACAAGCTTGCGGTTGGTAAAGTCATACGACGACGATGACATGGGTAGGATAAACAACTGTGCAATCCTTTCAATGAGCTGTGTGGCGATGTGGCATATAACAATGTTGCCTAATTAATATATTTTTATGACTTGACGTTGCATAACTTTGTTGAAGTCAGAAATAATGGATCACTAATTCCGTACTTTTAGAGCTGGCTCGGTAAAGAAGCTGTGAGAACTTTAAGTATAGGATTTTCTCCAATTAGCGACAAAAACTATCCCATACTTGAACAGTGATGAAGGGTTTTGGAAGCTTAGGCGAGGTCAGGGGTCAAGCAATTTGGGGATTGGATATGGCTGACTGATCGGTTTTAAGCTGCTGAATGTGTTCATGATTGAATGGTGGTTTTTCCCATCAAGATTAGTCGCTTCCAAAGACTTATTGTTTGGAGTTGGAGGCTTTCTGTGCCATCACTGGATGGATCCTTCAATCCACTTGTACCTGATGGTTTTTAATCCTTGACCTTTTCACCTCAGGCCCGAGTATCGGCTCTTAGGCTCGTCGACCCCTCTCCCGCAGCAAGAGGGGTCCAAACCCCCCGACATTTCACCAGGTGAGCTCAGTCCGACTAAATCTCGTGAATTGTTCAGCTGTGCTGATCTTGGTGACTCAGGAAAACGCAGAGCCGTCTTAAAACAAACATACAAGCCAGAAGCAGAGTCGCACACCAACAGCCTGGAATCTCATGCATGCACCAACACGTGGCTTCAGACCTAACAGAAGCCTTGAACCTCAACATCCTCCCTCCAACATGTTCATACTTTCACTCTTCACTTTCATCAACGTACCATCCATGACGGCTTCTGTCGAGCAGTTTTCTCCATTTTCCTTCTGGCATGCTCCGCCCGAGAAGAACTCTCCAATCATGCTGGCTCCATGTTCTGCTCAGCAAAAGAACATGCAGCATTATGCACATGCACAAAGAGTCACACGCATATATATTTGCACAATGCATTGCAGAAGTAGTAAGGTCCCTTATAATTGTTTTTTTTTTGTTTTTTTGTTTTTGTTTTTTTTGACATTTTGTCACATTCCAACCACAAACTGTGATATATTTTATTTTGGTTGAAGTGATAGACCTCAACTTCACAATTCTACAAGTAGTTCTTAATGTGAAGTGATAGGAAAATGATACAAGGTGTTAAAGTTTGGACAGGTTGGTACCAAAGTCAATCATTCATAGATCAACCTTCTGCTGCAGAAGACCTGCCACAGATTAAGATCAGGACTATGAGCAAAGCATTATAACATGCCAATGTGCGTCATTCTACACTAATTCCTTGTTGCTTTGAGTGTGTATTTAGTCTTTTTTCTTCCAATATAACAAAGGGGCTCTGTCAGCTGGACATTGTTTTATGCCCTAAACATTCATTAAAATTCACCCTGTATGGGGCGCTAGAGCGCTGCAATGGAGTAGGCGCTTTTTTGTGAGGCTCCGTGATATCTCCTTAAATTTTGTTTTTAATATAACACACCTGCTACCTTCTTCTATATTGTTTTATTTCAAGTGAGTGGGTTTACTTTTCTTTTACTTTTTATTTTTCAAAATGGGGAAGAAGGACGGCGCACAGCGTGAGACAGCTCAGCCGAGCTCCGGAGCTAGCAACGAAGCTATTCTAGCTGCTGTTACAGCCCAGGGTCTGCAAGTCGCTAAACTTTTCGATCTTATTGATGACCTGAAGAAGTCGATGGAGGGTCGTTTCAACGCTATCGAAGCTTCTCTCGCTGCCGTGCAAAAACAACATCGGGAGATGGAGAGCCGAGTCGTCACCATCGATGAAGCCATGTCGTCTGCTGATGGCCGCATCTCGGCCCTCGAGGCCTCCTGTGATGAGCTCCGGGAAGCTAACGCCCTGTTGAAGGTAAAGCTAAGTGATCTGGAAGGTCGTTCCCGCAGGTGCAACATAAGAGTGCTCGGCATCAAAGAAGGCGAGGAACAGGGTCGCCCTACTGACTTTATTTCACGGCTGTTACCGGAGGTACTCGGGAAGGATAACTTTGTCAAGCCCATCAAGATTGACCGTGCCCACCGCAGTCTTAGGCCGAAACCACAACCCGAGGAGCGACCACGAGCTATCATCGCAAAGATTCACAACGATAGGGACGTGGCTAACATTCTGCGACTCAGCCGCCTGCATTCTCCCCTGATGTACAACGGAGCCCGGGTGTCCATCTTTCCTGACTACACAGCTGACGTTGTGGCGCAACGGATGGCCTTCAATGACGTGAGGAAGAAGCTAACCGAGGCGGGCGCTAAGTGCACGCTGCGCTATCCAGCCAAGCTGCAGGTTGTACGCAACAACATTGTTAAGACTTTTCTCTCCCCAGCAGAGGCTGAACATTTCGCCGTTTCCATCTCTGCCGCAGCAGATGTCTGAACCTAGGCTCACTGGACTTACTCGCTCGGCCAACGGAATACTCTGTACCTTAAAGCATTGCACAGTTGGTGGTGTTTTTTTTGTTTGTTTTGTTTTGTTTTCTCATTCTCTACCCAAACATTGGCTACATGTTATATTGTCAGCGGTCAGGCCGGGTATAAAGTACTTAACTTCTTTTCAACTTCAATATTTTCTGTTATGCATATCTCTTTGCTGTCTCTATATCTGATCGCTGAAACTTATAATTGTTCAGGTGTCCCATTTATACTGTTTATTGTATCCTGGAGATTCACGGGGTTTTGCTCCTCATTTCGGAGTGGTTATGGAAGTTCCCATAGTGTGTTGCTCTGGTCAGTTCCCAGCAGCCTCCCTTAGTTTAAGGGAAAGCACTGTCTGTTTCTCCACTGCAGTGTGGTATTGGGAGGTGGGTGGTTCAGGGGTGGTAATTGGTTTCTTGGGTGAAGGGTGGGGGGTGGGGAGTAGGGTGGGTGGGTGCCTTTTTTTTTTCTTTATTTACCTTTTTTTTTTTTTTTTTTTTTTTCCCCTTTACTCAGCTCCGACAATGTTGTTTTCATATACCGTTCTGAATGTTTTCTGATGGTGCTCCTTCCAAGCCAGCCATAAATCCTATTACCTTCACCACCTGGAACTGTAGGGGTATGGGCAGGGCTCTCAAGAGGGGCAAGGTCTTCTCTCACTTAAAGTATCTGTCTTCTGATGTTGTGTTCTTACAGGAAACGCATATCTCACCAACAGAGCAGAGGCGCTTGAGGACTTCCTGGGTGTCGCAGGTGTATCAATCCAACTTCACCTCCAGGGCGAGAGGGGTTGCCATTCTCATCCGTAAAACCATACCATTCGTATTCGAGTCTCAAATGGCTGATACAGGCGGGAGATACATTCTCATCACTGGGACCCTTAATTCTGTCCCTCTGGCCCTTCTTAACATCTATGCACCTAATTTTGACTGTCCAGACTTTTACAAAAAAGTATTTAATCTTGTAGCGGAGCACAGCGATTATAAGATCATTGTTGGGGGTGATTTTAACAATTACCTCGACCCTGTGCTTGACAGGTCCTCTCCTAAACCCGCCCCACCATTGCAGTCCACTTCAGTTATAACCAAGTTAGCAACTTCTTTGGATCTGATTGATGTCTGGCGCCATCTGCATCCTATAGAGAGGCAATATTCCTTTTTTTCTTCGGTTCACAAATCCTCAACAAGAATTGATTATTTTTTGGTTGATTCAAACTTATTACCCCGTGTTCTTAAATCTACCTATCACTCTATTCTCATCTCTGACCATGCACCGTTGTCAGTTGAATTTAACTTTGATATTCAAAGAGCACAATACAATTGGAAACTTAATCCCTCCTTATACTTGGACAGCTCCTTTTGCAAATTTGTTTCTAAGAAGATCTCAGACTTTTTGGCTTACAATGATAATGGTGCTGTCTCTGATTCTACTCTCTGGGAATCTTTGAAGGTCGTAATAAGAGGTGATATTATATCATATCAATCCAATGTTAAAAGAGTCAATTGTGTTCGTCTGGCTGAAATTGAGAAACAATTAATCACCCTGGAAGACACATTCCGTAGCTCTAACTCTGACCACATATTTTCTTCTATTGTGAAGTTAAAGTATGAATATAACTGCATTTTGGGTGAGCGGGTTATTAAAGATATTCAGAAGCTGCGTCAGAGGTACTTTGAATTGGGAGACAAAGCAGATAAAATACTATCTAGGCAGTTGAAGGGAATGCAGGCTGAGCGGGCTATCAATAAGATCGTTTCTCCTTCAGGTCAGCTTCTGACAGATCATAGGCTAATAAATAAAACTTTCTTTCAGTACTATAATAAACTCTATGCATCTAATACAACTGCATCTACAGAGGATATCACACACTTTATTCAACAATTGGACATTCCAACTCTTACAGATGCCGTCAGGCTGGAACTAGATGGTGATGTAACTCTGGAGGAGGTAAAGGCAGCAATCCGCTCTTTTCCTAGTGGAAAGGCTTGCGGCCCGGACGGCTTCGGAATTGAGTTTTACAAGTCCCATATCGATATGGTGTCGCCACTTATTCTGCGTATGGTCAAGTCTTCCATTGAGCTCGGGCATTTTCCTGAGTCCCTATATGATGCCAATATTTGTCTTTTACTTAAAAAGGATAGAGATCCTACTAATGTGGCATCATATCGCCCCTTGAGCCTGCTTAACTCTGATCAGAAAATTATTGCTAAGGTTTTAGCTAACCGATTGTCTTCCCACATCAGCGCTCTGGTGCATCCAGATCAATCTGGATTCATTCCAGAAAGATTCTCTTTCTCCAACACAAGACGACTACTTAACATTATGTACTCTTCTGCTTTCACCAATTCAGCAATCATATCTCTGGACGCCCAGCAGGCATTTGATCAGGTGGAGTGGGGATACATGTTTGCTGTTCTTGAGAGATTTGGCTTTGGCTCAAGGTTTCTGTCTCTCATAAAAATGCTTTACACTCACCCCAGGTCTCATGTGTTGACCAATAGAGATAGATCACCTCCCTTTCTACTGAAACGTGGCACAAGGCAGGGCTGCTGCCTGTCTCCTATGCTTTTTGCTCTGGCTTTGGAACCTTTGGCTGCTGCTATCAGGTCTAATAAACTTATCTCAGGTATTACATGTGGTGCATCAGAGCATGTCATAGGTTTATATGCGGATGATGTAGTCTTGACATTACGTGACGCTAAAGCCTCTCTTCCTCCGCTTCTTGACTTACTGCAGAGTTTTGGGCAGTTCTCTGGTTTCACAATCAACTGGACTAAGTCTGCCTTTGTGCCTCTCTCTGATGGACTTGACTCTGGTTTCTTGAATAGCTTACCATTTAAAATCGCCCATGACTATTTTGTGTATCTTGGTATCAATATTCCAGTAAACTCTAAGCTACTTTTTCAATTAAATTATTTAGATTTACTCTCTAAGCTAAAAAAATGGATTGACCACTGGCGGTTACTTCCACTCTCATTAATTGGTCGTATTAATATTATCAAAATGGTTGTACTTCCTAAGTTCATTTATCTCTTCCAAAACATCCCAATTTTTATCCCTTCCTCTTTCTTTAAAACATTGGATTCAATTATTGTGCCATTTGTTTGGGGATACAAGCCTTCCCGAATCTCTAAGGCACATTTGCAGAAGGCTAGGGAGGAGGGTGGCTTTGGTCTCCCAGTCTTTCAGCATTATTATTGGGCCTGCAATGCGAGGGCTTGGACATTCTGGACGTCGGGCACTGGTGTGGCGGGGAGACCTTCTACCTCTTTTCCTGCTTGGCCTCAGATTGAATCCCATAACTTGTTACTACAAACTTCTGCTTCTTTGCCTGCGATGTTATTTTCTAAACCTGATATCCCTCTCAAGAGACTCGCTGCCGACTTCATACTTAGGAACTCATTGAAGATTCTGTCACAAATAAAGAGGGTCTTAAAACTTCCAAATTTGTCTATTTATGCCCCTTTGTGTCATAACCCCTGCTTTAAGCCAGGTCTTTTGGATCCTGCCTTCCAGCGCTGGTTGAGCAGGGGCCTCTCCTCTCTCAATGACCTTTTTATCAATAAACAGTTTTTATCATACCCTCAGCTACAGTCTAAATTGAACCTGTCCTCGAATAATTTTTTTCGTTATTTGCAGGTTAGGAGTTTTGCAAACCAACTTAGTTCGAGTTTAAATCAGCGTTCGGTGCAGCATATTTTTTATGATCTTCTTGTTAAACCTCCTACTTCCAGACATCTTGTCTCACAAATTGTGAATGTTTTTTCTATGTCTACATCATCCATTCATATCAGAGATGCTTGGTCCAAGGATCTGGGAGTCACAATTTCTACTGCACTTTGGGGTCGCGTGCTGATGGGAATTGGAAACTGCTCCATTAATACTAGATTACAACTAATCCAGTTTAAAGTTGTACATCGCCTGCACTATTCTAAAGCGCGGTTGAGTAAAATATTTCCAAATCATTCAAGTGCCTGTGACAGATGTGGACACCCTAAGGCTACCCTTGGACATCAGTTCTGGTACTGCCATTATTTAACAACGTTTTGGTCCGACATATTTTGTCTCTATCAAATTGCTTATAAACAGCAGATACCTTCAGACTGTCTTATTGCCTTGTTTGGGGTATCTGACTCCTGCTCTGCTCTGCCCTTGCCTGTGCAACAGGCTCTCTCTTTTGGGATGGTTGTGGCTAAACGAGTCATTCTCACAGAATGGAAATCTGCCTCGCCTCCCTCTTTTAAATGTTGGCTAAATAACATGGCTTCTTGTTTACATCTTGAAAAAATACGCTATACTCTCAATAATAATGTACCCAAATATGTCAGGGTGTGGGGGCCATTCCTTGAACAACTGAGTGATTTCACGGGTATGGGTCTCAGGTAGTGGCAGTCCTGCTCCAGCTCTGTAGCCCTGTTACCTCCTTGCCTGTCAGAATGGCTGTAGGTTGGCGCTCAAATGACTTAATATACCCTGATACATTCATTCCCAACAGTTTGTGGTGGAGCTGAAATTTTTTTTTTTTTATTTTATTTTTTTTTTTTTATATATATATATTATGTATATGTGTGTGTATGATTTTTTTTTCTCCCTCTTTCTTCTGCTTCCCCCCATCGTTTTTTGTTTTTTTTTCTCTCAATATTCTGGGGTGGGTTGGGTTGGGGTATCACCTTTTCTTTCTGTTAATCGTCGCTGTTTATTTTCTGGTAATATGACAGTTGGACAGTTGTAATCTGGAACTTGTCTGCAGCAGGGAACTTACTTGGATTCATCAACGGATTAAGACGATATAGAAGATCCCAGTGCTGCCAGCATCATCCCACACTAAACTGGTTATAGCTGACTGTTCGACAATTCGTTTGTCAATGTATGTTAACTGTCCTGCAGTTTTGTTAATTTGTTGAAAACAATAAATATATCAAACCAGAAAAAAAAAAAAAAAAAAAAAAAAAAAAAAAAAAAAAAAAAAAAAAAAAAAAAAAAAAAAAAAAAAAAAAAATGATACATGGTCAAAAAAGTCTCTTACCTATTAATTGTACAGACATAGAAAAACTGTAAAACCAAGTCGAGTGAAAAAGAGGTTTTTGTTTGCTGCAATGAAACTGAGACTGGGCTCCACTGATTTTATTTTGGGACACCAAAATAAAAGAGGCTGGATTTAAATGAGCCCCTTTCAGCTCTCTATTAACAAAAAAAATGCAACAACAACAAAAAAACATTAAAAAACTGCATCCTTTCTCTTAAAAAAAAAAAAAAAAAAAAAAAAAAAAAAAAGAAAATCACATGCGAGTGCATTCAGGAGAGAAGCCGTTTGTTTGTGATGTTTGCAGTAAAGGGTTTTCCCAACAAGGAAATCTGAAACGACATATGGTCGTACACAAGGTCTGCAGCCAATGATTATTTTGATAGTTGAGCAACATGCCAATAATTTTCAAGTTTTCAGCAACTACCTTTATTTTGCAACTTATCAATGTTCCAGTGCCTCTGAATTTATAAAAAAAAACTAAAATGGATTTGTGAATCCCTACTTTGCTTTAATCAGCTGTAGGGCAAAATCTTAAACTCTTAAAAAACAAGTCAGAACTGAATTTTTTTTTTACAGCAAAAAGATGAAAAGAGTAAAATGGGTTACTTTCAACAACACTTTTTACTATGACTGCCAATGACAATATTTTTCATTCCTGTACAGTAGTCTAATTTAATATATCACTGTTTATGTACCTCGGAATAACATGTAAACAAAGATTTGCACTTAAAAGTACAAATGGTATGTATTTCTATCGCTCCATCATTACAAAGAAATTACGTATTCCCACATAAAAAGCCAGAGTTCTCAGAATCTCAAATATTAAGAGATGGAGCTAGAAAATCCAAATAGACTCTGATATCATCATGAGTAAAATACCTAAGGCAAAACCATTGATCTCTTTAATACCCTCTGTGGCTGTTGTCTTGTGTTTTATGTTCACTGGACTTGAGACGATTCTTGTCTGTGATTGGTGGAGGCAGAAGGCAAATTTGTGACCTGAGAAGAGGATTACTTTATGATGGACCAAATATATGTAAATAGTTTTTATACTGGTTTATGATCAATTCACAATCTATGATAACCATCCCTCTGTTCAGGTGGAAATTGATGCATTCTTTTTTTTTTTTTGCTACAACCTGTTACCATGCATCTTTCTTTTGAAAAGATTAAATGAAACATTGTACGCTGTGTCTATAAATAAAAAGGTTTAAAGTGAAAAAAAAAAAAAAAAAAAAAAAAAAAAAAAAAAAAAAAATTCACCCTGTATTTAACCTGTCTGCTGTGTTCCTCGGGCTTCGTGATGCTGCTTTGTTCTCTAACAAACATCTGAGGTTTTCACAGAACAGCTGAATTTATACTGAGATGAAATTATCTACAGATGTAATGGTCAGGTGACTTCTAAAGGCGATCCACTGGACCGGATTTCACCAGAATAAAAAGGGGGAAGTCCAACTTTTAGATTTCTTCTGAAAAATCTAAATAAAACCAAATATTAGGTACCTTCCTTTTCATAGTCACAAACTACTTTATGCTGGTATATCACATAAAATCCCACAAACATTGAAGTTTGTGGTTGAAAAAGTTCAAGGTGTGTGAATACTTTATTAAGGCAGTGTTGGTCACAAAACCAACATTGACAAAAATGTGGAGAAATCTTGATCGTACATCTTGTTCATACTGATATTTCTTCATTTAGGGCATTTTGATAACGATGAAAATCCATGAAAACTTGGGTCAAGAAGGGCAAGAAACACTTTTATGCCTCCGGTGGAAAGAGAGGCAGCCAATACTTTAACATACCAAGAGTTTTGTTGGGTATCCTGTCAACGGCCAAAATGAAGTCGTCCTTGAAGAAGATGTATCCCACAATCGAGAAGAGGTAGACGAGGATGAGGGCCAACACGGCCGTCAGAACTATGGAGCGCCCGTTCCGGGTGACGCTCTTTATCACGTTCAGTAAGGTTTCTTCTCGGTAAACAAGATCGAAGAGCTGAAAAAGATAAACGTTTACAGATGAGTGTATGGCATCTTTGAGAAACACACACACAAAAAAAAGGGAGACTCTTTTTGTTTCCTTCACTTGTCTTTAGCACCATTATTATTATTGAGCTGATGGGATTTTCGTGTGCCACCAAATACCAGCAAGCTGTAGAAGAAGACGTGGACGAAGACCCCCAGCGAGCAGATAATCAGGTAGAGCAGGTGGTACAGGAACTCCACGTCCATGATCATGGCCTTGTATCCGCGCGTGAAGGTTCCTCGGTTCCCAACGAAGCTCATTAGGAAGATCACCTTGTTACACAGCTGGGAAAACCAACAAACGCCTCTTGTAACTCAGAAAAACGGATGAATCGCAACCAGACAACATCCGCTTTCGTAAAGATGTTGATGCAGACTTACGTTAAACCCGCCCAGCAGGAGCAGTGTGGGCTCAAGGCCCACTGAGAAGATCAGGCGCAGGATGGTGGACGCAATCAGCGCCCTGATGCCATGAGGCTGAGGCAACACGATGACGATGGCCAGCGACACCAGCATGGCCATCCATAACAGAGCAGACAGGTGGGGCTCCAGGGTCCCTGAAGGAAAAAACAAAAGGATTTGATTTGAGAAAGGCAGAAAAAAATAAAGTCAGTTCACTTAAAGTCACAGCTGTTATTACAAATACTTGTTTTTTTTCCCCTCTCTTAAACAGATGGTGACCATTTCTTCTCTTACAGCTAAATACATCCCACATTATTATAGATAAAATATTGCCAAAAGTTCTAACAAAGCAATGAATACAATGATAAAGATGAAATAAAACAGATGATAATAAGGGCAGAACGGAGTTCCAGCGTTTATTAAAATCTGGAAGAATTTGTCATTTCCTCCATCAGATAAATGTCCCAAACTTTTCAGAGCCGAGTGTTACGTGGAAGGCCAGGTCTGACACAATAACAAACATAAATTGCCCCAGAAATCACTGCGATATGTGATAATATTGTTGTTTAATAAAATATTGCACCCTTTCAAAGTTTATTTTGTAAAGAATGCTGAACACTGGGACTGCAAGGTGTTTGAAATATCCAAAATAAAAACACAACCAAGAAATGAGATAAAAATATATGTATGCAACCAAAACCATAAATAAAATGGATTATGACTTTTCTGTAAACAACTGCGCTTATAAAAATATTAATCATGATTTTCTGTTTATTATTTACTTTTAAAAATCTGTTGTGACAGCAATACGAACAAATGCCATTCATGTTCTTTTTGTAATTTATTTTAAAGGACAAAAGGACAAGAACAAAGTTAATCAGTCAACAGATGATGGAAATATTCATTCATAGACTTCAGGACTCTTGTTCTTCAGGTGCTTATCCAGTCATTCAGGATGTATTACGTATAATAATTGGCAGTTTATCTATTTGGAAAGTTATATAGGAAATAAAAAATAAAATAAAATATAGAAATACTCTTAATGGAAAAAAAAACATAGGAAGGTTTTTTAATTGATTTGCTGCTACAGTAAATTACATTAATAATGAATAACATGAACAACATCCAACTCCTACCCATACCTTTTTATTGCCCACATATTTTTTTTTCTTTAAAATTCATTCTCCACATGGTGCGTGGAGCTTCATTATTGCACGAGTCCTGATCAGTATGCAGCTGACAGACTGGGTGGCTTTGTTAATGGGATTCCCATTCCTCACAAAGCACACATTACAAAAGGAGATTAGTCACATTCTTTTTTGTCTAAGGCACCAAGTGGACCTCCCTAATCGTCTCCTGCGTCTACAACGCTCGTCAGGTATGCGTTACATAACCCTCCGCTGGATAAAAATAGACGCTGTAGCAGCCAATGTTATCAGGGACGGTTCTAGGTACGGCTTTGTTGCGTTGGAGCTCAAAACGCTCGATACAGACAGAGTAACACACCATCCAAGGCCGCTCATCTCCATTTTTGCTTTTGAAGGATCTTCAGACATGGGCTATAACTCCACACCAGCACCTTCCACAATCTCTCCAAAGCCTCTTTCATCAAACACTTTGCCGTCTCCATGCGTCTTCTCAAGAAGATGGAGTCACAGCCGACTCGTGTGAGGCCAAGCTCCAGTTTGTTTGATCAGTCAGTCGCAGGATTTAAAAGCGTAAACAAGGATTAAGGAGAGTTATACAATCAAATCTGAAGCATTTGCTCGGCCAGAGGAATTGCTACACCTAGGTCCTCCTCCATTCATTTTTTTTTTAAAGGGACGGTATGTGAAGACTTCCAACACTGATTTTATTGTGTAGTGATGACGTATAAGCGTCCTGTTCTCCCACACTTTTCATTTAATCACAACCCACTATGGTTACAGAAACCACAAAACACCTATGTTAATTATCAGCAGAGAGCCAAGCATGATAATAGGACAAGACTTGTGTTAGTTGAGTAGACTTGGCTTGAGTAGACACAGTGTTCCCACAATTATAGGGATTCTTTATTACTTATTAAATAAAAAAAATCTAAATGAACAAGTGTTGAAATTAAGGATGTCAGTAAATTGTAGAACATTTAACCACCCACCTCCCTCAGTTTCCCTTTCTAGATCAGTATCTGAGTCTCCATTGGTCGTAAAATTGCACAAATTGAGAATGAAAAAAAAAATAAATTGGTTAATGGAAACATGCCAATTTTGAAAAAAAAAAAAAAAAAAAGCTCACAATTTTTCAATTTTTGATAAAACATTTTTGCGTTAAGATGAGGTGGTTTCTTGGCATTAGTGAATTTTTTTTTTTAACAACTAAGCGGTGCGACACTCACCGTCTTGAGTCAAGACTTTATAGTACCACTTTAAACTGAAAGGTTTTTGGGATTTGTATTTCTTCATTAAAGGCCAGATCTTATCCAAGTCATTCTAACAAGCTGAATATGCTTTGATCTAAATCATTTAATTTTAACTCTTAATGTATGTTAAGAGTTAACCCTATCGAGATTTTTAAATCTTTTCTCAAGACCCATTTTTTCTTCTTTTGCGTTTGATTCAAACAGAGTGTGAGTTTCTTCTATCAAGTTTATTTATGTAGCACATTTAAAACATTAATTGAATTGTACAGCACTTTGGTCGACGTATGTTTTTATGCGCTATATATTTCCCCAAGTCTTTTGCTGCTACCAACGACAACCTTGCAGCAAACAGCAACCTAACCGTGCTTTAGCTTCTCCACAACTACGTTGTTCTCCAATAAACTTTTAACCTTTGTTATTAGTCTTCTACTTTTGTTGATCTTTCACATGAAATATCAATAAAACACTTCAAGGTTCGCAAGAAAGTTATCTTTACCTTGCATATTGAAAGCAGATTATTCTTCTCTGTTCTGTCTGAGTTTAAGGTAGAAAAGGTTTAAAAATGAACTGCAGCTAAATTTGAAAAAAACTAATTGTTTTCTTCAATATTTTAGATTGGGCCACCATAACTGAGAAAATGCAACTGAAGCGACAATTTTTCTCACCTTAACCATTTTAGTAGGTTTATGCTGTATTACTGATATGCAATAATAATCATGATTTTCCTAGAACAGAAACAGCTCAGAGTCGTGTTTTATCACAGTGAGGTTGTTACAGGTTACTCGGTTCACGCTGGTTAAACTGCTGGTGCAACTGCAACAGGAAATGTTTCAGACACGGAGCTGTGCTTAGATACCCGCACAAGAAGTCTTCACCAGATCAATATAATAAAAGTTTAGCAACACTGAAACGCACTGACCTTTGCTCTAAACTTGTGCTTTTTTTGGTCTTTGTACAGTGAAAAGCTTGAGGTTTTGCTATGTTTGCATCTGCACCGCCACATTTATGCAGCACTCCTTATTAATAGTTACCTTCACAACAGAACTGCATTAAAAAAAGAGGTTTTCTATATTAAGTTTGTTTAAAAAGTGTTTAGATTTGTAGCTGACAGAGTCCAAGCATCAAACCATGTGATGATGTGTCTAAATTTATGCCATTTTAAGAAACTATTTTAATTTTGTAGGAAATGTATGACCCCCATGCAAATTTTCGGTAAAGGGTAAAGTTTGTTTATCTGAGAAATCATCAAAAATAAATGCCACAACACAATTTGGGGAGATTTTTTTTTGTCTTGTGTTCATTTTCAAGTCAGTCTATTAATTTTGGTTTTAATACTTGATATAACTAGCCACAAATTGAGGCCACCATCAGTTAGCAGATACAGCTTTTGTCCTAGATTGACTCGGAGCTCTCAGAAGATCCTTTAAAACTGAAAACCACATGAGGTTTCTAAAGCTAAGCAAAACAATCTTTGGCTTTTTCTTTTTCTGGTCTATTCTCTGTAACTGAGGAAGTACAAACAAAAGGGGACCTCGCCATTTGACCCCAGCCAGAACAATCGAAAGTTTATGCAAACAATGTGCGTCTTCTCTTTGCTTTCAAACAAAAGAGGCCCTAATGACTGGCGGCTTTTCACATCTCCACAAGCGCCGTCCTCGAAGAGGGCCAGAGGAGGGGAAAAAAAAGAAAAAAAAAAAAAGAGGAGAGACCAGAAAAAAGGAAAACTGAAACTACGTGTAAAAACATGCTCGGATCTGTCACTTACTCCCGTTGTTTGTGAAGAATTGTCTGTCGTGCAGAACTGCCAGCACTCAGACGACTCCGTTTCACTTAAAATACTTGTGCTGAAGTAATCTGCTGGACCTCATGACCCGCGAGACAACTTAAATCTATTTTTCAAAGCAGTGAGACATAACCTACGAGACTAGAGGTAATAATAGCGTAGGAGCAAAGTCAATTATCTAGTCTATCTCTGTGTACGTGGCGTTTGGTCTGCATTGCGTATGAGGTTTAACTTTTCAAACAGAGGAGGCTGTATTGTGTCATCTGGCCAGATAATAACACTTAACCTGAAATATCAAAATATGACTCATTATTTCAAAAGCAGTGCTGCTTTACAAAGTGCTCTGGTCGTCCATTTTCCTGAAAAACATTGAAGGAGTATGGCTTCTTTGTAAAAGTATGCATTGGTATTTGGCAAAATTATGTTTTTCTGATTTCTGTTCAGAGCAGAATCCTAAGACAGGCTTTGTAGAGCCGGTCAAAGATTATCTGGGGCCTTGATATGACTTTGATTTGGGGTCCCACTTGCAGTAAGACACAAACTTTAACCCTAAAATCTCTCTTGAATTGCTTGATTTTTTAAAATGCGTTTTGTTTAAAGCCCCTTGTTTCACTATTTGTTTGTAAGCCAACACCATTTTCCGAACTTGTATAATGAACTAGTTTACATAGTCAACCAAATAGCTTTTCACAGATTATCTGACTCATGTTAAACCGTCACGACATTGTGACAGTTTTAACAAATATGTATAAAAATATACTTTTTTAAAATAAAAGTTACATATTGCATCATTAAGCAGCAGGAACATGTATACAGCTGGAAACAGGTTAAGTGAAATATCAAGATTCTTGAAATAAGCTAGCAATCTGACATCCATGTCTTCTAACTGGAGAACATGCTCATCACTTCATTGCCTGTGGTAAAGCTAGAGAAGTGTGAAGCTGCACCCAAACCACAAGCATTCAGGAACATAGACGGCTCTGTAAAAGTCTAAGAATTTGATACAATGCACATGTATCACCGTCATGAGTTACACAAACATCAAATGAAATGTCAAACTTAAAAAAGTCCATCTAAGCATCACCTGCCATGGTACTGATGGTATAAACCCCATGGGAGCTGCTTGAAAAACTCACATCTTGTCAGTGTTCTGCTCCACCTCTGACCTCAGCAGTTATTGCTTGTGCCATTTCAAGTTCCTGTGTTGTAATCTAGTTGTCACACTCATTGTGTTAACCACAGGGTATTGAACAGATGCTTGCAGATCACAAGCGGTGCTTTGAGAAACAATCTGTTGTTCTCCATAGAAGAGAAGTTGATGAGATAGAAATAAAAAGCAGCCTTGTGGTGTAAGCATCTTGATGTGTAACCTCGCTCGGCCGATGGCCGTAAACGGCCCAATCACACAAAAAGCAAAGAACACCGCTTCAAAGCTGCATTCAAATATATCATCATCAAAAGGCTACATGTTGTAGGAGCTACATCAATGAAAACATAAAAATCTGTTCAATACATTACAACAAAGAGATTTTGATGAATATCTTTTGTTCTTAAGGTTTTATTGACCATGTAATCAATTCTTTGATGACAATTCTAGTTGCACACTGAACATGCACTTCTAGAAGGCGACTGGACTTTTCTAGTTGCTTGAAGACGTTTCAACTCTCCACCAGAAGGTTCTAAACATTGGCTGGAAGTAATAAGCTTATAACCTGTAATCAGATCAATCACTTTTAGGGCCATGAAGATCTGTTGTTGGGCATGTGGGATATGCACTTCACTGGCCCCTCCCTCTACTCAGCTCAATATCTGGGCCATAATTGCCTGACAACATGAACCTAACGACAACTTGTTTTGGTCACATGTCCCAAGCTGTGATTTGGAGTAAAACTGCCTCATGGAACAAGTCAGGGCTGCAGAGTAGGTGTTAGCAAGATGAGATCTGAGGCCACATCCTCTGTTTTTTTGGTGGTTTTTCATATTTAACATAGTTAGCTTCTTTCACACCTCTCAAGCCACCTGCATTCTGTTTTGTGAAGATTGACAACATTTGCATGAAGACTGCAAAGGCTTGTGTTCCTCGTCCTCGAACCACTGATTCTTGACTCGAAGAGTTTGCTCTTTGGTTTTGGGTCATCCCTTATTACTGTTTATTTTCTCCAACGTAGAGGTTTGAATGTTCCTCACTGCACTAGCCTGTATATACCAGACCTCTGACTTTGTGTTTGGGTGTTTTATCACTGGGAGCAACC
The DNA here is from genome assembly GCF_051168715.1 of Poecilia mexicana. Lineage (NCBI taxonomy): Eukaryota > Metazoa > Chordata > Actinopteri > Cyprinodontiformes > Poeciliidae > Poecilia > Poecilia mexicana. Next base: position 4,248,042 of record NW_028263374.1, read on the forward strand.
AGTGCTGATGATGCCTGGACAATATCCATCTAATGTTGAAATGAAGATGGTTCCAGTAATCTTAAAGTTTCATTGCCATGTTCTCATACATCTACACCACTCCTAAGGTGTTCTTCCCAATAACACTATTAGGGTCACTCTTCCAATTCCAACTAAAATTTATAAATTACTTCCAACCATTTCCCAACTAACTGAGAATCGACACCAACAAAAGGCCATCTACTTCAACTGACATGCCAACCAAGTACACCAATGATCAGAGAAATGGCCCATGGTAACTCTGGAGGAGCTGAGGGTAACTATTGCTTGTCAACTCCATCAATCTGGCTTTTATGGGGAAAAAAGTGGCCAGAAGACAGTCATAAAAAGTCCTGTTGGTGGTTTGCCACAAACCATGTAAAACAAACCATGTTGCTTTTCTGCAACAAGAATTGAGAATTCAGCAAAGGTTCACCTTCAACCGGGACATAAACCTCAATAAAACAATAAAGTTTTAAATATTCAGTAAAACAATGAAGTTTGTGAGGTATCAGCACTTCTCCATGACGGCGTCTGGCGTTAATAAAGCGAAAATTGACTGACCTCCACGGACACCTTCCAGAGGGTAAAAGAAGGCCACCAGGAGGTTCATGAGCACGGCCAGGTTGAAGGAGATGCTGCTCCAGAAGGACATGTTCCTGGAGCACCAGTAAAGGATGGGCTGAGCTGAAATAGATTTTCACAATTTTGAGTAATTTCATCAATAGACAACACAGCAGCATGCAAACATCCTCAACAAAGTACAACTTACTTAATAAAATTGCCAATAAGATTTAATGTTTATACCCGAACAGGAGTGCTCCTCACCCTAACCTCCAGAGTCAAAATGCACAGCCTGAACTGCAATTCTTCTATTTTCTAAACCTCAAATATTAACCCAAACAAAACAACCTGAACTTTAGGAAATTCAGCCTGGAACGCAACCAGATGGCATGATGACATTTTGCACCAAAGTGGATTTTAGTCACAACATATACGCTGCTCTTGGTCAGGAGATCAGTATCGTGGGCCAACGCTATTTTGGGCCCAGCTTTTCTGCAGAAAAGCAGAACTGGCAGCTGAAGGCTCTATATTCATGTCAAGTGGTTTGCACCAGCGGAAAGAGCACAAACTCCTGGTGTGCTGATTCACTCGCAGAGGAAACAGAAGGTGGCTTCTCACATGTTTTCACACTGCAGACCAGCAACACTCCTACACGCCTGACCATGGGACAAGCCAGAACATGTTTCTCAATACAGAGAGCAGTGTAAACAAAGCGTCGTCTGAGAACCGAATCAGTCAGAGGTCAACAGGAACATGTCCCGACCTGAAAACGAAACCCATTTTTTTTGGTTTGTTTTCATTATGTCCTTTCTGCTCTGGTTTAGTTTTTATATGTAGCTTTACACTGAAACGTTAAATACGCTGCTTTGACTTGTCTCCAGACTCAGTGACAATTAGCGGTTCTGATCGCTCCAACTGGCAAGAACAGGAAGGAGGTCACAAGATTCCCATTAAACGGAGCACACTCAAAGGACCGGGATAAGCCAAATCCTGTCAGAAAGGCCATTTGCTTTCAGGTGACCATGAAAGAGGAGAAAACACTCAGACACTTATCTAATAGTATCAACCCTAGATACTACATGTAAAACCCAAAGCTGAGTACAGTAGTGTGTTAACTGTCCACTGCAACTTAACATTCACTAACTTGTTACGGGTTCAACAATTCTTAATACATCATGTTTAGCTTGAATTTGTTTAATATTCATTACAGTTTAATAAAAAACACAACATGTCCACATTAACTCGATAAAGGTTTACTTGGCTTTTCCTGTTGCATCCCTCCAGGATTCATGATAAAAGTAGTTCATCTCTTTTATATATGGACAAATAAAATTTGATTGATTAACTATGACAAATTTCATTCAATTTATTCAGTTGTGGTATTTGTGGGGAAACAAATCATTAAAAGGTGTTGAGAAAATAAAATTTGAAATAAGCTAGTTTTAAAACTTAACATGTCTTGATTCAAATGGCCTAAATTGTGGTTTTAAATCAGTAATGTATTCTGACTTTTTGACCTTTATGTTACCTGTAGTTACAGCAGATGGTTTGCTAGGATCGTTTGAACTGCCTCTTGTCTGTGGGAAAACAATACAGTGGAAGTTGTAGCTTTTCACACTCATCTGTGAAAGGCCGTAAACACGGCAGGGGTTTCTAGCTTCAGATAGAGGGTCAGAGATAGCTCCTGGTTGGATGAGCAAAGATACGCCTTATTTGAATAAATTAAATACAAGAAGATAAAACTTTCTACACAGAAGTAACAAATCAGATTTGCTTTTGCAACTCTCCAAAGATGTATTTGCACGTCTTTGCTTTCTTTCCTTCTTTCCCAAGTCTGTGAGGTAAATGAATGTATGTCTCCGTTGTTCTGCAGTTTCTGGTGTAAGTTTATGCATTGTCTTATATTGGATTAAACTCTGTAATTCTGTGACGTCAACACGCATTGTTGTTTTCCTTGTGGCTACACGTGGCCCGCCGAGAGGATCTGGGATCCAGAGGAAGAGAGAGAGCCAAACTTTTTTCCAAAGTTAACCAATTTAAAATATTCTTCCTTAAAGGGAAAACATTATTGCAAATAGGACATATAATTACTTTGTTAGATATCTAAATGTTGTAGTCTTATGAAAATTAGCTTAAATGTATAAAAATGTTGTGTAGTTTCATATTCATTCATTCTTTAAGCAGCAGCGTCAAGATTGAGCCTGAAAGTATTGGAATGGGTCACTTTTTTATTTTTGTGAAAAGATTGAGTTTTTGTAAGTTATTTTCTCATCTTATATATATATATATATATATATATATATATATATATATATATATATATATATATATATATATATATATATATATATAAAAGAAAACCAAAGTAATGGGGGATTAATGTTGGTTATAAATTAAACTTTAACCTCTGAGTGAGCGATGACAGCTAAAGAGTGCTCACTTCTTGAAGAAGTTTTAAGCACTACCCCGACTTTCATTGACATATGACCCAATATCATCAATGACTATGGAAATGTTTGTTTTCTTCACACGACCATCTTTTAATATTTTACAGGACAAAACCAATGTTCCAGACTCTTTAAGCAGTGCATAAAAGAGAAAAAAAAATCCCTGTCCATGGCTGCTTCTCTTTAACTCAGTGGAACTGTCTGTTTCGCTATTAATCACGTTTCATTTTTATTTCATCATCTAAATCGTATTTCCTTCAAATGATTTCTTACACGTTGAACTGCCTTCCAAGATGTTCAAATCATTTCTTTTTACAATGTTTTCATTGTTTTTGATTTTTTCCCTTTGAAATTCAGACCAAGCAGACTGTTCTCTCAAAAGATCGTTTAAAAGCTTTAAAACCATTTCTTTATTTATAAATTGCGGCTTTTTTTGTTTGCACATTTTCCCTTGTCTAACAACAAATAAACAACAAACCATCAATTCTTTGCAAGCCCTTTTAACCAAACAATGATTTGACTATTTACACCTTTGCAGTACTGTTTCAGGAAAGATTTGGAAGGTTTTCTTTCTTTCTTTCTTTTTTTTTTTATCAGAATTGATCAATTGTCTTCATGTTAGAATTTCTAAATAAAAACCACAAAATGTTTTAGATTTTTGCAATTTTTACGTCTTTGTTTTGTTACGGCATAAACAGCTGGAAATAAATTGTTTCACAGAAATTATTTATTACAGTGTTTTTAACAAAGTACACTAAAATAACAGAGGTGATTAATATTTTCATAAGGATTTTAACTGATCAACTGTTTTTAAGTTTTTAATTTTCCCTCCCCTGATGCCAAAGTCAGTGAATTCAGAAAAAAGCTTTTAGAAATGTTTTAATTAGTTTTTTTGCACCTGTATGATTCAATATTTTATGAGTATCAGCAGATTTAGAATTTATTAGGCTATAATCACTTTTGTTTACTTTTTAGCTTGTGATTTATCTACAGTGTTTTTGTCATTTCCAAAAATAAGCTATAATTCAAGTGCCTGTGATGTGATCATCTGAGTGTCAAGGAAGAACAAAACGTTTTGGGAAATCCAGTCAGGTCAGGTCACAAGTTTAAAAAAAAAAAAATCCCCAAGTATTCAAAAAATCTTGTTCATGCTTTTTTTATTTTTTTATTTCCCATAACAGCCTGGAGAGATGCACAAGGAAGGAGTGCAAACTATGCAGTAGGATATAAAAAAGGTAGAGGAGAAAAACGCACAGGGTACGGTGTTTGTGTTACCAGTGGCCTCTTGAGTACCTCGCAGCTTCTTCTGCCAGTTCATCTCATTGAAGAGATCCTCAGAACGCAGGAAAAAGTCATTGATCTTGCTGCCCTGCTCGTCCCGCTCCGTGGTGTAATACACTCGCAGTTTGGACTCTTGTGTGAGGAACTCGCAGATGTTGGGGACCGGAAACACTATCTGCTCCATGGTGCGATCCAGACGAACGATCTGAATACAACCACCACAATTAGCTTCATGCATCAATTAAGTCTAAGCTCTTTTGACTGGGTGTTCGATACAGTCTTTTGCTGCATTGGAAAAACATTGGAACTCTCTGCAAAGAAAAAAAAACCCACTGACAACTTAAGCACAAATCGGTGTTAACAATCTGCATTCCTTCTGCTTACGAGGCTGCACCGGGAAATGAGCGAGCATGCCAAAGGTATTTGGCATCCCGCTGTGATGAAACCTAATAACTGTGCAAAAAAATTAAAACAAACACCCTTTTACGACACGCTTGGGTGGTCTCTTCACCAAAACGCGGCAGTATCTTTTCAGTCTCGTAGGAAATCCTAAAAGACTGCCAGAGATGACAGCAGCAAATATATAAAACTCCACTACAAGCAGCTCTGCCTGGCCGAGGCACGGCGGCTAAACGGCTGACCTCGATCTGAGCCGTGTGTTTGGCGTAGAACTCCAGCGCCTCGTCGCCCTCTCCGTACGTCCCCCCAGGCTTCAGCATGGCCTGCAACTCCTTGTTGTGACGCGCCAACTGAAACAGACCAGACACAGATAATTAGCACTTCCATTATTTGTTTAGTCCTCAGATAGGTGTAGCTGCCGTTTATTCAAAGGCGTTGCACTAAGAATGGCTGTTTGTTTGAGTTACGTTCAATGACAGTCTACGTCAAGAAGCTTTGTAAAGAATATGGGCAGGGTTCCGGCTTTATTAAGAACTTGATGAAGCTCATACTCTCAGCTTGAATATTGTCAAGTAATATGGGCAAATGTGAAAAGGAAAGACTAAGGGAGTTTTCACACCCGATAGTCCAGTAGACTCGGTTGAATTGGGGACTAAAATTGCAACATTTGCTAGACTTTCAGCTGGTGGCGTTCGTTTTCACACTGCACTTTGTCGAAGGATCCAAACTAAGTGAAAAACCTGTTCACCTTCTTGCCTGTGGTGGCGTTGCACCAAGAACTACTGAAGGAATCAACATGCAACGAAGATACTGAGTGCCACTTCTTTCTTTACAAAATGTAAACAAAAAATAAAGTAGCGTCAGAGTTTAGTGGCTGTAGGACTTCCTTTTGTCTCTGACAAAAGACCACGAGTCGTTTTATCCCTTTAGTTATGGACTCTATTATTTTGGCTCTATAGACCCAGAATGCTTTGCGCTATTGTCCGCCACCTGCTTTTGGAGCGGCCTCCGGTCCGCATCCATCTATGCGTGTTTCTTAATCGGTCATAGGAAATGACACAGTGAAAAAGTCACTTAAATTTGCTGGCTGTATGTGAATTCGGAGGGGATGGGTTCTCCTTTGGAGGCCTACTTGATGTGCCAGAATGTAGATATTGTGTCCCACGTTCCGCGGAGACGCAGAATGTTCCTCCTCTCCATCTTCGCCCTCCTCGGGCTCCTCCACCTCTATCTCACCCTGCATGTAGGCTTTTTTGATAACTTCCACCTGCAAGGCCCCGCAAGGTCAGAAGAACACGAAATGAACATTAATCATCAAATTAATGTTTAATGATTTTATGTGCGGTGTATGCTCACCAGCTCTTTGGGCCTCATGTTGTACAGAATCCTCTCGGCGTTCTCGCTGTCATGCCGACTCTCCATAATTGCAAGCAGCAGCTTAGAGGCATTGTTCTGTGGAAGAAATTAGTGAATGAAAAAGTAGTAGACATCTTTACAAATTTTTCATGTGCTAGTATTGTATGGAACCAGTTCTGCAAAAGGTATTACTGGTATGTTTTACTATTTTACAATACAGGCAACTTTTCCTGAAGACCTTACACCAAAAGCCAAGCAAGATGTTGTAAAATGTTTAACTGAAAATAAAGATGCTATCACACCTTTTCCTGTCCTGATGCATGTGTTGACGTGTTGGAAAACAGGTTTCATCATAAATACATGATGAAATTAAGTTAAAATTTTTTGAGTGCGTGTGTTGCTTGGTATGCAAAGGTGTGAGACGGACAGTGTTTTACCTCATTCTGCCACGTTATTTTTCTTTTTATAACCGGTTGCTTTGTCATTTTGTTTTTTATTTTTACCAGACTCTGAGTCTATGGGATTCCCCCAAGTGGTCAAATAACTATTTGGTGAATTGATCAAAAAGCAGATCAAACTAATGTCCGATGGAACCTTTTCAAGAATTCAGATTGAAGAAGGGAATTATCTTCATTAGCGCAGACAAAGGATCTTCATAGCAAAGCATGAGATTAATGTTTTTATTGCTATAGCATTTCAGTCCTGCTTGTGGTATTTATCACATGCTAGAGGTGCAAAAACAGTCGGTGGCTATCAAATTACATATTGTCGCCTTGCTAAAAGAATGGCCTAAGTCATTTTAGGCCATTCTTTTAGGAAGGCGACAATATGCTAAATTATAGACGAATAAGAGGACCATCATGATCAATAATCAATTTTAACTAGCAAATGTTTGTACAGGAGTATAAGAATCTGAGTTTAATCACTGATTTATTTAGCTATGATACTGTATGGAAATACTAATACATTTACTTTGCACACTTTCCAAAATTTTCTATGCACCCTTTTGGATTCAACCCCAGTTGCTCCAAGACAAACACAGTGATGTATAACTTTTGAGTTGACATTGCACAATTTTTGTTATTAGACACATTTTCTTTATTTGTCACCTCTGCTAGAGCAATACATATTTCTGTGCAACTGAACAAAAATGACTCTTATTTTCTTTTCTGGCATATGTGCTGCATGTAGAAACTAGACATGCAGCACACATGCTGCATGTCAGGAAATAAAGAAATAAACTAGCAAATCACAAATCCCCTTTGTTGAAAACCATTGAATTGACCAAAAATCACTCACTTTGAGCTCCAGAACCAGGTCCATCCTCTTCTTACCCAGCGGGTTGATGTCGTTGAGAATGAGAGCAATGATGATATCAATGCCATTGCACTCATGAGTGGCTATGCAGTTCTGGAAAGCAAAAGAAAATTAGTTTGTTTTTTTTGGTTTTACAAATTACACAGATGTTTCCAATCTAAAACCATTTAAACATTATACATCACGTATGAACTAGAAGCAGAGTTGGCCTAGTGGGGGGTTTGGGTTGCACATTTCATCTAAGCAAACCACAACAGTTCTAAAAGATCACCATCTACGAAGCAGATCAAACCACAGAGGAGCTGTCTGAAGATAATGTCCGAAGATAATGAACAATGCATATGACAATGACCAATGGTAGGGGTGGGGGTTCAAGTTTGGTCTGCAGTTACAGGACCAACGCAAGCTGCAGTCATTGACTCCGCCATTAAGTTCTCAGAGTACTGAATTATTACAGAGCAAAACGTGAGGGTCTATATGTGCTACTACAACACAAAGTCCAGATCTCAACTCAAAGGAAATGCTGTGTCAGGAAAGCTTTGCATAACCTCAAAGTGAAGCAGGGTTCTAAACAAAAGTATTTCAAAATGTTTGCATGGTTGCACTGCAAAGAAAAAAAACAAATTCCTCTGCTTGGAATTTTCTCAAAGTCTTGATTTTATATTCCCTAATAATTTCTATGGGCTTAAGAGTCATGAGGACAGGTGTGTAAGGCGTAACGCTGAACATCAAACCACAGTGGTGTGGTTGGGCTGTGAAGTCCCATCACCTTTTGAGAGTAAGTAGTTTGTGAGATGAGTTTTAACCCGTCTTTATTCCAGAGAGACACGATGTACCAACCACTGAACAGTACAACCTTTTGCTTCCTCTCCCAAAAAGTTTAATAAAAACACATCCACGTTGTCATTCTTTAAATATTTTCACTAAGGAAAAGAAAATAGAAAAACGAATACTATAAAAAAGATTTAAAAAAAAAATCAGAAATACTGAAGATAGGTTGTTTTTAGGGTGTTGTCACACCTGACGGAGACTGTTCAATTGGTGACCACAACTGTGACATTTATCACATTTACAGATGGCGTGGTTCTCTTTCACACTGTACCATGTCAAACGAACAAAACCCTTTGAAAAACCTGATTACTCCCCTTGACTGTGAGGATGGTGCACCAACAATCACTGAAGGAAACGACACAAAATCCCCCGAAGGAGACACTGAGAAACCAGACCAGAGTTCACTTCAACAAACCGAAACCAAGGTTTTTAGGTGGACCCATCGCTTTTTTGGTCCGCATCAGAGGTAGATGGCATTCATGCCTTCCCAAACAAACCAGACTTTCTAAGCTAGCAGACTAGGGTTAAATTAAAGTGGACTAAACATGGCTGGTGTGAATGCAGCCTTAACTAATTTTAATGTCACTATTACAAAATCAATAAGTAAGGGCATAAAAAGGATTTGCAGTAAAAATAAATTGTGGGGAACGTAGAAAAAATGTGGAGGAAGATCTTCTGGCCACATGAGACTAAAGTGAACCTTTTATTGCCTATATGCCGAACACTATGCTTGAAGTACTGCACATCACACCAACATGACGGTGGCAGCAGCATACAAGTAAATTAGTCAGAATTGGTGGAAGATGGATGGAGGTAAATACAGGAAAATCCAGAGGAACTTTCAACTAAACGAAGGCCACAAGCAGGAAGTCAAATATGGATAACGTCTAATTGTACTCAGAAGTTACAAAGGCACATTTAGGTTTATTTTTGCACGGTTTTAATAACATTCAGGGATTATTCATTTAGCCAGAAGAATGAACAAGATATTTAAGTGTTCCCTCATGTGAGCCTAAGGACTCACATGACTTGAAGCAGGTCAATGACCAACCTGACCCCAACCACTTTTACGTCCTTTTGCTTCTTTCGAATCTTCATGGTTTGTAGCAAACAAATCATTCGTTTCGGCATAGCCGCTTTCATTCAGGACTGAAATACTGCTGGTGACAGCGTTATGCAGCCAAACGCAGTATCTCAGTGTTTTCCTTGTTACAGGATTTAAATGGAGAGCCGTTTTTAGTTTGGCAATCCCCTTTCCAGCACCGTATAGGGGAACTGAAATCACTTCATGCGGCCACTGGCTTTACTCAGTCACCAGTTTCACACTTGACCAGAATGTTATGACAGAGTTACTTGAAAACAACCAATTATAACTACATTTTGGCAATCGTCCCTTAAAATAATAATAAAGATACACACACCTAGAACTTAATACAAATGGTAAGTATTACAATGTTGACGTCAAAGCGTGACTCTTCTTGTACGAGCAGTGTTCAGAGGAGATTCATCACCTGGTTCTCATGACACGGGCCCTGGCAGTACTCCGTCAGGCTCTCCACAGTCTGGTTGATCAGTCCGACATTCTTCTCGTTGATGTAGAGTCCCAGCAGCCCCAGACCTCCGGTGGTGCTGCCACAGATGCAGTCCAGGAACTGAAGAGTCTCACATACCAGATTGTAGTTGTTTTTGTTGTTCTGATTGCGCAAGAAGTTCTGGAGAATGACAAGAAAAAGTGGGAAAATATTAATAGGTTAATTTTCTCTACAGCAGTGCGTATGGAAATGACCTCAAGTAAGGTTTGTGTCCTTATGAGAGTCAATATAAAACAATATCTTGAAAAATAATTTATACCTCTTTAGTTTTTAAATAACATTTTCTCACATGACCACACATTTCAGCGCAGGATTTTATGTAAAAGTAAAACATAACAAGAACATAATAACTGAGAATCATTAAAATTTTTCTTACAAAAATTGTAATGTGTATTTATGTACAGGTCCCTTAGGTTATTGTTTAAAATATTTTAAGTATTTACTCATTAATCTTTGCTATTGACTACTTTCAAGTGTCCTGAAATAACAAACTTTAAGACCTGCGATGAATGTATTTAAGACTAACTTTACTGTTCACTCTTAAGACTCTTTAAGATACATTTTTATTCAATGGCTTTTAACACACAATGAAAGTTTTGCTCTTACTTACACTGTTGCATGTAACTGTTTCTATTGTTGTCTTTTGTTATTTCCATGTTGTGAATGTGAATGAGACTGTTTTGAAAATGAATTTGAGACATTTAAGCCTGAATTCTAGACACAGGAACTTAAGACTTTCTAGCACCTTGTTAATGCAACTGGATTTTATTTAGAGTTACTGGAGCAAATGGGGTTGAATGCAAATGCATGGCAAACTTTACAAAAGTGAAAAGTTCAATTCCTTATATGTTTCAGCTATGCACTTATTTGTGTTGGTCTATCACATAATATCTCAATGTGAGATTTAAATCATAGACATTTAAATTTGGGAGTTTGACAAAATTCAATAGCTTAAATGGTTTACATACTTTTCTAAAACACTGTTTTACAAAAGGATGTTTTAATATCTTACACCTTTTGGGAGGAGACGGCGGGTGATACAGGGTCATCCAGACACCCGGTTTTAAAAATACCCGTCCCAGTTTAGAGAGTAAACAGAATCTGTGCGTGAAGGAAGTGTTCTGTCTGGGCTGCAGGAGCTTACAAATACGCACCATCATAGTGAAACCAGACCAAGACATTAAAGATATGGAAACAGCAGCATCAGGAAGTTCTGCAACCGGTAACTATTTTCAACACGGTTTCGTTTCTGTATAACCGAGCGCGATGATTGAGATTCAAAGCGGCGGGCTAAGGAAGGCCTGCTGTCGACTCATGAGAGGTCGGGGGAACCGTTTACGCACGCCAACGTCCCCCGCCGACTCAGAACGATAAACGCCGGCTGACCTGCAGGTCTCTGTTGTGGTTCTCGCAGAGCAGCTGCATGAGGCGTAGGATGGGCTGCATGATGGTGATGATGACACTCATCTCGCCTTCGTCTTGGCTCTTGTCGGTGGTCGGAACGGGGGCGCCGTCGGCGGCGGCCGCCTGGTGCTCCTCGGCCTCCGCCTCGCGACGGTAGGTGGCGTAGGCCTTCTTGGTGACGGCGGAGGCCTCCACCAGCTGCTCCTTCACCTCCTCGGTCACCATCGCAACCACCGGCACGTCTTTCACTAACCAAAATTATAGAAAAGTGAGTCAAATAGAGACAATAATGGAAATGAGATTCTTCATTTGACAAGCAGTACGGTATTCATAAAACAACCTAAATATTGCCACACTGTACTCCTGCTGTACTAAGATCTGCCTCATTATTGCTCCTGTTAAACATTTTGTTGTATTAGAGCAACATTAGACATATATTTACAGATGAGGGAGTCAAATGAAATAAAGTGCAAAACTGACAATTGTTTTTGCATTAGGGATTCACATTTGAGTTTTGGAGCCAATGTTTCATTTTATAGCCTCTTCTAGTCCTAATCTGATGATATTTCAGACTCCTTACAGTTTCCTCACCTTTCTTCCGTGTTGGCATATCTTTGTCTGGTGGTTCCTCGTCCTTCTTCTTGCTCCCCAGGTCACTGGTGTTGACCGTCACAGTGGCTTTAATCTCCTGCTGTGCCAGCTTCATGCGCTCATAAAACACCTTGAAGAATTTTTCTGACTTGTTGTCTCCAGTTAAACGATTATAAAAGGACCTCTGGGAGAACAAGAGAGGCAGAGAAAAAAGGCGTTTTTAAAAAAAAAAAAAGCATAGTTAGCTTAGTTTCCCTGCACAATAATTACTACCTCTAAAATAAGGACATCAGTGGGATTCAACATTATGTTAATTCTCTTTGTTTTGAGAATTACAAACAAAAAGATAGATATAATATGAACAGTTCTTCTCTAAATGAGGTCTGAAATTTGAAGAGCTATCTAGCAGCTGAAAAAGTGAAATTCTTTGAAGCCACTATTTAGCATTACAGTGCTAAATATTAGCTTTGTATATTATTTTTGAAGCTAATATTTAGCACTGCGATGCTTAAAAAGTGTAGGCTTTAAACTTCACACATATTAGACTATTTCAGCAGCATTATGGATGACAGTGACTGATAAGATACAAAAGATTTATAGCTGTGTATTATGTCTAGCTAACTGTTTGCAGCTACCAATGCTAGAGCTAATATTTGCTTTGCAGCTGCATATTAGCTTTCAATTAAAAGGCTGTTTCACCATGGTTTTGGTTTTAGAACATCATTTGGTTATCTCTAGAAAAATCCATGTCTTTTTTGTCAAACCACAAATTGATTAGACAGATATTATACAAATTGATATACAGATTTTCTAAAACACTTCTTAGATTTACTTTGTTTATGCAGTTTGTGAAACACACAGAAGGGAGGCATTTTCAGTGCTTTATTGGCACCTTGGAATTAGAAAAACCACATTTTATATGGATTAGTTAAACCTAAAGACAATTTTTAACAAAAACTCCGCTGAGGATTTACTAAGTATTTATCTACTTCATAAACCTTCGAAGGCAGAGCCACTGTATTGCAACACAGTTTCCTGCCACAAGCTGTTAGAATGATAAACCTGTGCCAAGTTTTGGTACAATATCACTGCAATTATGCACTGATTCACCTGGTTTGTGCTTTTATCCTTTTGTATGTTATGTGTTTGCTTTACAATGAATTGACAATAGGTGGATTTGATTTCAATTCATCTATAAGCACTGGCCTATTTGACTATAATGAAACATAATACTACTTATCCTCTACATCATTAATGACTTATTCTTTATATACAAAATACAACAACTTAATGCCAACTATTACACCCAGCAGTGTGTTATGCAGGACTTGAAATAATCCTGTTTATTAAAACAATATTTCTGTCTGACATCCTTTAAAGTGACAATATCCAGTTCTACTTAATTTTAATGAGTTCCAATGAGGCTCTTTAGTCAGATTAAAAGTATATTTAAAAATTACCATTTTTGATATAAAACATGCTTTTCATTTGTCCAACATTTCTGTATTAAAAATGAATGTTATTAGTAAGTCCATCGCTATAAGCAATTAATTCCAAGATAAATTAAAATGAGTTTGATCATTTCCATTCTGATGATTTATTTATGATACATTTTATTTATGACTTGGTTGTGTGCGTGTGTTTTTTTTAAATTCCTATTTCTGTATAGTTTTTGGTTGTTGTCTTTTATTTTGGATATTTGAAATATTTTCCAGTTCCAGTCATAAAAGTTCTTTACAAAATTAAAGCTTACCGTCAATTGAGAGGATGATGTTGCATTATAATGCCATCATAAATACACAGTGTTACTTGAAAATGGTTTCAAAACAACTATACTGTTATTAATCGCAACTATTACAGGGGCAATTTATTGTCAAGCAAATTGCGTTAACATGGCAGGCCTAGTTATTGGTCTGATGTAATACTTTCATCATTAATGTTGTGTTTTCATTAGCTATAAATAGAAAATCATATCATAATTAACAGAAGTAAAGGTTTGAACACACTGGTCTCCAACCAATCCACACAGTGTGCTTCACTTAATGAGTTGAGTTACTGGATAATATTCCACTTCACTGAATACGACTTCCCTTGTTATTTCTTGCAGATGACTGTTTTTATTGTCTTATTGCTTCTGTGGCAAAGCTGTGAGTCAGTTGTTTGGTTAGGCACGGTTACATAAGAGTCATTTCACAGGAAAACAAGCTTAGAACTCCTCCTCGCTCACCTGACCTGACATTACCCTGTGCGCCCTTTGACCCCTTGGCCAGCGACGTATTTGTGGCATGTTGCGGACAATGCTGGGTGTCAACGTCTCCGAGTCGCTCTCCCCATCGATAGCGGAACCCAAGACGAGATCTGGGATTAGCCTGCAGCCAACTACTAAAGGCTTCTCAGGCGTGCAACCAGTCCCACAACTCGTCCACGTGCTGCCCATGCACATACCTCAAAAGCGAGCACGCTTTGAACACGAGGCTAGCGGCTTCAAACACAAACTGGGCTAGACCCTAATGGACGTTTCGCAGATGTAATTACTTGGGTAAGTGGGGAAAGTTGGCCGGAGAAATGAGAGAGAATCAAATGTTCTACACTTAGTGTGAGTACACACACTGTAATCTTGTGCGACAGCGTTGTACGTTTTATTTTTTTTCTGCAACCCACTCGTCTGTTCTGCCCCATTTTCCTTGCAACAATCCCACCCCCGTCCTCTTCCCCCTTTACGTAAGACATGTAATCAGCTGAGTGGTTACAGTGAGGGCACACAGCACCTCAGCTCTAAACACTGTTACATCAGCCCACAGAGGGCGAGCTGAGGAGGGCCAGATGCAGGGGAGAGAGAGACGGAGAGAGAGGAAAACCCTGCCCTACTTTCATTGCCAGAATGGCACGAAGGGAACGTGTGGTGTGAGAGGAAAAGAGTCCGAAAGTAGGAAGGGAGGTGGAGCCCGGGGTTGAAGTAAGCAGGACTTATCACGTAGAGATACTGGGACAGTTTGGAAAGCCTGTTGCATAAGACTCTTTCCAGGTCCAGCCTAACTAAATTACTTGTCTAAGATAGGGGAAATGTCTAAACAATGAAAACCACAGCTGAAGTATCATATCTGCGCAGGGAATCTCTGATAACAGCGAACAGGGCCGGCCATTGAGCGCAGACATGCGGCGTGGGCATGGCAAGTCCCAAGGAAAACGGATCCCCTTCATATGTTAAAATGTTTTTCTCCTCTTCCTTTATGCAACCATTTTCTCTTCTTGCTTGTTCCTGGAACATTTAGTGATAGCGATCTGATTAACAAGCAGGCTTTTTTTTTTCTTATGGAGGGAAAACTCAGAAGAACAGAAAAACAACAGCTCCAGGACTCGGCGTATTAAAAACAGAACTCATGACCGTGCCCATAAAAACTCAATTTCTTCGCCAATGTGAAGGCATTCATTCTGCCAACACTAGGCAGTCGTATTCTGCCCCCTGGGCAAAAGGAATGGCGTACGGATTTTGTATCGGGGCCCTGTTTGCTCCGATTCCGGGTGGATATCAAACCTCATTTGTTTTTAACCAAAGTGAATCTGCTGATGACAATCGCCGCCTGGTAAGACCGGCAGAAGCTTGCTCAGACTGGTCTAATTTGGTTATGAAGTTGCAGTTCAAGGACGGATTTACAAATTGATTTTAACGTTGGCATGAATTTATACACAAGAAAGGACTGCCTTGCTTATATCCGTAAAACAACCACATTGTTTAAAAAATTAATTTATTTAAATGCAAGTTCAGTTTCACAGTTTTTTTCTGTCCAATGGTTAAAGAGCCAAGCAAAAGTATTCATACTGCATTAACGTTTATGTGACAAACACAGACCTCAAAGTCTTATAGGGAATTTTATATCGGAAGACCAAAACAAATTTACAGACGGATTCAATTCAAATTTAAAAATCCTTGAATGAACATCTACATTTCATATTGGATGCAATAATATAAAAATTTGGGCCAATATCAATATCAGATATTGGTGTCATATTAGATGACTGATATTTATCGACATTGTATATATTAGATATATTTCACCAACTGTGACACCTGGGGAAAAAATACACCACAGCTACATCATCACCACAGCTACTTAATCTACCCACAATCCTGTGCTGCATCGCTATCACATGACCAAACAAAAACCACATGACCAACGTTCTCCTCTATCCCCATGAAACAAAACCGCAACAAGATGCAAATAAATATCGGTTGTTAATATTCATATCCCGTTTTTATTTATCGGGCCGATACTGATATGTTAAAAAAAAATTACTAGCATTGGCCACTACAGATGTCAGTGCCGATATATTATGGAGTCCTACAAATTAGTAGGGGCGGAAGTAAAACAGTCACTGTATATGAACAACAAAAATGTAAACATTTTGTACAACTGAAAAAAGGAGCATGTGCTTTTATTTAGCCACCTTTGCAGCTCCTCCAGAGTTATCCGCATCAGCAGAGATCCACAAGTTTGTCTATGGGAAGAGTGTTAGTCCCGCACTCTAGAAAACTATGAGTCACTTCAGAGTGGCAAGAAGAAAGCAATCGTTGAAATAAAGTGTCAACAAGTTTGGTCAGAATTTCTGGAAAGAACGACTGAGCTAAACACAGGGCAATCGCGCCATACACCCTGTAAAAAGACTTAACAAGACGCGGGTTCACCTTGAAGCAGCACAACAACCCTGATCATACACTCAAGAGCTACAACAATAATTTAGATCCACCTTCACAGCACCGAATTATCAAATATGTTGAAAACCTGCACAGAGCAAAGTTACCAATTACTTTCCTGTATAGCACATCAAGACATCATGTGACAGAAAATGAACAAATTCAAAAGAAAAGGCCCCCGCTTCCAATGTGATTAACCTCTCTAGACAATGTGTTCAGCACGTGCGTCTCCCTAGTGCCTGTTGAGTCATTCTTAAAATAAGCTGTCAGTCAGCCAATTAGCCTGAGCTTTCTCCACAGGGAAGATTAACCCTCTTTGTGTATCACTACAGAGCCATTAAGGCCGCTGGGAGCTGTGCAGCTCCTGCTGTTGCCGGTCATGTAAGCTCAGACCGACTCGCCACTCTCTCTCCTAATCTACGGGATCAACATGGGAGGCACAGCGGGGACCTTCTCTCTGATTATTTAGTGCGTCTACTTTCCTCTCCGCTTCCTGTCAGATGCCACTCTGGCTCCTGGCCTCAACACGAGCCAGTTATGTAAGGCCTGTTTATACCATCAGCTATCTGGTTTTATCCGCCTTGGCAGCCCGACACCTCAGTGAGTGACAAAGCCATCTCTGTTCCTATTGGGTAGCAAAGCTTGGATACTCTGCCACCGCCCAGCTGCCCATCCACTGAGATCTACTCCTCGAAGCGGTCACAAGACAGTCACATATTACCCATCGTTTAACGCGTCTTCTCAGAAATATGTACAGGCAACTAGCCAATCAAACTCAGGGAAGTATCAAGTAACAAGTATAAAGTGAACACAACCAGTTGCCCAGAAATAAGCAAACTTCCTTAAAGTGTGACATCTGAAAAAGAGTGATCTTAGGATGTGTTGTGGCAAAAGGAGAGCTGGGATGTTGATGGTGTTGATGCCTGGAAACTCACTTTGCAAAATCTTTTTAAAGCTTTCCAAGAGGTGGCCGAGCCGTGAACTTGAACCGATCAGAGGGGGAGGGGATCAGTCTGGGAAGGGGTAGCTGCGTGCCACAACAAGCCTCTCGAGTAACATTGGCGACACCTGTTTGCTCCTATGAGTTT
Source organism: Poecilia mexicana (assembly GCF_051168715.1). Lineage (NCBI taxonomy): Eukaryota > Metazoa > Chordata > Actinopteri > Cyprinodontiformes > Poeciliidae > Poecilia > Poecilia mexicana. Next base: position 4,265,623 of record NW_028263374.1, read on the forward strand.
CAGGGATCTCAAGCAGTGAGAAAGTGTTGAAAAGATGTTCTTAATGCAACGAGGAGCGGAGATAATATACTTCATTAGCCTAATAACAGACACAGGCTCTCATGAAATAAGCTCATACCTACACAGTGTAGGTACATGCTTGTATGGATCTTTAGGAATGGTAATGGAATTTGATAAGGAACGTTTGATAATAGATTGTGTACCGTGTTTTGTTTTTTTGTCGTTATAATTGAGACTTTACCTTTATAATGTGATCTGATTATTTGGAAAGTCTTAATCAGTAATTCAGATTTTATCTCAGTCGTTCTTCAAATGGGGAAGACAAGAGAACAGGCGTTTCCTGTAAAGCGTCTTCCATGCTTTACCTGGAGATGACACACGGACACGTGGCTGCAGGATGTTCATATACACAAACACACCTTTCACACTTCCCACAGACCACCTTGCTTCAGTATGCGTAAAGCCCTAAACAATACAAGAGTGCCACACCTTTCTGCAGACGGCCTTCTCCATGGACGATGGCTTTACAATTTCTAAGAGTTTTTAGCCATTTAGCGATCTTTGTAGGGATTTTGTGAAGAATCTTACAAGTGTACGTAATTTCTCACCATGTCTGATAAACGTTTGCCCCTGAAAAACATTTATGTCACCTGCAGATACAAAAAAAATGGGTAGTTGGAAAAGAAACGATTTTCACTAAGTGCCGACGTCAACGGCAGCCAGTTTCAACCCTTCGAATGAAGTACGGAAGACCCTTCAGGCAGACAAAAGTCAGGAATGGAAACCCTGTAGCTCAAAGAACAGATGTTAATGTAATTTGGCTCTAAGCCAATCAGTGATTTATAAACCAGCAGAAGTATTACAAAGAGCCGTTGTTGCATCAACTTTGCAGATGCCGCAGGTCTTCTGGTTCTGGTCTGCTGTGCATCCCCAAACCAGAACCAAGGAATGCAGATGCATGGTTCAGTTTCTATGTTCTACAAATATGAAAACTGCAAAACTGCTGAAACACCGAGTTGCTTTAAATCAAGCCCAAAAAGCAACCTGTTTAGAGCTGCCTTTGAGTAGCAATGAGTGGAAAAGTAATCATTATATTTGATCTGTATCTGCTGAATCAGTTTGATGATTATGAATGTTATATTTTGACAAAATATAACATTCATTGCTTGTTTCATCATTGATTTTCCCCGGAAGCGCCGGCCAAAGCAGCTGGGGCAGGAGAGGGAAGTCTGGGCCTCTGCCCAGGCTGCTGCCTCTACGATCCGACCACAGATAAGTGGAAGGTTATCTAGAACGTTAAGAATATGTAGAGTTGCATATCATCAAGAAAATTGCAATATTATTGCTGAAATATCACAATGCTGACATCTGTTCAAATAATTCCACATTTTCCTTTCTTCTTCATTTTTTTGTCCCCACAATTAAGGTAAAGGGTTTGTTCAAGGTAAATGAAATATAACAGCTTTGATGGTTATGTCATTGCTTTATGAAGTTAATTTTGTTTTGTGCTTCTTAATCGACCATTTGAAACATTTGTGCAGCATGTTCTAACCACAGGAACAAAGATGAAAAAACCACAGCAACCAGTTGTAATAAACAGCGTTTTGTACGAATATTAAATGTGGATACTTTTGAAATTGTGATACATTTCAATTATGAAATACAGAAAAAAACAAGTGACAGATTGTCAGGCGAATAAAATCAAAGAAGAATGAATAAATCAAGAGCCGAGTTGCTTGTTTTCTTCTTGAGGAGTGGTTTTAATCAACAGCTAATGATGTCATTTGTTGCTAAATACTTGGTGGATGCATTTCAGATGCTCGTTATCCTCATTTTAACAGTTTAGTCTCAAGTTATAGATGTTAGTCGCTGCCATTTCCTTCCAGCGATAAAAGCTAATTACACGTACCCTACAAATCACAACATTATGAGGAGCAGCGCTCGCTAACGGCCCATCTTTCATGTTGATTCTCAGCTTTCACAAATTCCTTTGAAGAATGGCCCCCGAGACGCTTTCTTCCTGTCTCAGCGTGATTTTTTTGTTTTTCGGTGAGAACTGCGGCGGCGACACGCTTGGCTGAAATCAATCCGTCACCCCTCCGAAGCAAACAACCGGAGCAGAGTTGGCAAGTGGGTGTGAAGTGGGCGGAGCATCACGAGCGGCCCTCCATTATCACCAAACATGCTGCTGAAACTCTCTGGTTCTGTGATTCTAACACATTTTGTCACAGGATGTGGTGGCGTGAGCGGTTGACTTCTTAAAGGCTGAGGAGTGGTGGGGCGGGGGAGGGGTCTTCGTCTTTGGCATCAAACTGTTTAATGAAACTGTCTTCTTTATTTTTTTCTTCCTGCCTCGCCTTCAATTTCTCACTGTCTGAACGCTGGCCTTGTTCACGAGTTGGTTTTTAAGCGCGCCACAATCTCTGCACACCTGTGAAGTAAATAATTTGGCTGCTTCCCTATAACTCATCTGGGTTGGACGCACAAAATCCAGTTAGTCAGGTTCCAGTGACATGCCTTCAACCTTTACCGGTTAAATCCCAGCTGGTCACATTTCACAAGCTCAATTCTGGCTCGTTTCAACCTGAACTCAAGCTCTCACTTAAGCTTTTTTTTTTTTTTTTTTTTTTACATGTACTCTGTCGGTGTGTAACAGAGATAAATTACATCATTGTTTTATTAGTGTTTATTGTGTTTTCTGCTTCTTAATAAAATCGACCATTTGAAGCATCTGTGCAGCATGTTCTACACACAGGAACAAAGACGAGGAAGAAACCGTAGCAATCAGTTGTCATAAATAGAGTTTTGTTTTGTTTTTTCTGCTGTTTTTTCCATTCAGGCAACAATGGGCCCCTCTGTCCTGAAAGCGGGGCATGCAACCAGTTGTTGTGCAAGACAGGAAAATGTGATGGATCTGCTGATACATGGAGTTTTTATTTTACTCTGGATTGCAGATAATGTTTATACAAAGCTCGACTGTAGCACGATGTTGTTCAAGAAAATATCAGTTAATTTCATGCACACACAACTTTGGTACATTTTTTTCAGTTAAACAAAACGCTGAACTTTTCTGCAAGACATCCTGTAATATACATGCAAATCATTTGTGGGTAATTATTTTTGATAGTCAAATCACTGATTCAAATAAAACCTTCCTTGATAATGTACTGTGCACATTTAGAAAATTTTCATATTGTTGAAGACCAATAAAGAAACTTTTATTTTACATCAGAAATGTACTAAAATAGCATGCGCCATGTGCTGCACAGAAAATTAGGTCTTTTGCATCAAATTCTGCTTCAATATTTGCGGCCAGGCTGGTTTTGCTGAACTCAGCATTCAGCTAATCTCCTCTCTTGTTTCTTCTCCTCACAATACCTCATAGATTCCTCGTCTATGAGGTCAGATCAGAGTTTGTTGGGAAGTCTAATAGTGATTTAATGGTCAATAAAGGAGGAATTTGTGCTTTAGGAAAATGTGGTCAAGTCCCACATCATGCTGCAAAATGACTTCAGGATCATAAAGCTCATCAGCAGTGAGCCGTTAAGCTGGGCAATGTGGCTTAAAAATAAAAATCTCCAATTTTAAATTGATTGCCCCCCACCCTCATTTTCTTTTCTAATGAAAGATATTACAGAAAATATTTTCAAAAGTGGCTTTTTAAAAAAAAAAATCATACGAAGAAAAAAAGTAGCGGAACATTTATCGCACAGCATACTAAAACGGCTCTGATTACTCGAGCCGAATTGACGAAATTAGTTCTCGTCGCAGCTACGTGACGAAAATCACACCGTCAACTTCTGTCCGACCATGCCGGCCCTTAACTAGTGTGCACCAGATAGCACCACGAGATAATATGTGGTGTGCAGCAAAAAGTATCTGGTGAAAAGGTTTTTTAAATATCTTATTGTCCCTCTGAGGGTTCTGTTCAATCACTCCTTTTGGGACTTGCATGACAGACTAATAGGACGAGGCTATATGAATTTTATGACTACATGACTACGTTATATAGTCAAAATGATCAGAAATGTAGCTGATAGCGAAAATTCAACCTGGAAGACTCCATCCCCTCCGTTCGTCCATCAGCGTCATGCTCATCTCCGACCTCAGCTCTGGACCTCACCTGGCGTGTCCAATCATCAATCAAGCTCAGCATAAAAGGATCCACACCCAAGTCGTCGGCCGCTTCCCAGCTGCGTTCAACCCACCACCTCCCCTTCTCGACCCACATCCTTCGGCTCTCCAGGATGGCACCCTTTCCAGACCTCCACCACCACTGTCGGGCCCCGGGGGAGAGCATCCTTAATCGGTTATCGGGATGTTCATCGAGTTCACATCAAATCTCAGCTCAGATCAGCTGCCGGGGCCCAAGCGCCAAAGAACTGTTATTCATTGCTGTCATTAAATCTTTTAATTGTTCATTTTTCTTCGTCTGAGTCTTTCCAGATTGAAATAAAGTGCAATTCTACCAATAGAACATTTTAATTTTAAGAGAAAAAAATGGTTTTAACAAGAAAAAAGGCTTCTCTAGAGTTACCAAGATCTGACCACTCAGACTGACCGTCTGAGTGGTTTTCTTTGAAACAGACTCAGTCGTTTGCTTAATCGATCCAAAGTCTGCTGATGTGTCAAAAAATTAAATACTTCCTTATTTGTAAAACTGATGCCAAAGTACGACACTCGACATTCCTCAATAACTTTTTTGTTACTTTTCGTGTGGAAGCATCTGTAAAATTGCAACTTTATTTTTATAATATTACAACTATATTCTCATAACATCATGACTTTATTTTTGTAATTAACAATTAAATAAATTGTAGCCTGGTGTTAATATTCTGCAATAGATAGAAGAAGCAGTAAATGGAAGAAGTGGTAAAGCATGCTTGTCAAACAAGATGGCAGCTCTGTGCGTGCTGACATCACTCTGGCCTGTTAAAACACAAGAAGTGCATTGATGGGGGAGGAAAAAAAAATATCAGCATTTTCCAAAAATGAAATCTTCAAAAACCAAAATTTCAGCACATTTCTGGATTAAAAATCCTTTTTGATCATCCATCATTTTGGGAAAAAATCTAACTTTTTGTAGAAACAATAATAGAATTTAAACAGCTGCTATAAATAAAATGAGAAATAGAAATAAAGAGTTTTAATTTGACATTTAAATGAGTAAAGTACTTTTTTGATGATATTATAATTTCTTGAGCTGCATGTGGCAACACCAAATTCTAATATACAACTTCGCTCCAAAATACAGTAAAGAGCTGCTGTTGTTGTATTGAGGTTCCAGATCACTCAGGTCTTCTGGTTCTGGTTCTGCTGTGCATCAGGAGAACCAAACATGGAGAAGCAGCATTCAGCTTCATATACTCTACTACTCAGGAACAAACTTCCAGAAAACTGCAAAACTGCTGAAACACTGAGCTCCTTTAAATCAGGGCTAAAAGCCCACCCGCTTAGAGTTGACTTTGATTAGCAGTAACTAGAATATTGATCAACATATTTAATCATATTGATGATTTTGATGATGGCACTGAACAAAATCATGTTTATTGTCATAATTGGTAAATTTTTTATGATGTAAAGCAAATTTGAACTGACTTGTTGCTAAAAAAAAGACATAAAATGACAGTCAAGTCCTAAAGTTTCACTGAAGCAAGTCGAAGATCAGGCTGCAAGAAGTGATGTTTTCTCAAGTTGCACCACAGAACCTACTGAAACCAAGTCTGTGGGTTGGATCTTTCACTGCCCTCTTCCCATCAGCAAAGCATGACCCAGTTAAGATTCTGGCAGGAATGCCAGGCGGCCCGAGGCGCTGGGCGTCACTCTTCCAGGCAGCGCTGCAGCTTATGTAACTGGGAGTCAAGCCAGCGTACACCTAAGGAAGTCAGGCCCCGTCAGGTAACAGCAACATGCAAATGGAGAGCGCATTATGCAAGATAGCCGGCAACATCACACACACTGCACAAAACCACAAACCAAAACGCCTTGATAGATGGTTTTACGAGCAGCACACAAACACGCACATGAAGCATGCACAGACACACCGGTGCAGGCCAGCAGTTTACCCTGCGACGCTGAAATAATTTTATTGCAAACAGTGGCTCTCTTGTCCTGAAAACTTCCGTCTGCCTAACTCCCAGAGAGTTAGGGTTGCCTTGGTAACCCCTGGTGAGCCGTGGGGAAGCAATGATGTGTTTGTCTGCACAGCTTGGAACTTTCCCAGAAATCTCGTGTTCATGCTTTTGTTTTTGACTTCTTTTTTTTCCTCCACCACAAAACAAAATGTGAATAAAACAAAACAAAAAAAAACAAGTCAAGGTACTTTCCTACACCTGGCTGTAGATTGACCACAATATTTCCTGAACCTGAAAGGTGTGCGCAGCAACATATCTCAGTTCAGATTCTAATCATGCCTTACCAACTGGAATGCTTCGAGGAGTCATGTAATCAAAACACACGAACACACACACACAAATGCTTAACCCCAACTGAAATGTCACACCCACAGAGAGTACGCATGAACTCAGTAACCTGCGCTCACCTGGATGACTGTGTTTCCACCCTCCAGCAGTGCGATGGCCAGCAGGATGCTCTCCTGGAAGATGCGGTCGCTGGTGGCGTTCATGATGAGGTCGATCACCAGGTCGGAGGCTCCTTCTTTGTCGAGGTGGCACTGGACCTCGGCCAGACTCAGCTCCCCTCGACCCCCGATGCCGGAGCTCACCACTGGAGGCGAAGAAGTCAAACTTATCAGAATCCACATCTCAACATCGCTCTATTAACCCTTCAACAAAGTTTTTACCAACAATGCACTGAAAAGTAGCTCATATAATGAGCTCAGCAGTGTTTGCCAATTGCAGCTGGCTAGTCTGAAGGAGCTGAGTGGTGGTGCTAGGTTTTGGATGCCTGGTTGGTTGCCAATGGAGATAAAATGGTTTTTCAAACATGCATTAAAAACATTTTGTCGAACATTGTTTGAAAACGTACATACAGTGGCAGTTTTTTTATATGGGCAGTTGCCCAGGGTGGCATCAGAAATGGATGGGGCACCTAAGAAGGAAAAAAAAATAAATACATAAAATGTCCACTAAAAGAGCTTGCAACTAGTGGAATGCATGTGTAGTGGAGTAAGTTTCACTCATTTGCTATTGAGTACTGGTCAGCATTACCTGTTTCTGCTATAACAAAAACAAAAAACAAACAATTGCTTGCATTGGTGGGGTGCAGAAGAATTAAGGTCTTGCCACGGGTAGCATTCCTCCAAGAACCACAAATGAGTACATATTTATATTTTACACTGACACAGTCAGACATACTGATCAATCTTGATTAATTACTAGAGTGTCATTAATCTGATGACATTTTTTAATTGATTGACTTGTTTACACATAATCTTAAGGGAGTGGCACATATTGACATTCATTAGCTCTGAGTCAATTCTTATTTTGTACTATGTTTCAATAAGCTTTGCACATGTAGAGACTGAATTTTTATGTAATTTGTCTCCCATTTATCTTTGAAAAATTGGGTAAAGTCCCATCAAATGTGATGAACAGCATCTCTGACTAGATGGACTGCCCTGTATTTCATCTTTAGCCATCATCCCATCTTTGCTGAAGTGAAGCTTTTCCACAGCATGATTCTGCCACTACCGGAATTCACAGCGAGAAAATAAACTTGCCCCTCGGTCTTCATGATGCCGTTTCTTCACTAACCTTCCCAAAATGTCTGAATATTATATATGAAGAGTTGTTAAATTGAAAAGAGGAGGCTAAGAAATGGATCTTTGGATTTCCATTTTTAAACTCCTTTTTTTTTAACCATTCATCATCTTTCTCAGTCTTACCATGTACTAGTTTATGTTGGCAAAATCCAAATAAAATAGGTTTATTTGGATCTTATATGTTAGCCAAAAATCTGGCCAATAATACTTTACGTTCTAGTAAGATTAGATCAACTTGGAAAAACCACCAACGCTCACTAAGTCAACTTTAGCGATATCAATGTGATCAATTTGCAACTGTTGACTTATATGTATTATAGTATGGTTAGTCCATATGAATGTTTGTATTTTTTTTCTATTTCACTATAGTCTTCTTTTTTATGCTGTGTGACATTCTGTTGTGTGTGTGTGTGTTCTTTTTTTTAAGTTTCCTGAACAGGAAACTTAAAAATAGTTTTGAAAATGACAATATGTTCTCAATCAACTTATCTGGTTAAATAAAATGGAAACATTTACACCAGTGGTTGTAATGTGACAAAACAGGGAAAAAGTTCATGAAGTGTCAATATTCTCGCAAGGCACTAAAAGTAAGAAACGAAACAAAAGTTAAAAGAACGGAATAACCAGATAAATGCACGATCAAAACAAATAAGGCAACATGTGGTCGCTTTATTAGAGGAGGTTGCAATTAAATGATCTATTTGGAGTGGAGGTTTACAGACTGACTCATGCGCTCAGACGCCACACACAAACCACAAAACTACAAGTGCCTTTAATCCACGGAGGTATTTTAATTCCCGCTGCTGCCGCCATCCGACGCACGCAGCGGAGGGAGGAACCGGTGACATAACGGCACCCATCAGAGCCATCTCTGGCTGGGTAGGCGGGCTGAATCAACAACGCGTCCCGTTCTGCACAGCGCTTGGAACGCCGGTCTCCTGGCAACGACACGGCCAGCGTCGGGCCAAGGAGAGAGCCTTGGGAAGGCTTAAAAGGAGCGCAAGGTCACTGGTGTGAATTAGGTCCTCTGTTTTCTCTGTGCGTTACAGACAAAATGATGCAATATGAACTATTTTATTTGAGGTAAGCCTAACCACAAAAGGATGACTGGACGGCAGTTTCCCCCTGCGTTTGTGTTCTGTTTATTCATCTGAGAATCTGATTTGTGAAGAAAATGTGTGATGTTGATCGGCAGACTCGACCCACAGTCTGTTCCCTGCTACCCACTGGAAAGAGTCAGCATTATCTGTATCTTTTCTGTGTAATCTGTGTAACCGACAGTCGTTTCCGACATGAAACGACTCAAAACAACTCTTTGATGTCAAATTTACAATTAATTTCCTTCTCAAATTTACTCAGGGAAAGCCAGTTTTGAAGCACAAACACTCAACTGCAACAGCTGTCATAGCGCAAAAAAAATAAAATAAAATAGGTAGCTTATAAGAAACTCAATTGATATATCTTTAAAATATCACTTCCATACTCATATCAATGCATTACAAAGACCAAGACTTGCATTGCACTTTTAAATGATAAAGGAATTGGAACATCTTGACTAAACTTCCCCTTCTAGTGAGCTCTTTGAGATTTTGCACGTTTCACTTTTGCTAATCAAATCGCGCATTGGGCTGCCTAAAAAAAAAAAAAAATCTCTTTATACAACATCCATATTATGGCTTCAGATCTGGAAGACAAAAGAAAACTTATCTGTTCTAGAAATATCTACGTATTGATTGAAAACTTCCTTAGTTGCAGTACATGCCGTCGCATCACACAGTTTATCAGTTTTCTCCCCCCCCCCATAATGTTTAACTCACATGTGGGTGATTTTCCTTGAGCTCCGGGTGTGAGTGGGCCGTTGCTGTAGGATGTGAGGCTCTCTCTCCTCTGACCGGGTTTAATGTTGCCATAGTACCGGTTGACCAAAATTAGACGCAAAGCCTCACCCTGTTGGAGAAACTCGGCGTTAGGGTGAAAAAAAAGAAAGAAAGAAAGAAAAAAAAAACATTCTGTTGAAGCAATTTAACTCCAGTCCAACTTATTGCAACAATGTGGCAACAAATTTAACTAAAAATCCCACAAGACAAAACTATTAAAAACAAATGGCTACACAGAAAACTTCTTTTTTTTGGATTGCATGAGCAATATGTAGATTTTTGTCATTACTGATCAACACTACCCTTCAGATGATCAATGTGAAGAAGGATCTGAGTCAACTGACTCCATTTTTATATGGTTCCTTTTAGATTTTGTAGCTGTAAAACATTTTTATACCCATCTGTTAAGTAAACATGCTCAAATCTTCCATATGATCCAATTTAATTGTACATTATCTTATATAAACTTTCTATTATACTGTCTATTTTTGAAAACATCACAATTTGGGCTGGTTGACTCCTAGGAGGAAAATAAGCAAAAAAAAAATGTAAGTATGTCGTCTTGTCTTGAAAAGCTACCCAAGAGTTAGCCTTAGATATCATAGCATGCATCCTCAAGTTTTTTTTTTATTTGCATTTGCTGGCATCACAGCTAACTTGAGTGATTTTCCATTTTCTTCCCACTGCCACCTGAATAGCCTTTATTTGACTGAATAAAGCTATAAACTTAGCCTTTACCTTGACCTTGCAGTTAGCTGGAAGCTAACCTCAAGCTAGAAGCTAACATCGAGGCGAATGTGGAACTTGGGGTTGAGAAATTGTTAAGTGTCGATAAGTCATTAAGACTTGATTAGATGATAACTTGTAGGCTTGGGAGAAAGTAAAATAGTCGTTTTAGTAAATATCTACACCGTATAAGGCTATTTTGGAGAAGAGATAACCACCTTCTTAGCACATGAAGAAATTACAATATTTTAAACGACAGACTTGTAGAGATGAGACCACAATGAGGCCTCTTTCCCCCCCACAGCTCTTTCCTGGATCGGTGGAGAACACAGTAGCACGGTGGCAGCATTGAAGGATTCTTTGTAAAACCACCGCGTTTATCGGCAAAAAAGATTGAGAACCGCAGGTGATGTCCTCTCCCGCTGATCTGCCTCACATGTTGCATTCAACAGAAGTGTCAGCGGAGTGAATGGGCGCCATGCTGTGGAAGCAGCGTGACCGTGAGCGCTTCGCAACAGTTAGTCAGCTGCTGTCGCATGGCAAAAACAGGGATGGGAGTCTTGGACCAGACCACGGCAAAACACTTTACCTACCCTCCTCTGGTCCTCCACTTGCTTCAGTGGCTGGTTGGGATCAAGCTCCTTAAAGGTGTTGTGAGTAAGCAGAAAGCATTGAAATAAGAAAAAAGTAAATAAAAGAAAAGTTTGGAAAACTGGGGGGTTGGGGGGCAAATAATTAAGAGAACAAAACAGGTGGGTTAATCCTGTGCAAATTAGTTACTTTACAAGCATGCAGGAAACGGGGTGCAGATTCAATCATGCAGTTAAGAGGGAAGTGGTTGTGTCAGGGAAGATGTGAGGTTGAGTCAAACTCATGCGAGGTTTCATGCAAGGGAGGACAGCTATTCAGTCTAAAAGCAAGCAGCACCTGCAATATTTTTAACGGGGGCAGTTTGTGTTTCATCCTGTGACACACAAACATTAAAAATATCACACCGTCCAATCTCAAAATTTTGACTCATGAAAAGCTCAGCACAATCTCATGCCCAAAGCACGACGCGGGGCAATTTGTCGTGCTTCCATCGCCCTCCCCCCGAAACATTAGAAACTGATACAGAAGCAAGATAAAAGTATTCACATGACAGAATGCCAAGCTGCCCTGAGGGGAGTAAACATAAAACAAGATAAAATGTGCAGGTGATCCGAGTTACTCACACGCACGGTTGCAACAGTTTGGCATGAAAAATACCTCATTCATGCTTCCAAACCCCAGCTGTACTGGCATGAAACTGGAGTTTGGCCAAACACCAAAGACCCGGGGTGACTCGGGCGGAGTCGTAGGGGTGGATGGGGGCAATTCAAAGACAAAACGCACGAGAATGGGCAGGGATTCTTATCTGCCTAGATGAAGAGATGTGAAACACCAAGCACGAATGTGGCGGGATGGAACCGGTGTATCACGAATGACCCGAATCGTCAGGTAACATCGTCTTTAAAAACACACCTCTGCAGGGACTTCGGGTTCAGGCGGAGGTGCCAGCTGATTGGAGATAAAAGGATGATGTTAGTTAAGGCGGGAAGGGGTTAATTTTCTTGTGTTGTTCTTGCCTTCAACGTGCATCGCCCTCTTTAAAAAAACAAAACAAACCCTCATCATAATATATCTATACAGGTCTACCGGATTTCTATAATCCACTAACATGCACGACTGGACTTAATGTGCATGGCTTGGAGCAAAGGGTGGAAGAGAACATTGCATCGTTTTCACGGCTTTACTGATGAGAAAACAGATGAGAAGCAGCATTGACCTGTTCCGGCAAGAAAGCAGAAGCTCTGTGAAGTGGGGGGTGGGAGGGAATGCTTTGTCTTCTCTTTCGCATCGACTTTGGTTACGGTGCAACACGCTAGTGTGCATTTAGTGACCCGGTTCCCTTTTAACCTCCTGCCCATCCCAAACAATGACACTGCAAAGTATTAGCAAAACACACGATATGCATGCAATCTGCACCAATTTATGCACTGATGTGTTGCTCTTGTACAGATACAGCAAAAACGTAAGAAGGAACAATTTGCAAAGTGGTGGCAAAAGAAGGTGAGATGAAACTAGAGTTTTGATGATAGCAAAAATATGAAAAAATAAAAAATAAAAAAAAAACCCAGAGAAAATAACCACAGATAACCTCGCCTATCATGTTCAGAACGTGCAAAACCGAGTTACACAAGTCGTCTAATTTTAAACATCTCCAGATATATTCAGCAAAAAAAATAAATTAAAAAAAAGAAACAAACAAACCACAGGAAAAGGGAAGAATTAAAAACATCCACTTCTAATTTTGGGTTTTGCTTTCAACTGAATGCAAACAAAAAAAAGAAGAAAGATCATAACATTATTGCATTTAGGAGTGGACGATATGGACTTAAAGTTTTATCATGATATTTTGTGGTATCATCACGATAACAATAAAAGTTACGATAACTATTCATTACTTCTTTTTAGATGACTGTATTGCTGCAATAGTGTGTCGCAGCAATCATCGACATACAGACACAAATGCTGCTCTTGGAAAACATTCCCATTTTTAATGCGCGTCTTGAGGACATGAAAGTGTGATTTGTATCACTGAACTGCACACACCAATTGCATTTAATTGTATTTTCGAACTTATTTATATTTTTTATGCTCACGTTGATCAGAGAAAAATAAATAGTGAAACTAGCAATCCTGACAATATGGACAGTTCTGGAAGCTTTTTAACATCTGTTGGACTTTATCGCGATAATAAATCTAAATTTTTATCATAAGAAATGTATCATGATACATGATAACTGTTACAATAAATGCTCACCCCTAATTGGATTACATTATTATTATTAATTAAAATCTGGAAATAAAGAAAGCCGCTGGGAAAAGTAATTAAAAAAAAAAACTTTAAAGCCCCTTAATAGTTATTTAAACTGAAATTAATTTAGCACCTAACAGATACAGTTGCACAAACGACACTCTTCGGTGTGGAATTTGTTACCAACAGAAGAACAAAGCAAATTTCAGAAAAAGTTCAAAAGGTGTAAGAATCTTTTAGAGAGGAAATCATTTTCAAGAGACACGTCCGGCTGTTGTTTCAGGTGCCGTCAACAGGAAGTGGGACTTTACGCTAAATTTAAGTTTAGCGTATTAGAGGTAGGTTGCTCCTTTTCATGTGTTCATATTTCGTCACATTTTGCAAGATTGCAAAAATGTTCCACTTATGCTACAAATGATGCATACAGAGACTGAGTTTTTAGTTACGCAAACTGTGCTAACTGTGCTGAGCGCAAAGCTAATAAACAGCTTAAAATGTCAACCCGAGTCATTTTGTCTTTGCTTTGAAACATGTTTTACTGCGGAGCTGTGCAACGATGACTGCTCGCTCTCACACAATCTGTTCTGTCCTGCCTCTGGTTCAAATGTAAATAACAATGGATAAGAGAAAGGATTCTGTGCATTTCCAATAAATTAATAAGAGATTAAGAAAATCTAACCCCCCAAAAAGTAAAGCTACTTTGAGTGAATGTATAGAATGTTACATAGCACATAACTAGATTCTGAAGTGTGCAAAAAGGGAAAAAAAAGAAGTGTTTTATTTTATTTTGCTAAGAGTAAAGGAAATGTATTTTCATTCTTTCAAGTGGATTTTGTTTCTACGGAGGAATCATTCCCATTACCTTGACTGCAATTGTACATTTTCAGTGATGCAAAGAGAGCACTCTTTAACTTTTGTTTTTTTTATTAAATCATCTTTTTAAACATATTTATTTATTCAAGAGAAAAAGGAACCTGCTATAATCAAAGTCAGAAATTTACCAAATTAATGAAGGGTCCAACTCTAATTTAAAGAAACACACTGACTGACACTGGCTCTTTTTCTAGTTACATGAGGGGGACGTTTCAATCACAAATAAGATCAGAATTAGTTTACACACACACATGCACATACACAAACTTGGGGGCTGGGTATGTGGAAAAGTAAACATTGAGAACCCAGTTGTGCCGCTTTATGGTGATTAATTGTGCAACTGGACAGGAATTTCCCTGCATGAAGTCTTCTTTAGCATCAACAACCATTTCCACAGAAACAATTTCATGCATCATGCAAGTGACTGAAGGCACATTCAGACTCTGTCAGCGTGATCGAGCTTAATGCCTTCTCCATTTTTGTCGTGCGGACGTTCATTGTTTGAGTAATCCGGCCCCTTTTACTCGGCCAAAATTGCACCTGCGACACTTTTAGCTATAAAAACAAAAAAGATGCTTCATCATTTCGACTTGACCTCCTTAGATTCTTAGCATCATATCCACTCATGTTTCCTGCTGACTCTAAATTGTCTCAAAAATAGTGGTGGAAAAAAAAAAGTGATGCAAAGAATCACAGCGGCAAAAACAGCTGACAAAAAAGATGTTTGAATCTCTTGAAGGGGCCAAAAATAGCAGTTTTTCTCCTTTTTGAAACACGATAGCCTTCAGCAATAAAATGTTAAAGTAAGGAAAAAAATAATTCTGCAATCTTCAAGCATCAAGTATCTACTGATCAAGTGTAGTAAATCCTCGCCTCTGTAGTAGTAGTTTAAATCAAGGTTCAACATCCTACATCTGCAGCCCTTTTAATACTTTTCATGACACAGAATCCCACATTACTGATAAGTTTAAATTCCAGAGATAAAAACGGGGGAAACCTAAATTAAAATATTGTTGCCACTTGTGCAACTTCTGCTTGAGAGCTGGATTGAGGCTAAGATCTGAGCAGCCTCAGGTTAAGGAAACTACGACCAGGGCTGCACGTTGTAGTGAAACATCTAGAGCTCCCCCCATTGACTGAAAGGAAAAACTGCTGCCCAAAACTTAAGAATTGCCTGCAAGCAGAAAAGTTAAAAACTCAGTACATTAGGGAAAAGGTAGAACTTTTGAACATAAATTTAAAGACTGAAGAACCTGTAGCTGAATTAAAGAGATGAGAAAACTTCAAAAGTGAAAAAAAAAATTTAAATTCACATTGAAAAATCTGAGTCTAAATTGTGCTAAGAAAAATAAATGGGAATGTAAAAACAAGGAACACACACAAGCATAGGAAAAAAATAAATAAATAATCAACTTTACAACCTTGACATGAAGCCCAAACATGTTCATTAAAAGAACAGAAAAATAAATCAGGATGGTTTTACGTGGTTCCTCCCTGGCTAAGATGTCATCATGTTATTATTGCAGGAAAAATTAAATGCAACCTGAGGGGGAAAAAAAAAATCATAATTACTCTGCCTATTCCAATTCATCCAGCATTCTGGCTGAATATGCAAAATCTGGTGCATGGACTGGGCAAGAGGCTACAAGAAGCGTGACGCAGACAGTCAGACAGTAGTGAAACTAACAGCTGCACTCATTCCTGGGGTTCTTGGCTTGATGTTTGGGTTTGGGAGGGGCCTAAGCTCGTGTGTGTGTCTGTGTTTGCGTGCGTGTGTATATGTATGTGGTGTGGTCGGTCAGAGAGCAGCATCGGGTTAAACACTTGTGTTACGCAACAGGTACAGGGATGGTGTAACTTGTAGTTAGCGCAGGATGAGAGCAAGAAAGCATGAGTAAACTCTTGAGTTACCGCTAATGGGCAGAGAGTTGCCAAAACAAAGCGCTGCTCTGGGAGATAAACCTTTATTTTATTTTATTTTATTTTATTTTTTTGGAAAGTGGGAATTTCCAACACTTCTTCACCAAACAGCCAGTAACAGGGAGGAAAAGGAAGCAGGGAGAGCAAAACAGCAGCAACATGGTAGAGAAACTGAGAGCATGCTGCTTCCTGCAACTCTGGAAAGACCCTTTCCAATAAATACGCTCCATTTCCACGTCTTCGTCGAGTCCCTCGTACTCAGCACTCTCTTGTATTGTTTTTTTTTTTTTTCACTTCTCAATGTTTTGAGGTGGTTTTAACAGGCTCTGCACAAAGTCGCACAAATTCTACCGCTCTGACGGAGTTGTCTTTCAGTTTTGATGCATTTGACGAATTCGGGAGAAACCAGATGGTGGCTTGAAATTATGCAGCCTTTGCCGTCAGCAGCATTAGCAGAGAGTCCACTTCGATCCAAT
Organism: Poecilia mexicana; assembly: GCF_051168715.1. Classification (NCBI taxonomy): domain Eukaryota; kingdom Metazoa; phylum Chordata; class Actinopteri; order Cyprinodontiformes; family Poeciliidae; genus Poecilia; species Poecilia mexicana. The sequence goes on from NW_028263374.1 coordinate 4,282,057, forward strand.
TTCTAGAGCTGCCGTTTGTGCCAACATCTAGGAGGCAGACACGCTTTGAATTGATACATTACATTTTCTATATTTTTCTGTATATTTGTGCAGAAAAACATGTGGGCGTAAACGCGAGGAAACGAAGCACATTTTGTGAAACGAGCTGCGAAGAGTGTCTGTCACTCTTGATGTGCACCTGGTTCGCTTAGTGTGTGTTCAGTGTGAAGATGGATGTAGATGAATTACTGCTTCAGCACAGGGTACGTTACTTTTAGGTGCTCCCTTTTCATTTTTTTCATAATATTTCATCATGTACGACTGTCCATAGAGGTCAAATAATTAGAAAAGATTATGAAGTTGAGAATTTTGTGCCTGGAATATAACTAAGACAAAAAAAAAAATACATACATATATATATATATATATATATATATATATATATATATATATATATGAGTAAAAAAAAAAGACTGACATGGGGTTAAATGTGCTCAATGGAAGATTAATTTAAATCCTAACAAGGAAATATTACAACTGGCTGATGAGTAAAGAAATGTTTTTGATTTTAATATTTGTTAAACTACAGCAATGGCTTAAATGGACCAATGGGAAAACTTTCAATATTCTCCAAAAAGTATTGAGCATATTTCACAAGCATAAAAAACACTAATCACTGTTGATCATATCGCACATTCAAATACGCCAAGTAGCTAAACATGTGCAAGCAGGACAGACAAACATATTGGATCGTTTGAACTAGAAAATGTCGATAATATACTAGATTTTGACAAGCAACTCTTAATAATGTAAGCAAACACGGAACAAGAAGGGATGAACTAAGCGGCTGACACTGTCGCAGATGGGATTGCGAAGCTCAAAAAGCCTAAAGGGCGATTATGTCTATTTTATTAGTGGGAGACAGATCAATGAACGTCACAATAGTAAGTAAAATGATCAACCTCAGCCACATCCATTTCATCATCAAAGGCAATCAGCTGCAAGAGAGAAAGTATAGGAGGCAGACAGTTAGTAGAGCTTGTTAGTGAGTTGAAGCTCCCGTCACAAATGTGCACATGGAAAGCTTTTTAACAACAAAAACATACGGTGACTTCCGCGTTTATAGGCACCTGTGGCGAAAATGTGTAAAAACATAAAAAAATAAAATCCTTAAAATGTATATTTAAAAAAAAATAACTTTAGTTTGAACCAATTTATCCAATAAACCTGATTTTACTGAAAGAATAAACATTCTCTATTAAACGTACTTTTCTTGTGAGTTTGATCTTATGCTTCTACAATAAAACACAAATATTTAAAGGCTTTTCACACATCGTAACCACGGCCACCAATAAGTGCAGAAGGCACTTAAACATGTCATGTTAGTAGATGATATTAGCTCATCTACGACTAATTAACTTAGAAAAAGACTGAGGAAATAATTGTTCTAGCAGAGTTTTTACAAATATTTTGGGCACACTGAAAAACACAGAATCTTACCTAGTAGTTTTGGTCAAGTTTCTAGTGCAAATATATAACGACACTTGAAATAAGACAAAAATAACTTACTGAAAAGTTCAGCAAAAAACAGGAGCTTCTTTTAAGTCAATAAATCCTCAATATTGATGGAAAAGTACTTGTTCCATTAGGAAACATGAAGAAAATGTCTTGTTATAAGTCAAATAATCTATAATAATCATAATGTTAATGGAACAAGATCTTGTTCATCAATATTAAGGAATTAGTGACTTAAAAACAAACATACATCTCTTATTGTACAGTTATGTGTGAATTAGTTTTGTCTTATTTGAAGTGTACCAAAATATTTGGACAAGAAAGCAGATGGAAATTACTTAGTAAGATTTTGTGTTTTTGCAGCTTGAGATTTTCTTCAGGGGTCTGAAATAAGTGATAATATATTATGATAATAATGTAAAATAAAATTGTATTCTTCATTTAAGCCAAATGGCTAACTAAATCCCAAACCAGGAGATCAGATTCATGTTTTAGAGATATGTTTCTGTGTTGAAAGTCACAATATAAAGTGACTGTGATTTTTAAAGACTGTGTTGATCATAGCTGACAAACTGGTTGCATCATCAGTTTTGTCACCTCATAAATCTACCTGACATAATTAGCTTGCATCATCTGTGCAATGAGAACAACCTGATTCCCTGCAGTCGGTCCACAAATATGGACAAACTGGAGACTTTGTGCAAAATAAAGTGATCAAAATGAGAACATCAAAATGTCTATTACGTTATTAAACTTTTAGTGTCTCTCCTACACAAAATAGAAAACCTAATAAAAGTGATTATTAAAAAGTTGCCAAATGAACCTACAAAGTAAATTCAGAACCAGTGACTGATTTCTAAATCCTATTTTTATGTACTTAGTATAAGAACATAGTATGTACTTAGTATTTTTATGTACTTAGTATCGTAATTTAGTATAAAATTAGTTTGAGTTAGAACAGAGATCTTCAGCAGCAAATGAATGATATATGAACCAAGCATGTTGTTAATAATGTTAATAATGTGAATGCTTTCTGTCCAGCACAAGTTATTTTTGTAGGATGTAAACCATTTTTAGTGCAAATTTATCCCATCAACTGCCATAAAAAATATTCAAACTACAAAGTTAGAGTAATATCCAAACAGCAGCAGAGACTTTTCTGTACAAGTTAATAAAATCATTTCTGTGCAGTAGTCAAGCTCTTGGTGGAACAAAAATGGAAAGAAGTCATATCCGTTAGTCTTATTTTAACGTTTTAGTTAACCAACAGAACAGAAACGACCCTCTGCGTACCTTCACCCCGTAGCCCCGATCTTTCGTCATCATTTCCCTGAGCGTCTGCAGGACTTTGATGCACAGACGCTCCTCATTCTCTTCCAGGAGCTGCTTGGTGTGTTTGATCAGCCTGGTTACAGAGCGGGTGAAACAATCAGAAACATTTTGATATTGTGTGACCTGGAGTGTCCAGCTATAAACCAATGACAAGCAAATGAAGCAACATTCATTGGAAACAAAGTAAGAGACCAAATCAAATTATTTGAAAAAGGAAATTTGTATATGATGATGTCAACATCAGCAAGATGAGAACATGTAGGAATGGAAGAGAAGTTTTATTCCGCTGAGCAAATCACAAATAAAAATAATTATGTTTTTAAAGGCTTAAGCACATGTGTCAAACTCGAGGCCCACTGTAGCTTTTATGTGGCCCTCTACTTTAGTGAGACATGTAAAAAGAACCTTTAAAAACAGCTGTGTGGTTAAATATTACTTTATCAATTGCTGTGTTTCTTTTAGAGATGTGAACGAAACAATATTCCACATTTCCATTAAATAAGAAACACTGTTAAAATCTATTCATTCACACGATAAGTCATTAAAACATATGCCATGCTATCATACTCCTACCACTTTCTGTCACCTTTTTCATGCTCCAGTGTCAACATCCGGTTGTTGATCACGTGACTCACGTGTGACGCAAAAACAAGTGTTTCCATTTCAGTTTTGCAAAATAAACCAATTACAACACGGCCTAAAAAACCCCCACCTCATTCTGGAAGCAAAACTTTCAATCATTAAACAAAAATGGCAGCGTTTCCATTAAGCAAATTTATTTTTGAAATGTCAAATTGCACAGCTATATGGTCAATGGAAACGCAGCTAGTCAAATCAAAGCCGTTTTTATCAGCTGTCAATTTATATGAATGTGAGATGAGCTTCAATATTATTTGATTTGAAGAAATACTAAGCAAATGCGTTTGTCGATTAAAGCCAGGGAGTTGGCTTTGCTTTACTTTAAATGTCTTTTTTATTTAAAGACTTTCCTCTTCATCAACATACTAAAGTGGCTTCTCTAGTAACTGATGCACTTTCATAACATGACTAACACCAAGTGTCTTCTGTTCCAGTTGATGAAAACTGGGCCAAACATTAAATGCCATACAGGCTGAGCCACAACAGTACAGTTTATGCTAATTAGCTAAACAGTTCTTGGAAAATCCTTCGTTTGGTCCAAAATGTCAGGCTGAGTCCCGACTGGTACCGCTGAAAGAAAACCCATTTATTTCTCCCTGTGAAGTTCAGACTCTAATTCTAAATCCTTCTAATCACATGCAAAGCTCTTAATGGCCAAGCTTAGACTCGCATGAAACCGTTTATTGTTCTCCATACAAGAATCCTTCACTCTGACAATCCCGCCCAATGATTTCATCCTGGAGTTTCTAGCAGTGGAATCAGAGGAGCAGCTTTTGGCTTCAGGATCATCTCCCACCAAACTGGCAACCTGTTTTGGTTTGATGGCAAATACATCCTCGAAAGAAAGTTTTATTTCAACAAATTTCCTGTTCAGATTTTTATAAAAATTTCAAAAAGGTCAGGTAATATTTGTGGCTCTAATGCTGTTTTATTTCACAGCAGGGGACAAAAAAGGCTCTTTGGATTAGATGGTTAAAGTTAATTAACATCTTAATTTCCTAACATTCTGAGAAAGGACGTTAGGAAATTAAATTGAATAAATTCAATTTGCATAGTTGGATTTCTTAACATTTCTTTAAGAGAAAAATCAGCAACTTTTTGAGTTGGTCACTTAGAAAAAATAAGGACAACCTACAATCATCCAGTTATTGTGGGATGTTGTGCAACAAGCTGGTGCAGTTGGACAAATGACAAAAATACAAACATTACATAATCTAAGCTTAATTACTCTACAGTTTATGGTTGTAAACAGCTATGACTCAGTCTTAGCAAGCTGCATTGCTTTCCCATGAAAACCATCTCATTGATAAAATAAAATCAGAACTACTGTAGATAAAACCGTTCAACGCAGCAAAACAAAAACATTCAAAATGCGCTGAACGCACAACTTCCATCAGAACTCGAGGCTCACTTTGATATGAATCCTCCGCTTTCACACTTCTTGCGAGCGTCTGTGTTCTCGGGGAAGAGCAGCTCAGGGCGATGGAGGACGTCCACCAGGACGGACAGCTCGGCTTGGACCAGCGGCCTGAGTCGGTCCTCCAGAGCGGAAACGATGTCCTGCAGAGCGTGGACGTAACGCCACAAGAGGAAAGTTATCGAAAAGGAATCTACAGTGAATTAAACAAAAATGTCTAAAGATTTAGCGTCATGGCGACTTTTTTTTTTATTTTTTAGCTAAATTCTAATTGTTAAGGTTTTACATATAAGGAAAACTCTTCTTACATGAAACGTATGGCAAGTTACTAAATCTGGTTTTTGACACTATATGTAAAGTTGCACACCTTTCAATGTTTTCTCCAAAGCACTCCTGGTGTTTCCATAGTTTATTGTGATGTCAGCACGCTAAAGAGTGGCCATCTTGCTTAACAAGCCTGTTTTACAGCTCCTATTTATTTGGACTTTGAATTCAGGTCAATTCCGTGATGGAATATCAGGGCCGGGCTAACACTGTTATATTATGTGAGTAAAGTTATAATATTAGAAGAATGAAGTAATTCTATGATTACGCCAACACAAAAAACTAAATTTAATTGAAGAGTGTTGAGCATGTTGTGATGTTATACTTTGGTATCTGATTTACAGATAACACTTCGTAGAAATAATTCACCTTTTAACACATCAGTGCCAAATTATTAACCTGTCTGTCACTAGAGGACCCAAATTTGGGTCCTCTAGTGACAGGGGTGTCAAACTCCAGTCCTCAAGGGCCGCTGTCCTGCAACTTTTAGATGTGCCTCTGCTGCACCACACCTGAAAAGAATAATTAGGTCATTAGCAAGGCTCAGGAGAACCGATCTACACAGGGAGGAGGTAATTAAGCCATTTCATTCCACTGTTTTTTACCTGTGGCACATCTAAACACTGCAGGACAGCGGCCCTTGAGGACTGGAGTTTGACACCCCTGTCATTGTGAATGACAACCTGAGACGAACAGGTTAAGTATTATCAGCAGCTGGACTTTGAAACGAAGGAGTGTTTGGAGAAAGAATCAGCTGGACTGAGCTGGTTCTGTCAGACCTGCAATTCTGAGGCAGCTTTTTTTCCTCATTAAAAGCAACTTTTTCGTAATTTTACGTCATTTTTTTCAGGTTCAATTGCATCTATTCTTTTAGTTTAGACGCAGAATTCTCGCAAATTCTCATTTACGAGAATTTACTATATTTCTAGTAAATGAACAAAAGCCCTAATACGCCGTCGTACAAGTGACAGACGGAATGATTGAAATAAAAAACTTTTGAAAATATTTCCTCATTCGTAATTTCTTTTTCTTTTTTTTTTTAAGAAAAGGCAATGAGAAAAAAAAGAACGATTAAAAATGGAAATCGGATCTTGTATGGAAAAACTAAAAATTACATCAGATTTTATTTCTAAGCCAGATGGCCCAGGTTAATAACTAGGGTCTTTTTTTTTATTTACGACAGATTATGTGCAGTTAAATAAAATACAATCTATCCTATTTATTTTTAAAAAATCTATAAATTGATGTAAGACAGATAAACTGATTTAAGAAAATACAAATACAATTTAGTCGACCTTTTGAACCAAATGCTTCAAAGAATTAAATAAATACATTTCATATGTATACAAATGACTTTGGTAACAACTAAACTGCAAGTCAACATTTTAATTTACATGGAGCCTACAAAAGCAAAAACTTTAATGTTTTATCATTCTAACTGCAGGTTTAGGTCATTATCAAACAAACCATCTGATTAGGATGTAAGAAAACCCAAAAAACTAAATGTGCAGCTGGGAAATGACAGAAGGGAGAAGCATTAAGTGAGGACAATTAAAACCAGAGGAAATGTACTGCCTGGGAGGAGGTCGGTGACTAACCAGAGTCTGCTTTGAGCACCGTAACAGAACCGTTCAGAGCTCCTGTCACGATAGGGTCTGTTTGCTTTATCAGGAAAAGAATGAATGCCTCAGCCGAACAGAGTTTCCTGTGTCAGTCCCGGATAACAGCTGATCTCATCCAGGGAGGTCACTGACTGTGTTGTGTTTGTTTTTGTTTTTTTTGCACATTTCCAGTGAATTTTTGAGTCATGCTTTGCAAGTAATTGGGTGTAGCAACTTTTCCCATCACTGAAAGTCCTATTTTTATGACTGACTTGCAAGGCTACTTCTACAGAACCGTCTAGGAGACGGAGTTACAAAACGCATGACGCCACTCCTGGGAAGTACCAAGCGTCAACGATCGCACTGAAGTCTTAATTATTTGCAGGTGGCCCAGACAGACTACTCAACAGGAACCATGTCTGTTGGCTGAGATTTTTTTCTACTATGTTTGAGCTTCAGACTCAAGCAGAGGCGGAAACACGTTGCTGTTTTTCCCCTAAATGGACTAGATTAGGCTAAATAGCAAAGATAAAATAGTCAAGAAAAATACGACTTTGGTTCTCAAAAGTATCCACATGATAAGGCCATATTTTGTGAATTAAAATGTTGAGACCACATTAAATTATATCCAAACTTTTATATCTGTAAAACAAACAAAAAAAACTTTTTAAAAGTACATTAAGCTGACGGAAAAATACTTTCTCAAAACATATTTTCATTTAATTTTAGTTTTCAATCTTCTTTAAAATCATCATCCCACATTTTGACTGGGTATTAAATCCCAACTTTGACAAATAATAATAATAACTAATAACAATAATGATACTAATAATAAATAATAATAATAATAATAAAACATCCGGTCACACTTTATTTGAAGGGGGGTGAATAAGACTGTCATGACACTTTCATAAACATGACATAACCCCTGTCATGAACATGAATAAGCCTTCATGAATATTTATGACTGTTGTCATAAAGCGTCATTCGGTAAATTATGACACTTTTAATACAAAGTTGACATTATTCAAAATGTCTTTGTTATGACAACTTGGCATCAACCAGAAAATCATTACTGATATAAATGTGTTATAAAAGTATTACTGATTGCACTTTAAAAATTAGGTAACTTTATGTTATTAAAGGTAAAGTTTAAACAGTAATGATTTCTCCCAAAGGTATGAATCATTCTTGGCTGTACTGTAGATTCGTTTTGAAAAGGAGTGGTGTAGTTCAAAGAATTAAAAAAATTAAAAGAAATCTGTCATGACAGACTCCAAGATGAGCATAAGCCACAATTGCAAAAACACAAACTCTTCCCAAGTATTTTTGATTTTGTTTCTTGAGCAACTTGAAATTAGGCAGAAGAATTAACAGCAAAAAACAGGAATTCTTGCAAGTCAATAATCCCATAATATTGATGGAAAAGGTCTAGTTCCACTTATAACTAGTACCTTTTCATCAATATTAAGAAATTATTGACTTAAAACAAGCTACTATATCTTGCTGAAAAGTTACTTATAAGTTAGTTTTGTCTTATTTCAAGTGCAGTCAGATATTTGAATTACAAACTAGACAAAAATACTTAGTAAAATGTTGTGTTTTTGGAGTGAAAGCTGATTGTTCAAACTGTTGCATCCAAGTAGAGCAAAGGAAAGTTGAGCGTAAAGGAAAAGTGTCGAAGCAGAAGGCAGCGGAGGTAGGAGTAGAGCAAAGCTGCCCTTACACAAAGGAGCAACGAGCTTTTCAAAACGGTCTTTCTGCAATGCCAGGACAGGACAAGAGGAATTATGAGTCAAAAGAAACAAGATGATAATTTAACTTAAAAAGTCACGGAGACACCTCAGGTTCACACTTAAATGGATATTATTTCAGTCACAAAGAGTTGCTTCTCAGAAGAAGTGTCACATTAAGAGGTGGTTAAGGTTTGGAAAGGATTTATCATTTATTTTCAAGAATCAGAAATACTGAATTTTAACATGTATGGAGACAATTTGGAGAACCACCATATGATCAGTACCAGAGGGGGGAAAGGCAGAATGTGCATGTAAATGAATCACATTGGTATTAGTTTTGTTTTGATTTCACCACTGCCACTAGGCATGTGCATATTTAACTAATGAATTAATGGCTTGATTTTTGGTTGTTTTTTATTTTTTAAGGTTTTATTGGCTCTAGTGGCCTTTATTTGAGGGTGGTTGGACGGGAAATTGGGTCATGAGAGAGGGGGAAGGCATGCGACAAAGGTCAGGTCATCAGGTGGGGAATTGAACCAGTGATGTCAAGGACTAATGCCTCTTTACGTGGGTTGTGCTTTACCCTTTACACCACACCAGCCCCGATGGCTTGAAAATAAAACTAATTTAAATAAAAAAAAATGTAGACTAAAAAAAGAAAAGAAAAGTCCACAAGATTCAAAATATTGCATTTCCCCACCCTCACATTTAGTGCCACTGTTGTTTTCAAGTTGCCTTTATGTTATTAATTAATTTATTCTTTTTGGTTTCCATTGTGTCATTTTCTCTGTCTGAGCTGTCAGATCATTTCTGACAGTTCAGACATGAGCATTTGCATTTTGGACATTTCAGGTCCAAAATGCAAACTCTGCTACCAACCTGGAGCTTTTCAATGATGTTCCTGTAGTCTTTAGAGGCGCACAGGCTGGACTCTCGCCTGGACGTGTTCTTAGCCGACTGCTTCCAGTTGAGGAGCGTCTTCTGCACGACGTTGTTTGGCTTGACAAACAAGTTGTTCACCTGACTGTCGAGGTCCACCGGGATGGCAATCGCTCTGCTTTTGGCTGGGAAAGGCAGATCGACGTGGCGACTTTAACGAGGCTCACCCAGAGGGCGGCGTGAGCCTCGTCGAGTTTAGCTACTCACCCACGTCTGAAAGCACCTTGATGCACCCTTCCACCGAGTGCTTCTGGGCAGGGTTCAGCCAGTTGCAGTGGTAGACCCTGAACACTCCCTGCAGCAGCTGGACAAACACTGGCTGACGAGTCTGAAAGGCAAGGAGGATGAAATCGAATCACGTAGGAAATCATCGCAAGAGCAGAATGTGAACAGGACACTCATGGATCCAAGCAGGAAGAATAAAATTATCATCTACTACAAGTTTTCGTACCGCTGGAACTTTACATCACTACCACAAGATGTCGTTTGGTTTTACTGACATTTTACACAATGGATCAATACAAGGTAATAAATAGTTGTGAAGTGGAAGGAAAATAACAGTTATATATATATATATATATATATATATATATATATATATATAAAAAAGTCTAAAAAAAGTGTGGTATGTATTTGCCAACCCCCTTTATGCTGAACACCCTAAATAAAATTCAGTGTATTCAGAAGTCACCTGTTGTTTAGTTCAGCTGTGTCTAATTTATGCTTTGGACCTTCCACAATAACTCTTAGTTAACTGTGGCTACAAAATGAGAAGAAACAGCTAATGTCTTAAATACAGATATAACAAATGCAGGTTTTTAACAGTTGCCCCCCCCTACAATATTTGTATAAAATTTCTACAAAAGAATGACACTTTCAAATTTGTTTTTCTTGTCATTAGGTGAGAATATGAGCTTGTTTTATTTTACATCTTTTTCTATTTGAAAATGTTAAGTTTATCTTTATTTGAGATCCAAAAATAGAGATAAAATTTGGGTTCTTTAAAAATGACAGTAGATGTTCTAAAGTTGATATTTATCTAAATTTCTAAGATATCTTTATTCAAAAAGTCATGTAGCATTTGTGGCCTTTCTTTTTTTTTTAAGTTGGCTCTGGTCTAGATGAAACTATGTGTTAAATTGATCTAGTCAAAGCCTACGTCTAAATCCAAATCTGTTCCAAGACTTAAAATGTCACAAAAAGTTTTATCTTCAGATTTGAAGACTCATAGGACAAATTTAATTGAAAGTTGGTTCCAAAAAAGTAAACATCACTGCACTTTCCATATTGTTATTTGTAAAAAAAAAAAAAAAAAATGGCATTGTATAAACCATGTACTTCCTTCCGCTTCACGGTTATGGCCTACTTTATGTTGGTGTAAAACCACAATAAAATGTTGCGGTTGTAATGAAACAATGTGAAAAGGTTTTAGGGAACATGAGTAGTTTTTTGTTAAAGATGCACCGATCCACATTTTTCACTTCTGATACCGATATCTGAGGTCTCGCATTGGCTGATACCGATCCGATACAGAAAAGCAGCACCGAATTGACTAAAAACATTTGTTTCTCATTTTTAAATGCAGATGTTAATGTGCTTGATTGAAATTTTATTTGATAACTCTGCACTTTTATATCACACTTAAACACAGCAACAGCTTCACAAGTTTAGTCAAACATGTAAAAACGACAGCTTTAATTTGTTCAGTCAGTGTAATTAGGAGTAGAGCAGCTAATGTGAAATAAAGTGAAACTGACAAAAACAATAGATTAACTACGTCAGTCAAACAGGTAAAAATAAACCTTCTTTCAAATGGTTCAGAAAGTGCAATTAGGATTTTTAAATATAATGTAAAATTCATAATAAAGTATGATGTCACTCGGAGCACAAAGCATAGAATTAGACTGAATAGATTGGTTATCGGTGACAATGTGCCCAATCTACATTTTTTTTTTTAAATATCAGGACTGATACAGATATTAATACTGGATTGGTGCATCTCATTTTTTTTCCACAGCCCACCAGAGGTCCTGTTTGGATGAACTCAAAACATTTCAGGTCCACCAGACCAGCTGTTGATAATCACACGCTTACCTAACACAACACGTACATCAGACGCCTACCGACAGCACAAACGGTATCTATCTGCCAGCTGCCCAACAGCACAATAAATACCTCCGTTATCTTTCCAAGAATGGCTGCCTGTCAGGAGAAAAAGGTTGCTGCTGTGTCAACGTGTATCACTAAACCTCTGCTCTGAGTTTTATAAGGGTACACTTCCAGACTCATAGATTAAACATCAGGATATCCCGTAGGGAAAAAGCATTTCACACACATACACACACCCACACACAGTTTCAGGGGATTTTTAAGTCTATGATTTCCAGGAAAACTCAGGAGGGCTCCAGACATGTATTACCATGAGGTCACCACACAGCAGCAACATTTCATATACAGTACACACCACATCCCACGACAACCTCGAGTTACACATTCAGATCTGGGAAGACGTCTATGTGCTGACAAAGCAGTGAAAAGTTGAAACTACAGCGAATGACTCGCAGCATTCAGAGCCAGTGACTCAGCAACACACCCAAAAAGTTGGGAGTGGAGGAGGGGGATGGAGACGATGGTGGGAAGTTATCACTACTTACATACATGTGGCGAGCCATCTGTGTAAAGGGAAAAAAGTCAGCTTGAATGAAATAGAGCACACGTGATGTGGGTCAATTTTAAAGCTGCAGATTGCAACTTTTATTTAAAAATATATATATCATTTTACATATTTGTTGAAACTATCACTATATTGTAACAGTGTGGTAGGAGACAGATAAAATGTGGAAAAATATGCCTTCACCCAGCGCTAACAAGAAACAACCAATCACAACGAGAAGGAGGAGGGTCTTAGCCCTGTCAATCACTCTCCGTGTAGTGCTGCTCACTCCCTTTTGCGACCTCCCCATGCTCTCTGCTACAGTCGCAATCAGAGCCTGCCGTGAATGGTAAGGCTTGTTAGCATAGCCACCGATGATGGCGGATAAACGGTTTCTTGTAACAATAAGTTGTTTCTCTGCTATTAGCAAGTACACAAATTTGATTGACAGCACTAAGAACCTCCCCCTGGCTTTGATTGGTTGTACTTCTTCAGATGGCAACAGTAGCTCAAGGAGGATCTTTTCACATTTTATCTGTCTCATAACATACTGTCACAACCTGGTGATGGTTTTAATAAACATGTAAAAAAAACTATATAAAAGTCACATAAAGCAGCTTTAAGGAGATTTTCTTTGACTGTATGCAACAGCCTAAGAAACACACCTGTAAGCCTGCTCGTGTTATGTAAATCAAAAATCAGTGGTGTTGGCTTTCACTACCTGCAGGCTGGTGCTCTGGTCAGAGAAAGGAGAGCTGAAGAAACACGTGACGATGCTCATGACGGTCTCGGTTACGTAACGCTCCAGGATTGTATCCGCATGCTTCCTGTCACTGGTGTTGTTGCAAACCTAAGAAAGCACAGAGGAGAGAGATTAGCGTGAGGCAAGGCAACGGGACCCAACTTCCTGGATGTAGGAGACGGTTAACAAACGTGCACCGATTGCTTCGCGGACTTAAAAAAAAATCTCCTGGAAGTTCATTCTCACTGTTCCAACAATGTCACATAGGTTCTGGCTCACCCTGCAAATGTCCACCAAGAAGTTCTCAAACAGCTTCCACATGTGGTTGGATGTGTAAATCTCTTTCATCTCCACCTCGGTGTCCACGTAGCAGTGGTTTAAGAAGTTGATATAAGCAATCTTCACCTTTCAGGATAGATCAAAGATTTTTATAAAGAAAATTAAGAAAAAGAGATATCTAGAAAGCAAGTGATTGCTGAAAGCAATACCATACAGATATATAATTACTTTTCATCACATGTTCAGATATGACTCATCCCTAAAAGCACATTATTTAGCAGCCTAATTATTAAATGCTTTATGGAAAAAAAACTGCATATTTAGAGGGGAATAAAATACGCCTACAGCTCTTCATTTATACAAATAAAATAAAAAAAAGTTTTTGGGGTATGTTACTGCGCAAGAAAGAAACTTTAGGGGAATTTGATAAACTTAATCTTTTTATGTGAGTGAATTGGCGGGCAAAGTCATCAGAACGTGTGGTTATAGTGTACGTCAAGTGCGGTTGTAAAAAAAAAAAAACAACACATTAGTGGTCGCTAACAGGAAAGAAAACCAGTCACAACGGCCCTGCGAAGAAGCAAGACGTAGAGGAGCCTTCAGAAAGTTGTTTCAGTTGCCTGTGTTGTGGTTTTACTTTCGCAGCAGTGAGAATTAGCCTTTTTAATTCTCAAGAAGATGAAAAAGAAGCTCAGTTTCATCGTTCAAAATGTTCTGAATGTCAACTGAATCATGTGTTTCTCCTCCTTCTAACGCACTTGAACTCTTCCGAAACAATTATCATAAACTGTAGTGAAAAAAAAAAAAAAAAAACTATGGAAATAGTAATTTGTAAAAATATCTCTACAAAAAGCAAGTGACTCCAGACACAACCTACATGTAAGAGGGTCAGACATTAAAGTGCAGGGATTTTGGCAGCATTTGAGCCTTGAAGATTCTCTTATTATAGCCGGGAAGATGTAGAGCAAAGTTCATAGGTTAAGAAACAAACGGGGATTATGCACAAGAGAAAAAACATGAGAGTTGCGCTGAAAATCTGGCAATTTTCAGGTTAACCCACCAATGGGGGATTCAAGAATCTGTTCTTTTTCCGTTTCATAAAAACACCATGCGTAATCACTCACAACACTACTCTTCAGTGCTGAAGGAAAGAAACTCAGCGAGCTGTTTTCACTATTACTAAAGTGTTCAACATTAAATAAGAGAACCCGCCAAGCTGTTGTTAAAGGAAACTGCATTTTCTATGCTACGTCTAAGCATCATTCAGGCTACTAATAAAATGGAGTGAACCTTCCAGTGATTCCATTCGAAAATATTCAGAAAACTTTCACAAAAAGAAACAGTTTTTGGCAGATTTGACCCAAAAAACAGCAGAAATTACACTTCCTTTTCACACCGAACAGTAAGCCACTCCACCACCCACAAACGCTCACGGACAACCTCTTCTAATCATACCTCACTGCTATATACACAGCAGGTACTAATGTCACAGTGAACAGTGAGCCTCTAAACTGAAAATGAATCGTGAATCCTCCCAAGTTCCCATACAGTTAAGAACCAAACCAGATGTTGTAAACTAAAGTCAGTAAATAATGCAGGTTGTCTGTTTTGGGTAGTTTTATCATCAGGTCTTTAAGCTAATTTCCGGCTGACACCACTGAAAACTTCAGCTTATAGCAGGAAGATTGAATCAGTTGTTTCATCTTGTTCAGCTTTCAATCTCAATCTGATGAGCAACATTCTGGGATTTGGAGACGTAGGCAGGCTTCTATTAATCTCACAGTAAAAGGTAAAAACCTACGTTCTCGAGGAAACACAGAGACTGTTAACTGTAATGCTAACCACAAAAAACTGTAATTATCGATTTCAGATGTTCTACAAACTTAACCACTTTCACATACCATGTGACGTTGCCCCTGTTCTCAAAATAAATTAGTAATAACGGCTCACAAAAACATATTTTCAACGCTGTTAAACGTAGGGCTTAAAGAGAAACTGGGACTCTTTATCAGTAGGTCAAACTTTTACAAAATCTGGAAACCACAATTAGACTTTGCATTTCTAATCAGAATACGGCCAGATTAACTAAACTGATTACAAATCTTTTCCCTCACACCTCTGGGATGCAATCTTCGTGGGTGACAACCCGCACTATGTCATCCAAGGGCAACAAGGAGTTGCACTTTATCTCGGTGTAGACGTTCTTTCCCTCAGTGCAGACGGCCAGCAGCTCCACCAGGTGGATGTGATACATCAGAGGGCTGTTCTCGTCCAGCCGTTCCCGCTCCGACCGCATCATTTGGATGAGGGTCTGGAAGGACGCACGGTCGTTGTAGAAGACCAGGACGTCTTCACCAGAGTTCACCAGCTGGGTAGAAGAACGGAATGATGGTTAAGATTCCACATCAAATCACCACCTGGGTAGCATTGCTTTTGTTGCTGATTACTTCTTTTTATGGTTTAAAGGTCAAATTACTGATAATTAGTTTGGTATTTACACACATTTCTGATGTATACTAGTTAAATAAGTTATGGCAACAGCCTGAAAGGGTCAAACTAATCAGAGCAGATTAAAAAGTAGAGGTGCACCAATCCGATGTTCATATCTGCATTGGTCCTGATATTGAAAAAATATTCTAGACTGTTCAGTACATTTATATCTGTTTAAACAAAAAGTTTTAAGTCAGTTCAGCAGTTTGTCTGTACTGCATCGGCCAATACTAAACCTCAGATCTCTTCATCGGATGTGAAAAAAGTGGATCGGTGCATCCCTTTCCTGCATTCTTGCCTGTTTTTTTTGTATGTTTCAGAGCCAAAGGCAATTTTCCACTCCAGTAGACCGAAGAAATGTATTCAATTCATTTATCTTTTTATGTCAGTGAATTGGCGGGCACAGTCATCAGAACGTGTGGGGTTTAGTGTACGTCAAGTGTGGTTGTAAAAAAAAAAACAAAAAACATATTAGTGGTCGCTAACAGGAAAGACCACTTTCCTGTTAGTGGTATTTCACTAACAGGAAAGTGAAAGACCTAACTTTCCTGTTAAAGACCTAGAAATGAAAGATCCAAACAACTAGATTGCATCGTCAAATGCAATCTAGTTGTTGCTAGATAAAATAAAAAAAACAAGAAAAATCTATATTGACTCGATTTCCACAGACTTACCTCTGCCATGACAATGTCCTGACACTTCTTTATGAACTTGTTGTCAGCTTTAACAATTGTCTGAAGAAATTTAAGGTACTGGACGTGTCGCCCATGTGTCTCGGTGCAGTGGACAAAGTGCTGAACGACACGCTCGTTGATTTCATTGCACAGCTGTGAATTATTCATGAAGATGTGCTGCATGGTGACAGCCTCAAGGATCTATGAGAACGAAGAGAAGGGTGGAAAAAAAGAAAAGAAATCAGCTTTCCCAGAATGCTTCATGTGTAAAATGCAACTTTCAGACAACACTCACTCCTGGGTTGAGGAATAAGTTGATGTGCTTGTGGAGAAGAGTCTGGTTTTGCTGGTTCCCAGCGCAGAAATTCTGCAGAAATTCATGAGCCAATTTCATGATGTCCTGCATTCGAACATCTTCACCCTGCAGTCAAAACGAAAAACTTTATTAGTTACTAAAAACGAAAAGGAGGTGGAGGCAGACTGAGTAAAAAATATGCAAATCTTTCAAGATCCCGCTATGAGTATGCATGTAATTCACTGCAGAGTTAGACTTTTGAACCTTCTCGTAGGGGATCTGCAGCAGCTCCAGCACCACGCTGTGAGCTCCCATGTTCCTCAGCAGCCGTTGCTGCTGTTTCTTGCTCTTCTTCCCTGAGATGCCCTCCTGGACACACAGTTTACTGAGACGTACAAGGATCTAAGCAAGTTGGAAACAAAGATTAGAATAAAATCCCTTTTAAACTTGTTGATCAAAATACAAAAACTAGTGCACCTCTTTCACAACTCTGTAGTTGTAGCTGCTGGTGCTTTCTGACTTCTTATCTGAACCAGGAGAATCTCCCTGTATGGAGACAAAAAAAATTACTTTGTCATACTTTTGGATCCTACTAAGTCTTATAGTTTAATACTGAGGGCATCTGAGGAAATATTAAGGCAACCTTCTTTTTGCTGTCAGACTCTGAAGGGCCATCTCCATCCATCCCATCCTCTCCTTGCCTCTTGTAAACCCAGAGTTCAGATTTCTCCACAATAGACCGCAGCTGGTCCAGATCGGACTTAATCTGCTTGTAGTTCTCGACGTCCTGACTGGTAACAAGCAGCTGAACCTATAAATAAAGGAAGTTAATTTTGGATAAAATAACATATGGATTAAAATGAAGAATATTTGGTTGTTAACATCTTGCTGACTGGCTGTTCGGTTGATGTACTATTACTGTGAATTGTTGTATGATTGCTGTCAGTAATAATGATGTACGTGTAGTTAGATGTGATGTGTCATGACTTAAAAACCAACTCAGTTAAATATAAGGACTGTCAGAAGGTTTGTGGTTGAAAAGGTTTCTGTGTTTGAGCCAGAGTTTAACTTTGTGTTCAGTTTCAGCTAGCTTAGCAACAGTGCTAATGCTAAAAGATTGCTAGCAAGCCGTTTGTTAACATTGAGGCAGTTGTTGTTAGTTAACATTTAGCATCTCATTGGGCTAAAGTTTTACATGCTTTATTCACAAATTAGCTCTTATTTATCTCTTTTTAACATGAACCACTAACCAGATGTTGAAACTGATACTAATAATTTTTGTTAGTTGATTAATCACATTTTAAAAATTGGTGAGATTTGGATTCATTAAGGCATCTTTAAGAAATTCAGCATACAATTTATTAATTGTCTATTGTTGCTCATCTTTCCAGGGTCATGTTGTCGCCTATATTCAGCAAACATTGGGCACCGATTTGTGTATTTCTGTGTAATTCTACTCAGAAATACAATGTGAAATCTAGTCAAATTAATTGTTTGTGTGTTGTTGCCAATTTTAACCCGTTTTAATCAGCAAAAACCAAACTTCTAAAGATATGTTAAACATATTACGGTAACTCAACAGAATGCCCTGGAAATGTATTGTGAGAAGCAAAAAAGTGAAATCTGGTATGGTTTACTTGTTTGAAGGCCATGAGGACTTCCTGCCTCTGGCTGAAGTGTCTGAAGAGCAGGTGAAGCGCTCCGGACACAAGTGGCGGGTAGTCGTGCATCGTCAAATGCAATAGGACCCTCAGAAATGTCCGACCACCGTGATCATCCAGATCTAAAGGAGTGTTTTCCTCGCTTTGGGAAAAACAAAAATAGATAACGTTCCCCAAGTTGTGGAAGAACTTTATTTTTATTTATAACATTCTACTGGAGATTTCACACACACAAAAATGTCTGGAAATACAGAGAATCTGGGTACCTTCCACCAAAGATCCCTTCTGCTTGTTCCTCAATGTTCTCAAAGTCAAGATTTCCTACAGTTCAGAGTTAAGACACTTTTACCAACTCTACGAATCGAAGTGTCAAATAAAAAAAAAAAATCAGCTTTGTTAAGTAATGTGGTTTCATACCAGGCATCTGAGGTGTGATGTTGTTGCCTCCGTTTGCACTGACAGCGTTGTCTCCTTGAGGATTGCTCTCGTCAAACTCACGTTTGAAAATGCAGAGCAGGCATGAAATCCTGTAGTCTAGCCGCACGTTTAGAATGAACTACAGGAAAGAATAAAACGTTGCAGCACAAACTAATGTTTGGTCCTGAACAATTAGGCATTTCACCGACACGTACCTGCAGGATCTCGATAATCTTGAGCTTCGTGTCCATGACCATGATGTCTTCTCTCTCGGGTTCGGTCTGCGTTTTCACCACGTCTCCTTCTGGCTGATGGGTCGGTGTGGCGGGCAGTAAGCCCCCTCCTCGCAGCACTACCTGCGTCATCAACTCGCCCACTCCATGAATAGACTTCATTACGTTACTGCCACCTGAAGAACATGGAGCAACATCCAAACTAAATCAAATAATGACGATCTGAGACAAACTGGCTTGGTGTTTCTTTTGTCTTGAATATCTCAGGTGGTAAAACGGGTCAAGGTGGGCTCCAGAAACAAACTGCTTACCTTTGCTTTCATCTCCCTTCTCAATCTTGTTGATGGGGAAAACAGTGCTGACATGAACACAGTCTAAAATGTTGAGTAAGATCTTCGTCAAGCGCAGCAGGTCGCTGAAGTTGTAGAAGCCAAAGTATATGAGGTTTCTGGCCAGATTTACTACCTGCAAATAAAGTTCGAACATATTTATTTGGCTCTCATCTACTCACAAACCTCAAAAGAAAAGAATTACCTCAAAGGTGAGCTTGTTTTTCTCCTTGTCAGAGAAGGGAATGTTTTGCGACACCACCTCTCGCAGGTAGGTCTCAACAAAATCCATGGTGAGGCTGAAACGCTCCTTGATCTCATCTCTAGTGGTCCCATCGTTATCGTAGCTGTTTAACACGGAGAGAACGTGTCAGAGGCGTCTTTGGATGGCGAACGCACAGCAATTAAAAGTACACAGAGGTGACGCTCACTCATCAATGGCGATTTTAGATGGAATCTCGGACCACAGACGAGCGTATTTGACCGGCGTGACCTGCTCCTGAGGGTCCCGGTCCACGTGCATGTGCAACATCAGGCGGCAGAAAGAGGCCCGCAGGTCAAAGGGCAGGTCTTCGTCGGACATGCAGCGCAGGATCAAATCGACATCAAGCTGACCAGAGATCTTGTTGATGGCCAAATACTGGCGGTCCAGACACATCCGAGCAAAGAGGTTGAGTTGGCACCTGGATGGAGAGACGGGAGTGTTAGCGGCATCAAACCTTGGGAGAGCAATACTAATACAAGAAATGATTTGATACGTTATAGGCATAAAATCTGTATTAATAGTTGTCCTGTTAACAGATTCTGCCACCTGAGTTCTGGATTTACATGACTTTCTTCAAAATTACCAAAATCCTCTTTGCTGATTAAAGTTCTGCTGTAAGTTACCAGGTCATGTCCTGGTAATTAATGCAACTGCGTCATATTCTCCTAATTTTCAAATAATGGACTGAGTTGAAGAGATATTCCAAGTTTGGGATATTGTTTATCCTCTAATGTTCCAACTTCTAGGAGCCTTGAGAGATCACACTGAGTTAGTAAATGACTCCATTTACTAAAGAGGCGACTTCTGAAGGCAAAGTCACTCCACACGTTTCATACGTTTCATTCTACTTCCAAATGATGCATGTCACCTAAAATCCCCAATAAACTAATTTGTATTTTGCTGTAACATGACAAAATGTGGACATTTACATGAAGTATCATCACTTTTTGAAGGCACTTCTAATGTTTTATTTGTCTTTACGTGCAAGACATCTCACCTGTAGTAGCTGACCACTTCCTGGTCCTCCTTCTGACCCTCCTTTGCATCCTGGGCCAACTCCCGAACGCTCTTACTGCGGACCTCTTTGCAGTTGTCTTTCCAGAACAACCAGACCTCCTCCACCTCTTCTGGCTCTACAGGATCCTCCCCATTTGCCGTTGACTCAATCTCAAACCTGGACAGCACTAATCTGGTGACAAGTGGAAAAACGTTTGTGTTCTTTTAGTGCTCATGTTTGATCCTCCAGTTCTCTCTCTCTCTCTCTTGAAACGAGTGTCTTACTTAGTTTCAATGAGGATGTCAGCGTTGCTGCTGTCCAGCACTGCATTGCAGATGAGTTCCTGAGTAACTGGGATGGATTTGTGCATGGACACACAGAGGTCTGACAAGTAGTCCAGAAATCTGTGAACAGATTATTTTATAAGCATTGGAGAGGCTAAGGCTGCAAAACATGGATTTATTTTATGCATTTTGATTTTAGGGCATATATCTGGAATAAAGTCCATGCATCGTAGATAAATTAAAATTTTCTTAAAGGGGCAGTATAATGTGTTTCCCAGACACATAGGATGATTTTATAGCACAGTCAAGTAACTATGTTGCCTTTACTTATAAAAATGCTACGTATATTAAATATGACTTGACTTTGTAATTTAACGCCTTGAAATTGGGCCTCTGTCGCTTTAAGAAACTCCTGCTCTTTCTAATGCTCCATCTTCAGGAAGCTCAGCAGACACTCAGCTCCACCAGGTGTTTGCTAATTGCTGCTGGCTAGTCTGAAGGAGCTGAGTGGGAGAATGGCGGAGTGAGGGCTTGGATACTGCAGGTCTGAAGAGGAGTTACGTCTCTAAAGCGGGGCTAGGTCCACCCAGCTGGATGGTTGCCATGGAGATTAAAGGATTTCTCAAAAATGCATTAAAAAAAAATCAAGGCAAGACTCCAGGTATATTTCATAACATGATGCAAAGCTCAAAAAGATCAATTTTACATAATACTGCCCCTTTAACATCAATCAACATGATTAACACCTGGAAGAATAACAATAACTGGACAGGTTTTCCTCAGTTAATATATTTATAGCCAATAATATTCTTTTAGAGACCTTACAAACAAATCCTGGTCACATCAGCAGCTTTTATCTCACTCTGTTCATCTGAAAACATCACCTCGGTTCCCGATTCTTCCTCACTAGAGTGACAAAGGTGTCAATCTCAGCAGCGGTGATGTGTTTTTCCAGCAGCTTCCGGTTGTTATGGAGCAGAGCCGTTATCGTGTCTTCTGCCAGAACGTCGTACCCAATCTGCTTCTGCATGAAGCGGAACTGTTTGGCTATATATTCCTGTGAACAGAATAAAAACGGTGTTGCTTATGACAAAAATAACAATAATAATATTCAAGACTGTGAGTTTTTATTGAAGCAGTTTGCAGTTTACCTGGTTCTTCCGGTAATCCTGTTGGGAATGGCGGAGAACTCTGTAACAGAGCCGGCAAATGTGCCTGAACGGAGCATGGCGCTGATCTCCCAGCTCCTCCAGTCGTAGCATGGGACCGTCCCCGCTGTCTGTGAAAGGAGCTTGGAGAAGCTTAAAAATCTGGAAAGAAAACCAATAAGTTGTTGTTTTCAAACCTCTGGTATAACCTTATGACAGTTCATCTGAAGTCTACAGAGTTAAAGGCCTACCTGTTTAAGGATGTTCTGCTCTCTCATCAGTTTTTGTCTCTCCCTATTGGGTTTATTGACCATGATCTCCAACACGTCCTGCCCACTGTTGGGGATGTCCACCACAAAGAAAACCAAATCTTCTAGCAGCTTTGTCACAAACCTGGAAAGTGAAGATGAAAGTATTTCACTCGAGCAGATTTTTGTTAAATCACACTCCCATGTTTACGAATGATACATTTAAATAACACAGTACCATACATAGTAAGGCGGACTGAGAAGCATACCTCCTTTCATTTTGCGTAATGGTTCCTTTTTCCAGCTTGCCAGCTATAGAAGCTAACACCTTACTAGCGTCGTTGGCGAAGTCTAAATCTCGCACTTCTGATGGTGGCACTGGGACTATGGCGAACGCTTCCTTGTCTTCTTTCACGGCCGACGTTCCAATCTGGAAAACGTAACAAAACGTCCAGCTGTCAAAGCAGACTGATCAACGTTACACTTGGTCAACTGATGGCCGTGGGCAAACCCCGCACCCGCAGCATGACGGGTTTCTCCTCCTCCTTGTCAATTGGGAGGTTGGTACTATGAACCCACGTGTTGGTGCACAAGTGTCGAAGTCTGACGTAGGAACTCCTGAAAGGCAAGAGAGTCGCTTTTAAGAAAAAACAAAACAAAACAGAAGGACGACAATTTCAAGTCACCAAAAAATAATGAACAATTTCAAAGCAGAAGTAATAGATGTTTGTCAAAACTTTTGGCAAAAAGGTGGTATTCATTTGTTTTCAATCTCCAACACATTTCACCTTTCCAGTACACCACAAGAAACACAAAATATTAACAAGTACACTTGAAACAAGACAAAACTAACTTAAAAGTAACTTCTCACCAAGATATGGGAGCTTGTTTAAGTCACATTTATTAATATTGATACATAAGTACTAGTTCCACTGGCAGATTGTTTCCCTTATAACATGGGAAAATGTCAGTGGAACCAATAGTTTTTTATTATGTATTTTAAGGAATTGTTAACCTAAAACAAGCTCTTATGTCTTGCTGTAAAGTTACTTGCAAGTTAGTTTTGTCTCATTTCAAGTGTGCTATGATATTTGCACTGGACACTAGGCCAAAAATACTTGATAAGATTTTGTGTTTTAATCTATAACATATTTTATACGTTATAGATTTGTTTGTGGTTATCCTCCTGGGAGCTGAGCCAAGTATTTTGTAGCCTTCATCAGGTTTTCCTCTAGGATTGTTCAGCGTTTAGATACATTTATCCTCCCACCAACTGTGACAAGCTCCCATGTCTTTGCTGGGGATAGTATTTGAAGGCGGCATGTTGTTTTGAAGGCCTAAAACGTCAATTCATGCAACATCTGACCAGAGAATGTTCTTCCACGTGTTTGTGTGTAGGTGGATTGCCACATCTAAAAGCAGAAGTCGTATACTAATTGGGTTGGAACAAACTCTTTCCATTTTCTACTCGAGACATTCAACAATAACGGTCTCCCTTAGATTTCAAAACCTAAATTTAAGCATCATGTTTTTGTGTGAAGGAGACAACTCGTAAATTACAGATATAGAGGCCTGCAGGTAAATTCGAGATATCTTTATGAATTGGTGAGAAGTCAATCAAAACAACTCGAAACATGTTACAAGTGTTCAACTACCTCTAAAGCAATGAAATGCAGCACCTGACAATAAAACAAACACCATAAAGAAGCAGCTCTCTGAAACGGTGCCAGGGAAAACAGAGAGGAAAGTGCACAACAACAGGATTTATTGCACAATGTACTGTGATAAAAAGGCACACCCAATAAATAACAAATGGCTATAATAATCAGTCAGTGTCTGTTGCAACCTTATTGCCTCCCCGGTGAACTGTGTTGCATGTGTAGAGATTAGCTAGCATTGGCTTGTGTGGCCTTATTGCTCCTGTAAGCGCGTATTAAACTTCTACGCCAAAGGCTCGCTTCACTGTAACATCACCCGGCCTGCCCCATGTGTGACTGTCTGTGTCATCAGCCTGCCCTCAGGCGCACAACGCAGTTAGTAGCCACATTCTTAGCAAAGATTATGTAACTGGCCACCGAGGCTAACGAGCTAACCTTTGTGTGCCAGTTCTGTCAGGCGCTAATTAGCTGGCGTGGCTAAAGTCTGAGAGGCAGGGTTACTTCAGGTTGAAGTGACAGGTAGTCGTGACCAAAAACACACAAAGGGCATGACATTGTAAAGGCTCTAATCACGCTGTGTAGCCTCTGTTTTCATCTCACAAGGATAAGTACACCATTGGACTTTCAGAACTAAACATTCATCCCTCATACCATGCAGTCAAAGAGAAGTCGTAAACAAAGCAAAACCTGAACACAGATGACAAGACTGCAGTCAACAAAGGCAGGAACACAGCTTTGCTGTTTAAAGGGGCAGTGCAATATATTTTTCAGGCACATAGAGCCGTTTGATAGCACAGTCAAGTCACTGTGTTTCTATTACAAATATGCAAAACCATTTTTTAAATATTCTGCTAGTGTAAAAAATAAAAATAAAAAAAATACACAATTTTGCAATAGTTGTGTTTCCATTAATTAAGAAACAAAATAAAAAACTTTCATGAATAAGCTTGTTCACTTAACAGGTCATTAAAAATGAAGGTGGTGACGGATGTAAACATTTACATGACATATATTCACATTTCAGCAATGGCACTAGAACTTATCCATCAGCCATCAGAGGAGACGTCGACATCTTATCAAGGCACTGGAGTGACAAACTCCTTATTTTTGGGAGTGGCCACATATGTATGCGACGTTTTGGGGAAATTGCAGTCAGTAAATTTACAAAAGAGCTGCCAATGTCCAACTTTTGACTGAAACTCAAGTTTTGATCAACTGTACAGTGCTGTAAGACCTTTGCTGCTGCATACAAACTGGTGTGATGCCAAAAAAGTTTTTTCAAATTTGTTGTGCAAATTTAGTAAATTTATTTTTATAACTCCAGCCGTGCAATTTAAAGTCAATGGGAACTAAGCTTATGCTGCTTTCGGTTGCTATAAATATGCTCTACGTATCACACAAAACGTAAAAGACCTTTGACTTCACAATCTGAAATTGACCTCTGTCTCTTTAAGAAGCTTCTACTCTTTCCGACACGCTGCCTTCAGCATGCCGTCACAAAATGCTTCTGATTCGTGTTTCCTAGGAACTTTGAACTGAGAAGTCGTTCATATGATGAAGTCAGCAGACTCTCAGCTCTGCCAGGTGTTTGCTAAATGCTGCTGCCGCTAGTCTGGAGGAGCTGAGTGGGGAAGGCATGCTCTGTGAAGTGGGGGCATGCAGATGTGTTTTTGATGAGGGAATAACTTTATGACAAAAAACAAAAAGAAAAGAAAGGTCAATTTTACATAATACCTACCATTTGGACAGTTTCCATTAACTTTGTTCTATTAAACCTAACAGAAATTCAAGATCAGATGCAGATCAGATTACAAAACATCCCCACTAAATGTGTGTGCAGCTTACATAATATGTGGTTTGTATTCTTGCGTAGAAACATTAATAATTATGTTGATATTTTGAAATCTGGGAGTTTTCTCCCTCTCTTGTGTTCATCTAGGCAAGCCTGACACATTTTCTGCTTTGCCTTTATACCGTTCTTGTGTTTAAAAGATCTGCTTTTAGTCAAAACTGAGTGATCGCACATTCAGAACAGACACCACATAGCAAAACTGGTCCGTGTCCACAATTGCCCACTTTTAAACTCAATACCACAGAAACTAGTTTCAACTGATGCTTTAAATTCCCCCGCCACAAAAACACATGACTCACATGTTTTTCCTCTTTGAAATGTTGTTTTTTGACATCACTGTGGTCTTCATAAAGGGACAGTATTTCATCAACATAGTTGTCATTTGTCAAGGTTTTTTTTACCCCATACTTTAAGATTCCTTCAGTACTATGTTTTCATTGAAAGTGACTGTGTCGTTGAACTCTTAACAAGAAAGTTTGCGCCTTGAATTTTCCTTCTTTTTCATTCCTTTATAAAATGATTTTGCTCCAAGTTTAAGCACTTTCAAGTAGCAGATGATTACAGCTGCAAGTCTTTCAGGTTTCCTCTCTACCAGTTTCGCACATTTCGGAAACTGGATTTATTTATTTTTTTTAATTCATCTTTGAAAATCGCTCCAGTTCAGTCAGTTTGGTTGGAGAGCATCCATGAAAAACTATTTGTCTTCCTAAAGATTCGCAGTTGGATTTAGGTCTGGATCTTGATTGGGCCAATTTAAGACATGAATATTGATTCATATCTTAAATTGATTTGATTCTACATATTTGCTGTCTTATGGCAAATTACAAAAGGTCTCGGTCGATTTTTTATACTGTTGTTCCTCAAACACCAAATTTGATTATAACATAATTTCTCACTTATTAAAATCAAGCTTGGCTGTAATGTAAAATGTTTGCAACTAGGGGAGAGCAATAAATAGATTTCCTTTGTTTTTTGAAGATTTAATTTTTAGAAAATATGGAATTGTTCGTCACCAATGTACTTCTTTGGTTTCCAGAGGGATGTTAACTCACCCAAGAACTATCATGACAAACATGTTTTACATCTTTTTATTTCGACTTTGATTTCAGGTCAGCTCACTGAGGGAAATAAAATACATTTGTTTTTGCTGTACTTTTTTTTTCTTTTAGATATTTTCCGTCATTGATATTTCTATAAAGAAAAAAAAACATGAAGGAAAGAAAATGGATTAAAATCGGAAACTGAAAAAATATGAAATATGAGACTTCATGTTTAAGCCAGGTCTCCCAGTCCTGGTCGTAACACGAGTTTCAGACGGGGGATTTTTGAAGCTCGAACTCATTCACAGTTCGGACCGGGTTTTGTTTACGTGCCGTACCTGGGAACCATCGAATCCCCTCCTCTTAGGGTGGTGGGGTCCAACTCAAAGATGGACGACACCTCCATGCCGTCGGGTACAGGGACCAGGGTGTACATGATTTTCTCCTGTGGAGCGCGGAGGCGGCCTCGCAGAGCCTCGTTATCAGCATCCAGCTAAAAACAAAAATAAAAATACAGTAAAGGATGCCCTGCACACACCTGTAAGGGAGTTAAGAATCAGTGGCAACAATCTTCAACCATAATGGTAAATAACCATGCTAAGTGAACAAAGGTAAATCATACTGAAACTCTTTAAATTTGATAAGAAGTAATTTCATGTACATTTACAAACATCCTCTGTGTTTTTTAAGCCTTCAACTAAGATGATTCTGGAATTTGCTGTATTTGTGCTCTTAAAGAAAACAAAATATATTTTTATTCAATAACTACCAGCACTGCTGAGCATCAACTAAGATGATTACACAGTGACACCTTGTGGTAGTCAGGAGCTACTGACACACAAAAAGCAAATGATGAGATTTTCTGCCAAATCTGGATTCGAGTGCAGATTTTAATTTATATGCATATCCACACTGACGCAGCAACCAAACAACATCTATGGATTGTGTGACAATACCTGAAAATTGAAGGGTATAAAGTCCACCACCTAGAGCAACAAAGAAAAACCCAGAACAGATTTTTAAAGCGCCCAAGAACGAAGCAGAGGCAAAGCTCCAACAATGAGAGAACATCTGACTTACAGAAGATCGCTGCTCAGCGCTCTCCTCCTCAAAGTCTGGGTTCACCTAGAAAATCCATTTGAAAAACATTATCCAATGAATCATTCATTTAAGAATGATGTACTCTTTTTCTTTAAATAAAATATAAATAACTGCAGTTTTGAAATCTCTGCTTCCTGGACATTTCAGAATAGATTTTAAGGTGGTTTTGATGCCCTTTAAGCAGAACTATCTAAAATGTATTGCTTTTTCAAAATTACTGATCACAACAACATTGCAAAGTATTGTTGGAACTACAATTAATATCAGCCAAATGTTGGGCTCTCTACAACAATAACACTTATTTGATGATGCTAGTTGCTTGTCATAGTAGAACATGTAGATGTTTCTTTGAAAAAAATACCAGATTCAATCATATGCAGCTTTTCCAATAAAGCCATGCAGCTGATATACTTTCTTTTTTGCCAGAAGTTATTTTTGCAAAAATAATCATCACCTCTTTTTTTGGCAAAAATAGACTTGGGTCATTATTTTCAGAAGGTGACAAAATACACCTGCTAAAGATTACAGCACAACAACAAAGCACTAAAACACAATACAAACATATAAAAATACAGCACACATTGATCAAATCAACACTTACCAGGATTTTATCATTTTTAAAGGATGTTAAGATTTGTGCATTATATATTTACATGTCCACCTTTAGCATCTCCTCCTCATTAAAAGAACAGTTCAGATATTTCCCACATAATTTCCTTGTTTACATTATTATTTCCATATGTTGTTTTTTATACTTTTTGCTTTCATCTTCCCTAAAATACTTTGTGTTGCTCTTGTTGTGTATGAAAAACTGTCTATAAATTAGAAGTCTCTTGATGTTTAATTATTGCTGCCAGCTCAGAAATTGAATGTTTGTCTATATCAGTATACCGTTAAAAAAAGGGGGTGGGGTGGGGGGGGGAAATCCACCGACACACACCTCACCCACCTCTGCAGCCAAATAGCAGCCAGTGGCCAAATGCTTAAACCTGAACAGACTGTTCCAATATCCTGCGCCTCCTCTGCATGGGTCATGGTGCACCACCTGGTGATGAGAGAAGAAACAGCAAGTAAAGCCAGCATTGTTTCCGTATCAGGGATCAGCATTTAATTGATCGGGGGACAGATTGTATTTTGGGAACACGTTCCACCAACCTCCACTTCCCACAGTGCTTTGCTGCTGGTGGCCGAAGTCGCCGACTGTCGACCGGTGGTTCGGAGAAAAACGTACTGCTTCTTCCTGTGGTCATCACAAGTTAGAAACTTTTCCTGCTCTGCGTGGAATAACCGCACGACATCACCCTAAAACAAAACAAAACAAAACAAAAAAGCCCATAAGACGTGATCAAGTAAATGTCAATTTTTGCTGTTGTAGATAAAAAAAAACATCAAGTAATGCAAATTGTGTCAGTACCTACCCCCTTGAGTATAGTTTCCAGGTTGTCACTCCATTTCATGAATAGAACAACTTTCCAGCTTGTGTTGCAATTTACAGAATTAACCTGAGGAAAAAAAACACATAGAGAAATGCTGTATGAACATTTCAACACATTTATTATTTATTATTATAACAGTCGTACCTCGTTACACCCCGGGTTGTCAACTAGCTGGTGGCTGCTGGCATGGAGAGGCTGTCCTGCATTCACAGGGTTGAGGACGACTTTGTCTCCGATCACCACCTGCAGGAGCAACGCAGATTCACAGAGGAACACCACATTGCTTAGAAGCGAAATATAAACATAGAAAACCTTAAAATGTGATCAAAACAATTTAATCATTTTACAAAAGTGACCTACATTTTATAAATAAAATAAAAACTCTACCAGCTCAGATTTGTTTCTAACTATAGACGCCATTTCTTGAACACTAGGTGGAGCTAGAGTCCCTTTGTGTCTCTTGCCAACAACACATCAAAAACCTCAAGCTTTAATTTATGACAAATAGTGATTTAGACAAAGCTTTGATTATTTACATGCACCACAAGCTGAACTCAACTTTTCAAAGCGGTGCAAGAATTCATCTTAAAAAGAAACTGTCTTTAAATATTTGATTTCAAAAGTCAAACATTTGTGCCACAGAGGGTAATCTGCATGTTCTCAAAGAAACAGACTGAGGTGTTACGGTCGATGCCGCTGACCAAGACACTGGTCAGACTGGAGGAGAGGCTGGTGCCTCTTGGTCCTTTTAAAAGGATGAATCAAATGTGGAGGACAAATCTTCCCAAAGGGATTAATTAAGTGGAACTTAATTAGCCATTCAGCCAGCTTAACTCTATCACCTTCCATTAGCCACGATTAGAAACTGCAGCTCGAGCAGGAGAGGTTAGGTTCACGTATGCCCCATTTACCCGAGCCACTCTGACTTCCCTTCAAAAAGCATTACGCAAATGTAGCTTTATATAACCCGTTAGCAAGAAAAACAAGAAATCTCCATTTCTTTTCTTTTATAACTTGTTGCTTTTATAAGCACTCCAGGCAAAACGGGTGTGTTTTCTGCTGCAAGAAAAGAAAAATCATGACAAATTCAGAACAGGTGTGCTAACATTAATACCCAAATCTTTCTCACATTTAGTGAGTTTGTGTTGCCATTACAAACTTTAACATACTTTCTTTAGATTTTATGTAGCAGACCAACACAAAGTGGCATATAACTGGGGAAAGAAATGAAAGTGATGTATAGTTTTTATAATTTAAACCATGAACCCAACCCTAAGTCAACCCTTTGCATGTTTAACCAATAATCACTGCAGTTAAAGATGCAACTATCTTGGAAAATTACTCTACCAATTTTGTACATATTATTCATTTTTATCCCTTTATAATCAAAAACAGCTCAGTTTCCACCTGGATGCCTGTGATTATCAAATTTCAAGTTTTGCTAAACATCCTTGCTTAAACTTCAGTTTCTACTTTGACTAGGTAAGGACTTTATAAGAGGAGTTTTGGGGGAACTGCTGTCTTATATTCAGATATTTTTCCAACTACAATGGCTTTTCCAGTATTGGGCCATATTTTGCATACATGTTATTTTCCCATTTGCACCTCAAATGGGAACCTTAGTTCCACATGTTTGCAGTCTCCTCTCTCTGTGTTTTGACCTGCTACAAAGAAAAGGTCTTGTGGTATCTGCCAACAAAGATCTTATGTATCCTTTCCCTTACACTTCATAATTTTGGTCTGTTTTCTGTTGGTCCATCACATCAAATCCCAGTGAAATACATTGAATTTTGTGTTTGTAAGTCAACATGAGCATAACTTCAATGGATCCGAATACTTTAGCTGTATCTACAGCCTGCGGTTTTCTTTTTTTTTATTTCAAGCACAGAGGAAATTGGCTGCACTCGAAATGAATTTTCACACTGCGTCTCATTTCCTGCAGTTCTCTCTGGATCAAACCGCAGGTCAGTACATTGGATTATAGCAGCATAGGTATTAAGAGAGATGTAATTAATAGATTTTGTTTTACTGTACGCTGCTAAAACACAAACTCTTACCAAGTGTGTGTGTATTTTTGGTCTAGTTTCTAGAGAAAATATTTTAGTACATTTGAAATAAGACAAAGCTAACGTAAGTAGCTTTTTAGTAATTATAGAAACTTGTTTTAAGTCAATAATTCTTTAATATAGATGAAAAAGTTCTAGTTCCACTGGCAGATTATTTCACTAAAATGACCATTTTCTCATGTTACAAGCTCCTATATCTTTCTTAAACATTAATTGCAAGTTAGTTTGTCTTCTTTCAAGTGAACCAAGATATTTGCACAACAAACTGGACAAAAATACTTGGTCAGATTTTGCAGTATATTTAGTAAAACCATGTTCTTCATCTTGATGCCTCCGGAGCTCATCATCGTCCAGCTTTTCATCTGTGCTTGTAAAACACACTGAAAAGGATTCTGAATACACAGTGCTTCTAATCCAACCGGATAGACTCTCTTTCCCGAACAGATTGGTGTTTATCAGCAGTTCGTCGTGCTTGACAAGTTGAACATTTCAAAACAAACGGCGTCGAGCCTGAACTGGAGGCTCAGATGTGGCGAGTGCATGTGACTTCTGTTTTCGAATCCCGTGTAAAGTCTAAAAATACACGCTAGGTTCTTTCTATTGGGCATAATTAACTGGAATCCCACACCCGGCGCTACCCACACTGTCTCCCAGGGATCTCAGCTTGTAGAACGGCTGGATGTAGAACCAGGATCCCTCGTTCCCGGCCGAGTCCAGAGTCACTCTCATGGCATTCTTCTCCAGCAGTGCAGGTAGCCGCTTGTTCACCGTCAGGTATTTATTGCTTTTCAGGTGCAGCAACTGTTGGCACAACAAGGCATACAATTACAGGAGACGTAACCAATCAGTCTCTCTCTCTCTGGACCGAGACGTGAAAAATGTTACACAGCTTGAGAAAAATGTGGAAAAACTGGTGCGACGGAGGCCATGGGGACAACTTGAATGAACTTTACAGCAGAAATGCTTGATATTGTCTTTTTTTTAGGTCATGCAAGACTGCCAATTGATCCAAGGGGTTACTTTGGGAACTTTAGTCACAGCTGGTTTTCTCCTAACAAGCTTCTAAGTGTATATTTCCCAAGCAGTAGTTGAATTATATAAGGTATGTGCAGCTAGGACATCCCACACTATCTCCCTTATGCACATTACACAGCAAGTTTCTCAGATAAACGCACATGAATGCAAAACCTTCATGAGCAATGAGCGAAGGAAAAGACCTTTTAACGGTGACCTTATAGGACTTCTTTGTTCTGCGGCAATTATTTAAAGCTCTTCAGATTAAAAAGCAGAATTATGGTCAGTTTTATCAAGCACTCAGCATGCTCTGAGCATGCAGCACAGCACCACAGTCCATTTAAGCAAAGCCCCTTATCTGGTCGGCTGCAGCGCACCTGAATCACATTTCCATACTGGATGACTGTTCCCAGCAGCTTGCGGTTTTCAGACTCATTCTGCTTCTTCTCGAGGTCTGCGGCGTGCTGGAAGGTCACGACAGAGCACACGGATGGAATCACAAACACGCATCGTCGGAAATCGCCCGTGTAGTTACACTGCAATTATGGTTTGCGAGGCTGGAAATAGATCTTACGTGAAGTTTATTGAGCAGGACCGTGTCCGTCGTGCTGTTACCGCCCGGCTTCGCCGCTTTCCAGAACTGTTTCTGTGCCGAGTATCTGTTCATTGGACACAGCTTGAAAAGGCAGTCTAAAAGCACAAACAGAAAGACACATGTTTCATAATTTATCGCAACAGTCTGCACTCATGCCCGGCGTCCTGACCTCGGCAAATGCAGCCAAGTTTGGGGAAAGTGGTACACCGAGACTAAAAATAATCGTTTTCAGAAGCGGAATGGCCTCGACTTGGTCTCACTCACAACAAACTTTAAGGATATGTGGGGATTCACAGATGGGTTCTAATAGCATGAAGAAATGGCAGGAATTTTGTTTCACCAGCAGCAGGTTTGGAGAATAAATATTGGCCATGCAAAAAAAAAAAAAAAAAAAAAAAAAAAAAAAGCTGGACTTACATTAATGGAATATAATCTTCTGAAAATATCAAATCAATTTTATTTTCAGCATCAAGGTAGTTCAAAGTGCTCATAAAAATATCACAGACACCAACTATAAAACA
Source organism: Poecilia mexicana (assembly GCF_051168715.1). Lineage (NCBI taxonomy): Eukaryota > Metazoa > Chordata > Actinopteri > Cyprinodontiformes > Poeciliidae > Poecilia > Poecilia mexicana. The sequence goes on from NW_028263374.1 coordinate 4,315,537, forward strand.
TGAAATAAACATTACATTTTGTCAAATGCCATCAACATCAAATATGTTGATCAAGGCAACTCTAAGCAGGGGGTTTTTAGCCTTGGCCCTAAAGGAAGTCAATGTTTCGTCTGTTTTACAGTTTGTTCCAGACTTGTACTGCATAGAAGCTGAATGCTATTTAAATAATAAAATAACTTACAGTTCAGTAGGGAAAAAAATTATTTAGTTGATATGATTAAGATGAAAATAAAAGAAAAATCCTTTGTCCATATTGCAAACAGAAAAATGGGAAGCAGCTATTTGTTACTTTTTAAACTAGGGGGATGAACGGATCAGTTGATTTACTTCATTTTAGGAAATCGGTGGTAGGTCGATGCTAACGTGTGAAACCAATTTTATCTACAAACATCTGAAAATCAGCCACTGTTACTTCTCACTCTGGCATGAGAGAGGGCAGCCTGACGGACCCACCCAACCTCATGAAATGATCAAGTAAGTCTGGATTGTTTCACAGGTATTGTTCAATGTTTTTCACAAAAAAGAAGAAAGATTGGAACATTAAAAGTGTATGTCACAATACACTATGCGTAACAACACCTGACAGAGTCAGTTATAGTTTTATTTTAGTTCAGTATCAGCAAAAATCAGAATCAGTAGCCCATGTTATGGCCCAGACATCTTTGTTAAACTGTAAGGACAGATTTTGATGCTGCACAGTGACTGGTGGGATGGAAATAAAGATGCACCAACATCAGCCATGAAACAGAACTGACTCCAAGTTTGGAGGGAGCTGCTGATTCAAGTGGTGGAGGTAAAGTTTCCTGTTCATGAGAGAAGATAAAATTTAGCAGGAAACTGGCATATTACATGTTAAAGACAGGCTCAGAGTACTGAGCCACAAAAAACAACAAGCTCTTTTATGAAAACAATTCCTATGCAGACTTGACAAATGATTTACAATTTATTTTCCTTAAAAACAATGGCAAATGACAGAAAAAGTCTTTAAAAAAAATCAATCTTTCAGAGTTAACCTGAATTGAAATTTGGAGAGGGATAAAAAAGAAGCTTCTAAAACATGTTTGTCAAACAAGATAGTAGCTATTTGGTAGGCTGACATTTAGAACTATGGAAACCCAAATGTAGAAAAAAAAATACAGATTTTTTCATAGAATTAAATGTTCAAAAACAGAAAATTGAGTTAATTGATAAAAATCAAGGGCTGTTGCCTTGCAGCAAGAAGGTTCTGGGTTCGATTCCTGGCCTGGGCTCTTTCTGCATGGAGATTGCATGTTCTCCCTGTGCATGCGTGGGTTTTCTCCGGGTACTCCGGCTTCCTCCCACAGTCCAAAAACATGACTGTCAGATAAATTGGTCTCTCTAAATTCTCACTAGGTAAATTCTCCCTGTGTTGCCCTGCGACAGACTGGCAACCTGTCCAGGATGACCCTGCCTCTCGCCCGGAACGTTAACTGGAGATAGGCACCAGCACCTCTCCTGACCCCATTAAGGGACAAAGGTGTTAGAAAATGGATGGATGGATGGATAAAAATCAATTTATTGCCCAGCCCTGATGTGCAACAACATAAAACAAAAACTCTGACTGAAATGGGGATTCAGTCTCATGGACAGCATGAGGTTCACAGCTATTTTAAGGAGCAGAGAATATAGAAAGTGCTGGTACAGACTGATAAATATACAAGATAAAACTAGAAAAAACTTTCTGAGTTGTAAGATGGTAGACTAACTCGTCCGTTCAAACATTTACTATGAACTACTGCATTCCAAGTGTCAACTAGAACTCCACTGAGTAATAACAGAGATAAAAATACGCATTTGGGCTACCGTACTCAGAAATGCGGTCAAAGCAAAGAGTGTCGGGGGATTACCCATCATACAGCCTGGAGTGGAGGAAGCAGGGCAGGAAAGAGGAGGGCAAAGACCCAAAAAAAGAAAACGGGGCACTGGGAGAACATTTGTCCGATGCAAATGGGCAATAATGGCTATTAAAAGCAGAAAAATACCGTGGCACCGTACTACTACGGCAGAAAGGTATTTCCTAAAAAGATAGTTGCAAAATGTAGACATTATCTATCTGCAAAAATCTTCACAACAGACCTACTAAAGATGAACACCTGTAGGACTTTCAACCTCATTGTCCTCAAAAGCTGCGTTTCCATGACTGCAGAATTTGACATTTCAAAAATAAATGTGCTTAATAAAAATAGAAAGAAAATAGAAAAAGCAATGAGAGTCCAGTGGTGGATCGACCCCAAAGACACTATTGACCCTTCGCACGTGATGTCACCTCTTCAGACCTCTGCTCCCTCCGCCATGATGGACGTAAAAACAACCTGTGTGCTCCTTTAAAGCCTGTCAAAAAGCAGACACTTGTAGCCTAATATCACTTTTATTTAGTTGATTTCACCTTAAAAATGGTCATAGGATGCTGTGCGATCGACAAGGATACAAACCAAACTTGTCATTCATAACTTTTAATGAGGAAAGATATGGCAGCGATGGAAATCAACTGTCAATAATAATGACTGTCAGCCCTCAGTGTAACCGCGGATTTGAAGTGAACGTTTTTTACACCTTTTGCTTACATTCATGTTTCCTTTTTGTTATTGCAACATGCAGTGCAGCAATAACAAAAAGGGGATTTTGAACATGAACTGGTCAATGAATTTTGAAATTTAATCATGTTGTAATTTTCTCATTCGGCATTAGGAAACTTGTGCTTTGCCTTTTGTATCTAATAGGGATCTTTCAAACACAGATTGAAGAAGCAGAATTACAATATTTTCAATATTCTTTATCTTTTACCATCAACCTGCCAGAGAACTACCAATGAAAATGAGCTCTTGTGGCTAAACCTGGCATATTTACATGGTTGTTTTGATGTGCTAAAGTTAATTAATATGACCTGTCCTTTATGAAATAAATTCAAAAACACTCTGAAATGTGTCACAAGCAGTTATGCTCTCTGCTTGCGATTCAGTCTTCAATTAACACCCCAGTCTGCATGTTCTCAGAGTTCACATTTCTTTCCTTTTCTCGATCTCTGCAATGACACTATGAAACCGTAATATAGTTGCACAGTAACTGTGCTCGTAATGTGGATAGCTTGATTTCATACTCAGTTTATCGTGCACTTTTGAGAATAAATACAACCTGCATCTACAAAACACGAACTGATAATTTCATCCATAAGCTCCTCAAATCAGAGACGAGCTAGATTAAGCACTCGGCTCCCTGCAGAACTGACTTCTTAAATAGCTTGCAAGTGCTGTTAATACTCCACAAAGAGATTAGGCTCCAGGCCTGTTACAACACTTCTGATTAACTCTGGTGGCTGACACAAAGGGCTTTTTCGTCGACAGATTAACGATTACTTCACAATGCTGAGGTAAATAGTCTGCTTTTCCGAAAACCAATTTGGCGACAAGGATCAACATTTGCAAAACATGAATTATTATTATTATTATTATGTGTACTATGATGCAGTAACTAAAGCGTGCAGTAGGTCAACGCAGTGAGAAATTCAGTCAGTGTGCCTGTGCAGTTACAGCAGTGCACCGATAAACCACACTTTTGAATATCATTTGACTAGCTCAGTTAGAAGCGAGCAGGTCACCTCTCTGCGTCTTTAACTGGGAAGAAGTGGCCTTGTGAAACGGCAACCTGTCGATACAGAAAGGTACTGACTGAGTGACCAGTCCTAACTAATCACTCACAGATGAATCTCCACAAAATGATGGAATCAGAATAATTATGTTAAACTCCTGAAGTGTTGATAGGACATAACATTTCTTAATGCAACATTTAAACCGACAGTACAAGATGCTAAATAATTTGTGCTTACAAAAGCACAATGAAATGCAAGTGAAACAAAAAATTCCTTAAAATCTCTAATGAACAATAGAGACCAGTGGACATGAACTTAAACGGCAGACGCTATCCAATGAGTTAGAATATTTGTTGTGATGAGCCTGGCACCACTTCAAAATAGAAATCGTTTTGCTTGTTGTTCTGATGTAATGTTATAATCTGAAATGTGTTTTATGAGCTGTAAGCAGAAACTCATATCTAAATGAAATAAAGATCTGAAAACACTCTTGGGTGGCATTACTTTAAACAGTAAGTCATTAGTGAACAGTTACTGAAAAAAACTTTTCATTTATATAATAAATATGATTTCGTACTGCTATGAAAAACAAATTACCTCCTAAACCCAATAAGCATCTCTGGAAATTAGTCTTTTAGGATTCCTGGCCTTTTAAAAAGCTCCACTTTTGTCTTGTCTGTTAAAGTATTTTTCCAAATGCATCGAGCGTGAATGAAGCTCTCTTAAGTACGTAGTCTCAAACATGTTTCACATCCAAATTTGAAAGATATTACAATTGTTTATTAAATTACACTGTTTAATTTAGTGTCACGTTGTGAAGGTTATGCATTTAGCATGGACACAACTTTAATCAAAACAGTGTTTTGTTTTGTTTTTTGCCTTTCCTTTGATCTGCTGTAAATCACCTTAAATTGTCTTGTGTATTAAAGGTGCTTTACAATGAAACTTGCCTTCTAAATTTGACCAGGACATTCAAATCACAAGACCGTCGACAAGAAGGTTGCTGTAGTAACCTACTTAAAAATAAACAAGTTTTTGTTGTTGTTGTTCTCTGTTTCAACATTATTGACTTCACACTACTCGACTGTGCATCTGTGTTTAGATTTGCTGCCCCATAAAAATAGGTTATCTTCTGATTACCACGTAGCACACCAGGCTAAATTAAGCAGGCAGAGACGATTAGCCTGCTGGGGCGAGGACTCCATGCTCACACTTTCTGTTAAACTTTAGTTAGAGAATCTAAAAAAAATTACTGTTGAAAACGTTTTGGTGCAGAATTGGTCAAAATTAGAGCTGAAATCTGGGAAGGATTTGTGTTTCTATCCGATACGCAGGATGAAGCCGTCTCAGTTCCTGGAAAAATCCATGCGAGCTAAAAGCCTTTCTTCCAATGAGGAGCCACTCTGTACTCGTCAGCCACTGAGCAGTAGAAAATAACCGTGTTAGAAACCACAACCAGACCACAATAAACAACTAACTTCAGTAAATTTAAAATGCGAAACATCTAAAGCATCAGAAGAAAATAAGGAAAGCCACATTTAGAGTTCCAGTCTTGAGACCACAGCTTCTATGAGATCCACAGTACACCTAAAGTAAACTTCATTAATGTACCCAAACTTTTATTTTAAATTAAATTTAGCTGTCAAAGAGTTCATGAAACAACAAATCATTTCATCAATAAAGCTTTAGCAAATATTCCTCTGACCAGAGTTCAATATCTCTTCTTTCCAAACTCATTAACATAAAACATAAATAATGTCTTTATATGATCAGATGCATTGGTTCCTCATCAAACCGCTGCTAAATGAAAAAAGTCCCAGACGAAGCTCAGCTTACAACACTTCCTGTTGGTATATGGCCAATTCATATCAATCACAACCTTACAGGATTTTGTTTGTGAAATCTGGGTTTTCCCAATACAATTAAAGCACTTTGCACAGATTACAATAATGTTTCCAGAAAAAAGGCATTACTGACTGCAGTTAATGCCAGTCTGTCTGTGTCATGTGATCTGCTGTCAGCTGCGCTCAGATATCCACAGAAACCCCCAAGTGTTGGAGAAAGAGCAAAGCACAGCTGGAACGTTAGTTATTATGTTTATGACATTCAAACCAAATCAGAAAGTTTTACACAATCAAACCATATTCACTATACCAAGGAGCTAAAAACAAAACACAGTAAACATGCTAATGCTATCCTTGCACTTCATCAAACCACATGAAAGCAGCAAGATGAGACTTCGTTAAAGTCAGTAGATGCACGAGTCGAGATTTTGCCCCAAAGTCCACTTTTTCTATCCTAAGCATATGTATTTTAAAACACAAAAAATATATAATTATGGAGTGAATGAAAAATAATTAGTCAAATCAGTTGCCAAAGAATTTTACATTTAGAGTTATTCAACTTTCACAGATAGTTTTGAAACATTTCTGGTAAATAAGCAGAAAGAATAAGCGGAAAGAAACCTATCGGTATCGATTGATAGGAAACAACATGGCAAATCACCAGATTACGATCCCCCTAAAACAATAAAGTCTAGATTATTGATAGCAAATATTTTGACAGAATAGGAATAGACTTAAAACCAACATTTTGACATTTCCTTTATCAGTGTGGACCTTTCAAAAATCATTCATACTTATGGTTGTCTGTGTAATTTGCACAATTTCTTTAAATATTTTAAAATATGTTAATCAGTTTGGTATAATTAATCATGTAAGTCAGTGAAATATATTGACATTTAATGAAAAATGTTAGAGTAAATGTTTCTGTCTCTTATTGATATAGTCAACTTGATTCTGTGTTGTAAATAAGTTTTTAATCTCAGAAATTTGCAGAAGGATGAAGTAGATGAGCATTTGCTTCATCTTTAATATGCCAAGGAGAAACTATAGTGCTTTAGGCCATAAAGAAATAAAAAAACTTTATTAAGTTTGGCATAGATCAACGCTTCATTTACCCCTCATAACCCTCTCAAAAGAGAGTAATACTTGGTTTACAATAAATAAACAAAAACAATGAAAACTGAGCCCGAAAAGGGTAGAGTGCCTTCTCCAGGTCAGGGGGGTCGTCCTGCCCCAAGTGGAGGAGTTTAAGTATCTGGGGATCTTGTTCATAAATGAGGGAAGAAGAGAGTGGGAGATCAACAGGCAGATTGGGGCAGCGTCTGCCGTGAAGCGGGCGCTGTACCGGTCGGTCGTGGTGAAGGAAGAGCTGAATCAAAAAGCGAAGCTCTCGATTTACCGGTCGATTGATGTTCCCACCCTCATCTATGGTCATGAGCTTTGGGTCATGACCGAAAGAACGAGATCACGGATACAAGCGGCCGAAATGGGTTTTCTCCACAGGTTGGCTGGGCTCTCCCTTTTAGGAGGTCCTCTAATAAACTTAGCAGGTGTAAAGCAAATCTTTCCCTTCTAATCCAAGCAAGATATTTGAAGGCAAGAGATCTCAAACCAGGTAATATCACATTACAGCCTTTAGAAAGTCACTATGGCTTCAAAATAAAAATAAAATACTTAGAGTGGGCCTGACTGCTTTCTAACAAAACAAGGGTCTAAAGGTTAGGCTGGACCTTCACAGCATGAATGTGAGGTTTAAGGTCTATAACTATTGAACCAGCATGAATCGAATCAATGCAGCTTTGCAGCTCTAAACACGTTTAAGGTTATCGGAGAACTCAAGCTGTTCTGACAAATCTAAGCGGTCCCTATGTAAAAGGGATACTTTTTGTGGAGTTTCTAAATGATTGCTTTGTACATTTTTAAAACAGCATAAGAGTCCAAAAATTAAAAAAAAGAAACAAGAAAATAAAAACTGTCAGAATGCCTTTAAAAAAACAAAACAAAACAAAAAAAACATCGCAGAGCAGACACAACTGGCAGTAAATCTTAATGAAAAACTCAGACATGAATGAGAGCGAGTTCTTACCTCTGAATTTCTTGGGTGGGTTGTTGAGGTCCCCTGCATCCGGTTGTACGACACAGCGGTCATCCACGAGCCTAAACACAGATATTAATGTGAATATATTTTCCAAGTTCAAAATGAGAGAGGGCATTAAGCTTAAAACACCTTTTAACCACTTTTTATGTTTTTCAATTACCAAATATTAGCGACAGACTGCAACACTGCAAGAATTGAATTATTACTTACATAATATCAGCACCACATTAAAGTTATGCAAAAGTTGCTAAGAAATGGGTCAAATAACATGACAACAGTCTGAAATAGTTTCCTGGCCAAATTCCCAAAGCACCAGTCTGAGGTCCAGCTCAGAAGGACAAAAGAATACATCGCTACGACCCCAGAGGATCCTCAAAGTCTGTTTCTACACTTTTCTTCTGGTCAGGGTTGTTAAAGAGATAAAAATAAGTGTCTGCTTGTTGCTGGGTGTTAGTTTGTTTAGTTTCAGTGGTACTGAGATCTACTAGCAAGTATAGCAGGGCGACACATTTAAAAATGTTCTTGGTTAAGTCAAATATTCTGGTTTTCCAAGAACTACCTTTTTTTTGACAAACATGTTTTACAGCTTCTATTTATTTTGACTTTGAACTGAGGTCAACTCACAAAATAGGTGATTGAGATAAAAGACAGTTTTTAAACATTTGTTGTTTTTTTATGAAAAAATGTGAGGAGAAAAAAAATCTATTAAAATCAGAACTCAAACAAGAAAATATAAATCAGATTTTACTTTTAAGCCGAATCACCATGCCACTCTGGCAAGTTTATATAAAATGCTGGTTTTCTTTAAACCTGGCTAAGACATAGAGCATACACAACATTAAAGTCTGCTTATTTTTAAAATATCAGTGCATGCCGGTGCATGTATTATGTGTATTTCTGTATGCTTTTTTTTCCAGCAGATTTTAATTTTTAATTTTTCTTTTTACATGCATGTTGCACTGGCTGATGGTGCTTAATTTCATTCTCTATTTGACAAGGAAGTCTCTGGTCTATTCTAAATTAGCATTGTTTCATTTACAAATGAGATGGGATACACATTATTTTTGACAAAAGGCTGCATTTCTTATAAATGTTATTTGTTAGGAAAGGTTTTGAGCTTCTACAGCTGTGCTTTATGAGGACTAGCTTTTATTCAAGATGCATTAACAATATGTATAACATCCTTTTTTTTTCTTGTTTTCTTCCTAGCTCCAAAAAAAAGAAAGAAGGAAACTCAAAACCCATTAAGTGACCAAGCCAAATGTTGAGATGGATTCTAGTAGTTTCTCTCTTCCTTATTGGAAACCACACAGAATTGTGCATCCGAGAACCACAGAGATATCGCATGACTATCGGGTAATGACGCTATCAAATCCAATGAAGACGCACCCAACTTAACGCAATTATATTGATAATGGCATAATTGTTGCAAAGCTCCCCAGAAATTAAAAACAGACTCACTAACAGCTCATAATTTAATTGCCACGTCAGTGGAAACAGTTTTTCCTCATACACTTTTAAATAATCTCTAGTTTTTAGGATTTATATTTATGGCACTTTTATTAGTATTCTTGAAGTTCAGAGGCAACGTCAGTCAACAGCACCGGATAGATTGCTGTAAAAATAAATTTACCACTAGAAATTTGTGTTTTAAGTGCCAGACATTCACAGTGAATGTGACAGATTCATAAAATGAACGCCAACATATTCAGTTTTTAATGTATGGGAACATGCAGGTCACATTCAGAATGACTAAACTGTTTTTATGACAGAATAACGTTCGACAGGTTCAGCTAAATGCCGGCTCACTGTAGAATAAATATAACATCAATATAAATACATGTCCCAGTTCAAAACCATGTCAATTAATTCATGAAGAGAGCTCACATTTACAGCTGGTTGCTTTTTGACTTAAGTGAAATGGATTCTACTTAAACTAAGAATTGTAATGAATCCTTATTTTTAGTCAGGTTCAGGTTTTAATTTTGACAGCTTCATCAAAAGGTTGTTTTCGGCCTAATTCCTTTTCCAGAAGAAACTAAGTAAAGACTGAAGAGATACAAAACAACTGCTCAAACATTTAATGTTATGATCCAATTAAATTTGACTTTCCAAATCCTTTACTGCTGACCCATCATTACAAATGGAAATATTTACAAAGGACAAACTCAAAAACTAATTTCTGTCAATCTTTTTATACAGTATTTAACTGCCACCATGCAGAGCATAGAAAGTCTGATTTAATCACTTTAAAAATAAAAAAAATAACTTGTCAGCAAGCAGGATGCAGCAAAGTGTTTCAGATCTATCAACTATACATGCATATAAATCTAATGTAGTTATGTGATCAGATTATTTCTTTAGTTGAGGCCTAAAATTATTCATATCTAAGGCATGTTTCTTCTAGAGGCATTTTGGAATGGCAATGATTTCACTGGTATTTCATAACAAAATACCAGTGAAATCATCAAAAAAAAATCATCAGTAATTATAAGAAGGCTTAGATTCCTGACATTCCAAACAAAAAGAATAATCAATTTCTATGAAGAATTTCTGAAATTTAATTTTCTAATAAAACGTATATTATAAGCAAAGCTGGCACTACTTTTTTTTTCCTAGGAGGTGTCTCACTTTCTATCAGAAACTAGCGTTTCTGTAGAATGAAAATTATTTCAAATATAAATCTGAATAAATGAATAATTTTGGGGCTTAGCTGCACAATCTCCTGTTGCTGCTACATCACTCTGAGTCGTCTCCGAGGTTCAGTTGGTTCCAGACATCAAAGTTTTTCCAATGGAAACGAGTTTATCCTTCAGGCATCCTGAATGGTGACACCTCTTCCTGTCTTACAGGTTCTTACAGGTAAATCCATATGAACATACAGAAACTGGAGCAATTGTTGTGTGCACTGAAATGTTATTTTCTTTCATTGACAATATTAGTCATTGATCCTACACTCTTTTTTTAACCATTCTTTTGTTATGATGTTCCAATCAAATGCCTAAACATTTTAGTCACCATCATTTAAATCAGGGGTGGTTAAATATATCACTTTCTTTCCAGTGACCTTATAATTGCACAATTTGACATTTTGAAAATAAATTTGCTTAATGGAAACATGCCAACTTTGAAAAAACTTTTGTTTCTTGATAAAAATGTTTTGGCGCTAGGCTCAGAAGGATTTTTGGCTGTATAGAAGTTAGTTTATTTAGTAAAACTGCAATGGAAGCACTTTTTTCGCATCACACGAGTCACATGACCAACAACCAGATGTTGCCACTGGTGCAAACCACAAAGACAACAACGACAGGAAGTAGTTGAAGGATGATGGCGCAGCATGTTTTTTAATGCCTTATGTGAACAAACTTTTTCAAGTGTCATTTTAATTGTGCTTATTTATAATTGGCTCGGCACTTCCTTCTCACTGCATTACACTGCAATTGTGAAACTGTAGTTTTTCGACATTAGCAGAATATCAACAAATTACATTTGTGATGGAAACGCAGCTACTGTTGAATAAAGACAGGCAACTGACAAGAAATTTATCACAATAAATCATAAAGGATGCAATAGATCCCCGCCCTTAAAACTAAGCCTTTCCCCCCGCCCCATCAAAGTTACTTTCTTAGCAGCTGCCTCCCATTGTTGTGCTGTTTTTCTCAGTAGGGATGTTCTGATCCGATTCCAGGTACTGGCCTGCTAATTTCTGTTAATGTATTGTCTGAGACTTTGTCAGCCACACCAGCCGGGAGCGGCTGAATTTTGTATAGCTGACTTTTAACAAACAATAGTTTTATAGAATGTTTTGATTATTTTTGATTATCAGATATCTGGATTTTCCCTAAAAAAAACAAGTGTTTTTTTGCACTTTACAAACTTTACAATAAGGTTTAGTCTTTGTCATGTGATCCACCTCGGACCAGTCCACTTACAAGTAAGAAAGTGAAGCAGCACAGAGCTCCAGAAGGTTTTGTACACCCACAATTAACTGGAACGTCATTGAAATATGTTACAAATCTAAGTACTCATGAGTCATAGTCAAAATGAGTGTAAACATAGTATTTTCAGCAAACTATCAAATGACTCTTAATGTAGGATAAAAACATAGCAGGAGTAAGAACTGAGTTTACTGATGATTGTAGTTTGTGTTGGCCATGTGGTGACTTGAAATGTTGCTTTAATATGTCAAGGTAATGCTCTGTCCTTCTGATGCCCTGGGTTTTCTGGACTCTACCAGTAGGATAGAGTCCATTTTGTACTTTAGCAATCCAAATATTAAATTCACTTTAGCAGCCATTTGGCTTGGCTCGGCACTTCCTTCTCACTGCATTACATACGTCATGGCCAAACATTAACTACTGGGAAAAATTTAAAACTTAAACGGCATCCACACCTCCATGAAGCAATTTTTTTCTCAGTAGCCAAAAGTCCAGACTTTATATGTTATATGTAAATATTTGGTTTGCACTGTACATGGCAAAATGCCTACAGTTAACATAAATGTCGTCGTAATAATTGTTTTATGCAAGTTAGTAGATAAATACAATTAAAAGAACTTTTAAGGACACTCCAAAAAGCTGCATCTTTTTGCAACCCATTGACAAAAATGCAGAGGACCATTTCTGTAATGAAAGAATTCAGGTACCATCAACAAATGGATCCATTGTGTGTGATGAAAATGATGCAATAATGGGCCAAGGTCCAAAAGGGAACAGGTGTTTCAAGACTTCCTGTTATCCTGTGTCAAGGAGAATGCTGCTTCTGCTTTCTGCATCAAAGCTTGGGCTGCCAGGAGTGCACCAGGTGGATCCAGGTGTCTGTCAGGGGTCACTTTCAGAGTGCTGACAGCACCAGCAAAATTGAATACAAAAACAATGCTGCTATTTTTAGCTACGCCCTCCATGCTTTCCTCTTTAGACACACGGTGCGGCAGTGGCGGGTGATCACAAGCATGAGAGCAGAGGACGTAAATTTAACAAATGAGAGATGTCATGTTAGCAGTCATCAAAGCTGTGAACACTTTTGTTGCTTTGGCGGTTGATGTAAAGCGCCAGACTGTGAAAGAGCGTGGCTTCTGAAGTCTTGTGAACTATAGGGCCACGGCGCGGCCACTTCTGAGTGACATATAAAATTGCTACACAGTAGTAGGAAAAAAAAACAGACTGCCTGTCTTTCCTTAATAAGGTGAAGGAGGATAATATAGATGCAGACAAAAAGAAAACTTGGATAAGAAGAAAGAAAGACACTAGAGATATTGGCAATCACACTCTCCTCCTCTTCCTCCTTGTTGCTACTTCTGACCGATAATTACATGACACGATTTGTTCTATTTTCACATGATGAGACGCACTTTTAACTCTGCGCCTACAATTAGGGCGGAGGGGAGATGCCAACTACCTACCTAAATGCCGTTCAGACAGAGTAATCTAAGGGACAAAAAGGAAGAATACAGCAACAAGCCAATCTCGAATCTTAAAAATAAGAAAAAGAAGCAATACAAAGAAGAATCGCAACAGAATTTTAAATAACCAGAATTTTAAGCACACTAGCTTAATGGTTAGAGTGAATTTTTTTGGTTAAGAGAAGCCGTCTCTAACCAAAATGTAATTTGAGTGCAGAAAAAAGATGAAAATGTACTCGTGTTATTACTCGCATCATGTGTCACTGTGGTCACTTTACTTTGGACAATGCTAGCTATTCTGCACAACAGTGCCTAAGGTTTTATCTTTGGAGGAATCCTTACAGGTACTTTGCGAAATGAGGGAAGTAGAAAGTGGATGTAGTGATGTGTGAATGAAAGCTCTTACCCCAGAGTGCTGATAAATCCACTGGTGGAGCCCTCCGCATACAGGGAACAAATGTCCCCTATGTGGAGGAAACTGGACATTTTGTCCGACATGGTCTCTCAGGGTTAATTCACCTACAAAAATAATAATAAGAATAAATCAGAACTGTTAAATGTACAATGTACAAACCATTTATTTATTTCAAGCACTCTTGAAATAATAACTAATGATAATTACATATTGATGTACCAAATCAATCGTCCAGGACAAGACACTCTTGACTGAATGACTCCCCCCCCCCATGTTCATTTAATACATTAAACTGAATAGTTCCACACTTTTTTCTTCAAAAACACAACAAATAGCACATCTGATGCCTTTTTAGTAAAATGCAAATGCAGGTATAGACACGTTTTGATGCGTCCAGAATTTCATTTTATGAAATCAAATTTTAGCCCTCCAAGAAAACCCAAATTTGGTATCAGAAGCTAGAACCATTTCAGTAAACAGTAGCTGTTTTGAGTCCGAATTAATTCTACTTGAGTTAAAATAATTTTACTGAAAACGTTTTTGTTTGTCTTTTGTTTCTCCGTGGCATCTACTATATTCAAAACAGTGGTCAAGGCAACAAAAATGGGACATAGTAAATATATTTTACTTATACCTGCTAGAAACTCTAGAGGGTAGATCAACTTTGCAGGCTGCAAGGTATTAAAACAGGCACTGGACATCGTTCACATAGTAATAACTTAAAAAGGGAGGAACAAAGTGGTAGAGGCTTCATTAAAACCCTCAAGCTACAACCAAGTAAACTGCTCAGTCAGGTTTGACACCCAACAAAAATAGCTTCAAGGGTTTGAAATTAGCCATTAAAGGAGTACAACTGGGAAATAGAAAACTACTTTCTACTTTCTGTGTGCACTGTGTTATTGTCATCTGCGTGAAACCAGTTCATCCTAAATTTGGGTCACCACTCAGAAAAGGGTCGAGCATAAACTCAGCAGTTGTTATGCAGGTAAAATGTTCTGTTTCATTTTAACAGTGCTCTTTGGTCAAAATAACTTGCCTTGAATTAAAAATTACGAATAGCTTTTTGTTAATAAACAAAACTCTAAGACACATTATACAATATCATAAACTAAAACCACATAAAACATGTAAACAGTTAAGTGAAACTGCAAGTCTTACGGTAAAAGGTCACATTAACCCATATCCCGACGGCCCACTGAACTTCCTACACACGCATATAAACTTTGCATTCTTTTAAGTACAAAACTACGTAAAAATTAGTGCATTTAAACGCCTCGGAACAACGTTAAACCGCGGACAGGTAAACATAAACAGCCAGAGTACATTTTTCTCTCGGCTAATTTTTTTTTATACCGTTTCAGCGCACGAGCTGCAGCCAGCGGCAGAAACAAATGAGCGCGTGGGCTACTTCCTCGACAGGGATGCTGTCATCTCTGTGGGAAAAAAATATGAACAATGCGCGAGCTGGAAAACTACACACACAGAGAAGGAGTTCATACCTGGCAGGAATGAGACAAGGCGTCAGAGGACAACGAGAGAAAAACGCGAGAAGTGGGTCAGCACGGGATAATTTCCACAGCACTGTCCTCGGTTAAGTCCATCGCAGTGAAACTCCAGGTAGGTAAGAGTCGCATGAGCGGCGTTATCTCCGACAGCTCAATGCGTCCTCGGCAACAATCCTCTTCTTACCTCCTCCACATGTCACCACGGGAACGCCCATTCAGTTACTATTTATATTCTGCAGAGCTTGCTGGGTACTGTAGTTCTTAATCTGACGCTTCACTTTGAGACAAAACAATATTTTGGCACTGCAAAATCACTTCGGTCTTCTTAAATTTCTGAACCGAACCTTTATGGCTGCTTTTCAACTCAGAACAGTTATTGACACTGTCTTAAATCTGTTTAGATGAAAAAGGAAAATTGAAAAATTAAAGAAGTTTAGATTTCAGTGTTTCTTGTCATATTTAATTTTCTTTATTAATCAAATGTACTCAAATTGAACATTTTTGATATTTTTCAAATCTTTTCAGGTAGAGATCCCACCCCAGCTACACATTTTATTCTTGTACATCTTTGTGCCGGCAAACGCAGAAAGCATCATCTGTCTCAATTACCCAGATAGGTGGATGTGTCAGTGGACTTTATATCATGTTTGTAATGTCAGAACCAGAAGCACACCGTCTCATGAATAGGGACTCAAGCTGTGCATGTGAAAGAGACAAGATGAAGACAATTGTGTAGGGAGCATTCCCGTCAGAAACACTGACTCAGCCACTGGCTGATTTCTGAATCAGGTAAGTTATGTTGTCCTCAGAGATATTTAGTTAATAAATGAATATATGGAAAAAGACATTTGATTTTAAAGGGGCAGTATTTCGTAAAATTAACCTTTTTGAGTTTTACATCATGCTATACTGTTATTCCCACCTCAAAAACATACCTGGAGTGTTGCTTGATTCTTTCATTGTTGTGACGACTAGCTGAAGGCGGAGTTTCAGAAAGAGCAGGAGCTTCTTATAGAGACAGAGGTCCAATTTTAAGGCAGTAAATTGCAACATCAAATTCAAATTTACTTTAAGTCAGCATTTTTATAACAATTGAAGGTGACATAGTTACTTGATTGAGCCCTAAATGGCATCATGTGCCTGGAAAATACATAATACTGCCCTTTTAAAAACATTTATTTGCTGTTAAATGTCAAAAACCATTCAAGTCAAAGTAGCCGTGGCATATTTAGTTAGAGGACCAGGAAAAGACTCCGGAACCTACTGAAACATTCAGAAGTAGACCAAGAAATTGTATGTGCAAATACCAAGCTATATAAAACAAACAAAAAAAAACATAGCATAAAAGCTTCATCATCCATAATCATCCATGATTACAATATGAATGAGAACTGATTGGCACTCGGGAAGAAAGAAGCACTTTCCTCCCTCAAATGGGCTCAATTGCATTCATCAGACCCACTAATTAGCTCTTAATCTAGTTTCTTAGCTGCAGGATCCAGAGAGATGGTAAGAATGGAATATTTGAAAAGTGATAAGTAACCATTATCATAAAAGCTGGCCTATTTCCACATTCCACTTTTTTTTTTTTTTTTTTTTACTGCGCAGAGTCTTTGAGATGTTAATACCTGCCAAGTGTTCCCGTTCAGAACAACCTTCAGTAGTGGACACTGTGTGTTTTAAAGGTCTCCTGGTACAGACATAAAAACAGAGGGCCAGAATGAACCAGTGGAAAACAGAAAATATGCAGGTAGCTGCACTGTTAGTGATGTCAGATAATCAGTCATCAGCATCGATGCCCTACAAAAATATAGTCTTTTGTTGAATCTACAGTCAATAATTACTTTATATTGATGAGAAAGTACTAGCTATAAGTGAAAAAATCTGACTTGCACAGAAATACACAGCTCGGTCAGAGGAGGGTCTTGGCACTGTCAATCATGCTTGTGCACATGCTGCTCGACCAGCCCTCCCCCTTCTCTGTGCTAGCTTCATCCCGTCAGCAGAGCTTGTCATGAATGCAGAGGCTAGTTAGCATAGCCACCAATGAGTGGATAGATGGTTTTTCTGGAGAGTAAGTTGTTTCTCCGCAATTAGCACATTGGGCCTGGCATACTGCAGTATGATTGACAGCACTAAGAAGTTCCTCCTGGCTCTGATTGGTTATTTTTGACCGGGAGCGGTGCATTTCTTCAGATGGCAATAGTAGCACAGAGAGGAGGAGTTTGATTTTTTCCTTTTTTTTCACAGATATTCTCTCATGACATACTGACACCAAATACTGACAGTTTTAACAAATACATTAAAAAACTTTGTTTTTAAATAAAAGCTACATACCACAAGTTTAAGAAATTACTGACTTAAAAGAAGCTCCTAATTTTTCCATAAAAGTCACTTACAAGTTAGTTTTTCAAGTGTACTAAGATATTTACACTAGAAACTAGACAAAATTTTTGGTAAGATTTTTATTTATTTATTTATTTATTTGCAGCGAAACACTGAAAAAAAAATAGTTTTCTGGACCCTGTTGTACAAGAAACATGCTGCATTAATCAGTTGTTCAAATGTAATAGCAGGGCTAAGTTTTTCTGTCTTGGCCTTGTGAGCAGTGGTTGCCTGTACAGTATTGCTGGTAAGTCTAGACTCCCCTCTGCGTCTGAAAAAGAGAAAGCAAATGGATTGATCAGTAAAGGACATCTGAGCCACATTTCTAACAAGCTTTTGTACTTAAAAAAAAACAAACAGATTACAGATGTTGAAAGAAGGCTGGAAAACAGATGCTTTGTTTCTGCACATCAACACCTGTTCTTCTAAATGGGACGCGTAATGTCATAATATCACACAAACCTTTTTTATTTCCAGACTTAGGCTCAAACTGACATGAAGTGACGTTGAACACATATTATTTAGTACTCAGTTGTCATGGATACACTTCTTAGACGATAAGGCTTCCACACAGAGAAAAGAGGATTAAAACTGAACATTACTGCTGCTGCATTTGATAAAAGCAATATTGTGGATGTGAAACTTGGTTTGAGGTTGCAGGAGCATGTTGTGGTCTTTCCTCTCAGAGTATTATGATCAGCGTTTTATTCCAGTGGCCCACCATAACCCGACGTCTGCTGTCTCCCAGCATGAAGCATGAGTACAAGAGAAGCAGCGCCTCATATGAGGAGAGGAGTGTGAAAACGGATTGATTTCCTTTATACCGCAAGGGCTCATGAACATGAGCACAAACATAGTGGGAGGCAGCAACGGCGCGTCCTGAGTGGTTGTCTGACATAAAACGGACACGGACAGCTGCTTCCGTCAAGCAACGCCACATCTGCATGTTCGGAACGTTCCGGAGACAGTGGGATGACAGAATGCTGCAACCATCTGTGTAGGAGCGCGGGCCGAGAGTCATCCTCGCGTACGGTCCAGAGTTAGCGGCAGGCCGAGGCCCTTCCCTTGGCAGCTCTGTGTGGGCAAAACAGTTGAATCTTTGAGGCATAGATGGTTTTCAGTGTGGGCCTGTTTGTGCAAAGCTAATCTTTTTGTGTAAATATTGCCTGAATCATGATTCGCTGGACACTCTATATTAAGTCTGAGCTTGTTAAGAGGAGACATGGAGGGTTCTGTTGTTCTCTGAGAGCAATTGTAGAATCTGACACTAAAGATGAGATGCCGCTTTGGGGCAAACGCCATAAGTAGACAATATTTTACTAGCAATTATAAGCCAAGCTGTCATACTCATATAACTTCTTTCACTTTGTTATTTACAACATGGTTTTCTTTAAATATAATAAACACAACTGGAGGAAAGAATCACAGAACTTTACAAAAGCTTTTGTACCTCTTGAACTTGTGACATCTGGTCATGATGATACACCCACAAACTTCAGTGGATCTTAGTGGAAATTTATCTGACCAACACAATGGTGAACATAACTCTTTATTCTGATGTCACTAAATAAAATCTTAGTATGAATATAACTGTGAAGGCCTTAGAGTGGACTGGTAAAAACCAGCCCCTGGTTCTACACTTTTGTTTCATTCAGAGCGTCTAGACTCTTGGCTAATGAGAAATGCTTCCTGTTGAAGTTTTAAATTTCACCCAATTGCTAACATTTGGCAGTGGTGTACGTAACACACCAGTACGATGCTATGACGCTTACAGGAAGTTGCCTGCGCTGTAAACAACCATCTCCAACACGAGAGAGAGAAGTGCAGAGCCGATTAAAAGTTATTCAATATTTGGAAGAGCAGCCAACACAGACTGGACTCCTTCGTTCACATCCTCCACTGCCACTGCTAAAACTACAGGCAGACTACAATTCTAAAACAGCACAAAAAATCAATGTCATCGTTCACAATTTCTGCTTCTGTTCACAGATTGATCCAGTTGAAATTCTATCAGAGAAATTGAGTTCACTGGGAAAAATGCCACACAGAGCACTAAAGGG
Organism: Poecilia mexicana; assembly: GCF_051168715.1. Taxonomy (NCBI): domain Eukaryota; kingdom Metazoa; phylum Chordata; class Actinopteri; order Cyprinodontiformes; family Poeciliidae; genus Poecilia; species Poecilia mexicana. The sequence goes on from NW_028263374.1 coordinate 4,334,852, forward strand.
GGATCAGGACCAAGCAAAATTGCGTAGCAAGGCAATGACCTTGCTACGCAATGTTTGGCCCTCGATGGTGCCGAACATGCTGCCGAGGCCCAGGTTGATCAGCATGAGGAAGAACATGACGGACCAGAAAGGTGAGGCCAGGAAGTGGTACCGAACCCACCACTTTCATATGCGCATTCACTGAACCCTTCTGTAGTGATAAATAAAATATGATTTCCCCCCACCAAATTCAAGACATAGGGGTGCCCCAACTAGGGTCTATTTGGGTCACCCCATGATCACTAAGTCTTCTTAAAAGGTAGAGTCTCTGAGAACAGTTCTTCAAAATATAGTCAGTGTTTTCAGCAAAGTTGAGTTGACTGTCCAGGAACGACCCAAGGTATTTAAAATTTGCCGCAGTTTCAACAGGTTGGCCATCGAGAGAAACTGGAACCACTTTAAGGTCTTGTCTAGATCATTTAATTAGCTCTACATTCTTAAGAGAAGGAAAAATTTACAATAAATAATAAAGACTTTGCGGTATTCTGATTTAGTAATGTAATTATATTAGTTGTGTTACCACCCCCACACCACTAGAGGCAGTAACATGCCCGAAAAGATGCGACTAAGGAGCAGATTTAGAAGTACACCGAAAGCTACAGAATTTGGTAAAACCTGTGAGCTTTGCTGAAGTAATAAAAGACACAAGTTCAAATCCATGCTGAGACTGGAGCTCCTTCAATCAGTGCTCCTCCGCAGCACTGATTGGCTAAGCAATTTAACGTGATCCTCTGCAGCAAGTGATGGCAAAGCGGGGCGCGTCATCACGACATTACATTAGTGTGTCTTTACCTCCGCGGCAGAGGCTCCACCTAACCCCTGAGACCGACTCATCGAACCCAGGTTAAGAACCACTGCTTTAGTGGAGAGAACGAACCGTGTCATGAACACCAAGGAACACAAAAACAGAAAGATAATGGGACACAACAAACCTGTCAAACATGACTCTCCACCTAACCGGAGAGGCTGCCAAGAAGAGGAGCGATCAAGAGGCCCATGTTAATTCCTGAGAAGCTAAGGAGATTCAATGCTCGGATGGGACAATCTGTTGCCAGGAAAACAACTAGGCAGGCACTCCCTCAAGCTCCTTCAAAAAAAAGAAAAGAGGCAAAAAGGAAGCCATAGTTGAAAGAAAGTCATAAGAGGACACATTTCAAGTTTTTACATAGGGGACACAGCAAATATGTAGAAGAAGCTGCTCTGGTCTGACTTCACACTGAACACAACATCCTCATGGTGAAACATGGCATTGGCAGAATCATGCCAACGATTCTGATTGGAAAAGTTTAAAGACCATAATAACTTTATAATCTGTGGAAATGAAAGTTTTCTATTGCTTGAGGAACATGAAAACTTTTCAAAGTGATATAAAAGACAAATTTTTACACTAGATCTCATAGCTTTCCTCAGTAGCATGACATCACATCTTAGGTACAATCTGGAGGAACATCAATTTACACACTCTCACACACAAATAGTATGTCAACTGATATTACTTCTAAACTTTATGGAGGAAAAGTCTATTCAACTTGCTGTATTGTCCTTTACTTTCATCCAATCCTAATCATCTTTGCTAAACAGGCAGAGGGAAAACAAACAGCTTCACCACCAGGAATGGGAAATGTCTTTGTTTTATATCTGAGTGCCTAAACAAAAGGGATATGTTCTTGCCTTCATGGCATCAGACAATCCAGCATGAGGTAGCATGATGTACCTCTCTAAAAATAAAATACAATTATGCTGGTTTAATGGCCTCCATGTTCCCAGTGGAAATAGTCTGATTAGAGCAGCTGCAGAGATATTCTAATTAGGCCTTCTGATTTTTATCGTAGAACTTTGAAAAATAAGTTGGATTTGGCTGCATTTAAGCTGAAGCCAGACTTTTGCCGGAGCTTTTCGAGAGGGAAGGTTTTTTTCCTAGTGACGCGATTACTGCAGGTGTGCAGGTCTTTCCTTCATTTCCTGGCGCAGATGTTTACATAAATGGACAAATTCAGCTCGTCTCCTCCTCGTAAACATGTCCGCAGAGCAGAGGATCACTTCACCACGTCCCCTTGGTAACGGCATAATCAGTGTGACAGATCATGCCAAGAGGGACTGTGTGTGTGTGTCTGGATAGGGGGGGGGGGTACAGGTGTCGTATGTGTGTCGGCAGACATGAGTGGGGATTTTTTGACATTGATGCTCATCAAGAAACTATTTTTTTTTTTTTTTTTTTTTTTGGGGTGGAGGCAGTGGCCTTAAGTCACCTGTTTAACCTGAAGAGCAACATGTTTGGTAATCCGCTTTAACTGCAGATAATCCAAAAGGATCAGTGTGAAGAAAGGACTCTCAGGTTCACTTTCACTACATGCAGTTAGATGCATTGTTACCTTAATTAGTCTGTTTTGAATTTTCTTTTTAAATACTTCACTATTCTACTTTATGTACTTATTTCACACATTTTCTTATCCTGTGATGTGTTAGCTCAAACGGTAACAGGAGTGCGGTAAATACAATGTACAGCATAAACTGGAAAATGTTTTCATTAGTTTGGTTTAATAACTGTGTGCCAGATTAACGATTTAGCTGAGTTTAGCTTAGCTCAGCTAAGTTAAGTTCAGCTGAGTTTAGTTTACTGTAGTTTACTTTAGCGTAGCTTAGATAGGACCTGAATGCTGTCGCTATTCTTACACCACATGATTTACATCACTAAAACTAAAAAATATTTTATTAAAAATAATTATTACATTTTTCTTTAAATAAAAATGCTAACATTTTTATTTAAACAAAAAAAAAAACATGGAAGAATGTCACTTTAGGCTAAACACATAATTAACCCTAGAGTCATGTATTCAATTTACAACTAGGACCTTACATTAACAAAATTAGCGCAAGACCCAAAAAAGGGAACATTATTTCGGTCCAATTCCACCAACAGAACCCAGATCTGATTACACCTATTCCTGTGGGGGAAAAAAAAGTCACTTAAATAGAACCATTCTGACAACACGAAGTTGGCAAAGCATCTTAAGTAGCCACATTCTGCTCCAATCTGAGGAAATTGAAGAACGGGTGAGAAAATCAATGGCATGCATCAGTTTGGAAACCACAGAAAACATGGACCAATGGTGAACCAGCATATCATAATTCCTGCAGGAGCGCATCAACATTCCCTTCCCTCACTTGGGATTTGGGCTCATTATTCATAAGGAAGAGGCTGGAAAAAATAGCATCCAGGGGAGAGTCTTAGAGCATCCTATTACTTCTAACATAGGGCTTAAACATTAATGAAATGGTGAACAGACTGAATTTATATTGAGCTTTTGTAGTTATGCTGAGCACTAAAGCACTTTACACTAGAGCTGCATTCATCAATTGCACTCAAACAGTCAGACACCAATATGCAGATCAGCAGGCAATTTGGGGCCAAGTGCTTCACCAAGGAAAACATAAATCAAGATGACAATTTCTGGATTACAAGATGACTTCTCTCCACAGAGCCAAAAGGACATCTTAAAGTCAAACATGGGGTTGTTGTAATGGTCTGGGTTGGTTCAGGGACTGGACGACTTTAACTTAATTTGAGGAAATAATGAATTCTGCTCTCTATCCCAGAACGTCCAAAAGGGAAGATCCCTGCCCATCACCCAGTGAAACTAAAGCGTTCTTGGTCATGTAGAAATACATATGCAATGATTTCTTAACAATTCATAAAGTTTTGAAGTTAAAGTCTGGCATTAAATCCAACTGACAAGCTGAATTACAACAATTATTTGAAGAAGCATGTTTCAAAATAGGGACAGGGAGATTATATTTTCACAAAGGACCAGATTGATTTTCTATTTATTCTTTTCCTCCTCTCTATTAATTAAAATAATCATTTCAAAACAGCGTTTTATATTTAACTCAGGTCATTTTTGTCCGGTATTAACATCTTTTTGATGATGTGAAACCCGCTTCTTCACACCACTATATCTAAACTCTCACATGTGGAAGAAGTGATCAGTGTGAAAAGCAGCCTGTGAAGGCGGGCGCCTCCCGCACTCCAGAACTTCCTGCTGGGCCCAGTGCAGGTGTCCTGGGCCAAATTTAACTTAACATCTGTGATGGGAGGAGTCAATGTGAGAAACCCTTTTCACACCAACCTCTCTTAGCAGGAAAGAGACACGGCGCTCTACGGCTTACCCCGTGGAAGGAAAAAAAAAAAAAAAAAGACGACACAAATTCAGTTGAGTGCTTCATGGACTGATACCTTATTCTGTATTAACTGACAAAAAAATTAAATAAATCAACAAAAGTGGGGCAAATGTTTCAACTGGAACGTTTAAAATGTCTTCGCCAGCCGAGACCCTGAAAATAAGCTTTGAGTTTTTTTTTCTTCTTTTTTTAATTTGGCTGCAGGATTCAAGGCAAGGACATCTGCTCCCTCATCAGAGACGTGCTCCAGTTTAGAACAAATCGACTGCCAGTAGTAATTTCTCCGCTGGTCACTCAACCCGAAATAGTCGGGGCCCTTTATCAATGTGACGCATAATCAAGCTGCATCTTGTCTTCTACCCCTTTGAAATGTAGTTTGAAAAGATATACTGGGAAAGTTTGATTAAGCTCAATCAATGAATATTTAACCATACACTACCATCATTTCATGTAATGCATTAATTGCTTCTTTTATTTTATAAAATAAAAGAAGCAGGAAATGCATTCCTGCAGGAAATGCATTCCTGCATTTCAGTTCTTACAGCTCCAAGCAAATTCAGCTAGGTTTATAATTAATGAAATTTAATCCGGCACCATCAGAAGCCACGTAATTAATGAATAGAGTTGGTGTAATTTCATGTCAGTCAAAATCCAGCTGTACTCTGACGACTTTAAAGATTCGCTGAGAGAACTTCAGTGAACAAACAGCATCATAAAAACTAAAACAAAACACAGTATAAAAAGTTGTGGAGAAGGTTAAAGTTGATGCTTATGCCTTTGGGCATGAAGGATCTCCTGTAGCAGTCTGTATTCCAGCAAGTCTGACGAAGCCTCTGACTAAAGACATTATAATTGTGTAAAAGTCTCATAAGGAGGATTCTGGTCCATTGCGTTCTTTATAATATGAAGAAGAATGAAAGATTTCAATCTCTAAACTGGTAAAACACATAAAGCTGTACTGACTTAAATGCCTACCACACAGATTTTAATTTTCTTTTAAAACAAATCATGAAAACAATTTTCCACTTCCCAATTATGCACTACTTTGTGTTGGTCCATTTCATTAAATCTTGATAAAACACACAAAAGGTTGTAGTTGTAATCTGGGGGAAAAAAAGTGTGGAAAAGTTCAAGGGTTATGACTAAAAGGCTCTGGGCAATTTTTCAAACCTCAGTGGTTTAAAGGAATCACAGCAAAACGTGATCCCTTTTTGCCCTCTACGGTTTTCCCTCCACAGGGTAAGCAGTAGAGAGCCGTGTCTCTTTCCTGCTAAGAGAGGACGGTGTGAAAAGGGTTTCTCACATTGACTCCTCCCATCACAGTGACAGGTACCAAAAGTACCTGTCACTTTGGGAATGAGAAGATTATATTATGACAACTCCACTGAGTACCAACAATGAAAACATTGTGTTTTCATTGGAAATGATATTTAGCAAAGGCCAGAGGAGAACCGCTGCGCCTCTAAAAATCCTATCACATCCCGACTAAAGCACCCTCCTGCTCTGAACACGTTTCATTCTCTGTGTTCTCATGTTAGGTTTTGGGCTGGGGGGGTACACAGGGAGTTTTGCAGGGAAGTTCACCTCATGTGATTAAGTGCCGGTTGCTAGGTGACAGTGCTGGAGAGGAGCCGCTCTCGTTCGCAGCCGTTCTGCCGGGCAGATCTGAGATCGGCCTTCGCGCGCCTCCCGAATCAGCCAGTGTCTATCCAAATCACCTCCTGTACACACCGCCGGTTGTCATGGGGATTCCAGGGACATCTGACTCAAGAATGACATGAGTCATGGATTTTAAAAAAAAAAGAAAAAAGCTTTTCTTCTTACACTGACGTTTGAAATATTGAATTGAATTCATCCAAAGGCAAAAAGGAAGTAGCCCTCATTTCTAGGTGTCGTGCTAAATAAAGTTTACCACCAATGACATTTCTTCATCATAAGCAAAAACGAACAAACAGAAGAGCTAAAAATGATCTGAATTATCCAACGATTGAATTAGGAGATGGAACTTATGTTTCAGTGTTAATTTTCTCCCTTTTCCCTGCCCTACTTCCCAGGGAAAAGGGAGTGTAGCATCAAGCTACACTTCTTCACATGAATGTTGAACATTTCTGATTATCCTGATTGCACCCTATCAAATACCTTTGATTTGGCTGCATATCGCATGCAACTCCTCTCATACGTTTCTTCCATATTCACCTTTTTTCTCACACAAATGTTTCTATGAGGGCCTTATGTGGAATCACCCTTTAGACCTAATCACTTGTTGAGCAACAGTTGGCAGCAGTGAGCCTTTCACAACGACGTGGAGGAATTGTGGCTCTGTCTCCTTTACATAAATGCTTTAATTCAGCTGCATTGGAGGATTTTTGATAATCAAGGTCATGCAGAAAATTTAAGGTCCAAAATCTTATATTTTTCTTTTAGAGCTGTTAAGAGTTGGACTTGTCGGTGTGCTTTGGATCGTCTTGTGGCATAACCCAAGTGTGAATGCACCCTTAAAATATTCTCAAGGTACTTTTTGTTACTTTCAAATAATTGCATTAATTGCAGAATCCAGTCAATTCGCCACACCACTCCGATCGACAGAAGGTTTTCGGTGCCGTCTATGCACCACCACCACCCTCCTCTCCACCCCAATGTGGCTGCAGCACTGGTCCCATTTCAGGATGAAACATGGTCTCCATCCTAATTAACCCAAATGTGGATATTAATAAGATGAAAGCAGGTCTAGACTAGAAATGGGGCAGATCGAGAGGAGATGGTCCTGATTTCGTTATGGTCACGTTAACGCTAAAGTAGGACACCTTCGCCCCTCCTTTGCCGGGGGAATAAAGTCGGTTTCTATATAAACTTGTACCCCACCTCCCACCTCTCGTGATCCAGCACCATCTGAAGCAGAAAAAATATGTAAGAAAATGGGAAATTACACATCCCAACGATAAATGTTGAACCAATAGACACATAAATATCTACAGCTAACAGGAATTTGTACCTTCTAATTTGCGTAAGCCTTTGTGTCTGTCTAAAGAAACTTATTAAACACCAGTCCTTGTGGTGTGAAAAATGGAAGGAGACAGACTGAAAGTCTGCTGGGACACACCAGGACAGGAAATAAATATCCCACAGAAGGTGAAATGGGTTGGAATAACAACAGGTTTACTCCCTTAGATAAATAAAGCATTTTTTTTTCTTATTCTTATTTATCTTATTCATATCTGTTTTTACAGCGAGTGGGAGGCAGCATTAAGACAGGGGGAGAATCAGAAGGGAACCAAACAGGAAACAGTGACGAGCGAAGCCATGACTCATCCAAACGATTGTGCTGGAAACTGCCGATGCGCTCCACAGTCTTGTCTTAATGAGCTGCTGAACTGACCGAGGGTTCAAGGAAACTCATCATGGACAAACTGCTTTTTTTTGTTTGATTGTTTCTTTTGTTTCATTTTTTACAGTTGAGTTAAAAACAACTTTATTTTAGCCGAGGATCGATAAATCGAGCGGAAGGAAGCGCGTGCAGTTCACGGAACCGCAGTGGCACTGCTTCCTCTTCAGTCCGTCCCCGGATGGCGCCTCTACGGGCTTCTGGGCGCCATATCTTCCCGAGTAGTCAAACGTCAGTTCCTCCTGTGCGTGTATGTCCCGTCCGGCGAACAGCGCCAGCCTCGGTATGGCAGAGTGAACGCGAACGGGCAGCATGTACAGATTCGGTGCGCAGGAGTGGTTGAGGAAGCGGCCCACGTTTCCTGTCCGAGCGGGGTCCACGAACGTCTCTGTGACGGAGCCCGTCCCCGCGTGCTCCCTGACGGCGATGATGTAATTGTTCTCCTCGGCTCTCTGGGTGAGCTGTCTGCGTTTGGCCTCCTCGAAAGTGATCACCTCCCCCGCGTATTCACACACAAACATCCCGCGAGGAATTTCTTCCATTGTTCGTACTCCCCAGCCCTTGCTCTTGGTGCGCCAGACCTCCAGCCTGAGCCGGAGCCCCCTCCCTACCACGCGGTTAGAGCAGGTGTCACTGCAGGTACAAAGGGCATTGCACTCAAACACGGGGGAAGAGTAGCCGGATTCAGGTCTGTCGAGGTTCAGCAGCCTGCCCGTGTCATCATAGGCCTTGTCGGACGTTTGAAGGCAAGTGCAGGTCTCGGGGTGGCAGGAATGGGAACTACAGGAGCAACCAGGAAGGGTGACTTCTCTTGGATCTACGGAGCATCCTGGGCCCTGAACGTTATCTGTGGAATACTTGAGAAAAACAGAAAATTACAGAAGCTGCACCAGATTAATAAAATAAAAAAAAATAAAAAAACAAAAACTTGGAAAAATATTCATATGGCTTGAATAATTTCTGAAGTTTTACATCCATAAATTTATACTTTGTAGGGATTTCTGTGAGATTTACACAATGTGGTGTATAAAAGTAAAAGGGATGGAAAAAGATACATCCGTCTGTGCTCAACACCAGCGGCCATTGGGTGAGAGGCAGGATACACCCTGGACAGGTCACCAGCCTATCACAGGGCAAACAACCATGCGTACACACACACACAGACATACACACGTAAGGGAAATTTAGAGAGACTAATTAATCTAGCTGTCATGATTTACCCTGGAGTACCAGGAAAGAACCCCTGCATGCACAGGGGGAACATACAAACTCTACACAGAAAGGTCGGGTTTTGAACCCAGGACCTTCTTGCTTCAAGGCTACGATGCTAACCAACTGTACAACAATAGCATCCTTCTTTGTGATAGTCTGGTACATAAAATATGTGGATGTTTGTGATTGTATACTTCTGCAAGGCACTATACGTGTAAAAAGAGTGCAACTAGAAATAAAAATTCATGAAATTAATTCATTTTCATGTCAGTAAACAAGTCAAACAGGTTCACAGCTCAAAGATGTTACTGTTTATCTCTTAACAAAAGGTGTGCCAATGTTTTACATGCTTTTTCAGACTACAACTGTCATTCATTTGTAATCAGCTTACACAATACGTAACTCTACCTGTGGGCATAATAAATCAGTCTACATCTTCCTACTAAGGTTGTAGAAAGGCAGTCATTGTTTGATTCGCTACAAGTTGTAGACAGGTTATGTTTGCAGTGATGATTTACTGACACCTGCTGGTGAAACAAGGCATTTCAGCTGATGGAGGTGAGGCTTCTCAGAGCAGATGGCTACAGTTTAAAAGGCATTTAATCTAATACTCACAAGGTATTATGTTTTATTATTCATATAAAATAATAAAAACAAAACAATAAAATAAAATAGAAATACCCCGGACTCATTAAATGTCTACTGAATTCGCAGACCAAGCAAGTATTAAAACTATTTTAGTGTTCACAAAAGCAGCTATAAATGTTAAATTGCAAGCAATTTTGTTCCGGTTATGACAATTCCGAGAAAGCAAAACCTCGATTCTGCGCGTCCCTTTTCCTACCTCAAAGTAATAATTCAGTTACTGTTAGCTACCGGGGGTATTCATCTGCGGAAAGGGTTTGGGTGTCGTCACCTTGAATGTCGGAGGTGTCAGAGCTTCACATATTACAGGAACATCCTCCAAACCGCCGCTCAAATCCACACATTGCTCCTCAGTCATGCTGCGGACCAGCTATCTACCTGCAGCATGTCAACAAACTGAATCAAAACCAGAAAAAACAGCTTCCGCTGATGAAGTTAACGACTATCTCCCCCTGGCGGTAAGTTGGAATCATTACACCCTCATAAAAGATGACGAATGACACTACCTTAAAAAAATACATGCTTTGTCTCAATAAAGAATTTGATATCACATCTTTAAAGTCAAATAAACAAAAAAAAATCAAGCCAGAATCTTATTCTACACCACATATTTAAAATGGAAGCGGTTTTAAATGTTTTGCTAAGTTGCAACTTGTCTTTAAGTTGCCTGTAAAATGCTCAGTTTCATCAGCAGGCTTTAATCTTTTGGAGACGGTATCATACGCACAATTTTTCTCCACATAAAGAAATAGTATGGAAACAAAAAAGCTTATATAAAAATAAACATATTGATAGAGATATAGTCATCATTGCATATAGTTGTTTGAGGATAAAAGTAACCATAATGCGAACATCATGAAAGCGATAAGTGCATATAAAGTTTGCCTCAGTTATGAAAGTTGTTCCCCTGGGTATAGCTGAGCTGAAAGCTTAATTTATCAAAAATCAAGTCTTATCCCTAAAAACTGGGGTAATGGATAATAAATGCACGAATAAGTCTATAAGGAAAGTTCTACAGTTATAACATGGTCCAAAGGAAAGTTTATCAGGAAAACACAATTTAGTAATATAAACTGGAACTGGTAATTTATTTTTAATACTGTAAATAAAAAAAATAAGGAAACTTACATAACTGCTATAATGCAATGTGAGAATAAAATTACTACTATTATTTAAAGAGTGTAATTAGTTTTGCACAAAAAACAAAGATGAAATAAATCCGATTGGCTTTAAGTAAAGGTGAGAAAAAGAGCTTGACATGAAAACAGCTTTCTTTAAAACAAAACAAAAAATCAACAACAACAACTTATTTTTGTAATTATACAAAATTATAAAAAAAAAGTTATACATTTTTTTCACTCATATCAGAAAATGAACCTCAGATTCAGTCAGTGAAATATTTGACTATTAAATGTAACTGTTGCTTGTTCACATTGTGCGATTGAAAAATTTAAATGGTAAGTTACTATTGTTACAAAAAGAAAGTTTTCTTTTTCAAAGTTTCAGGGAAAAACATCTTCACACTGTCCAGAACTGCAGAAAGGTTTGGTAAAGTGATTGCATCTCTGTATTTTGAACACTAGGGGGGGTGCTCTCCACATAAGACGGAATAACAGGACGATTTTTAAAGATCAGGAATATTTGTGGTTAGGTAAAGTAATAAGTATCAGAAACATTTGAGGCTAATTAAAATTATAACACTTAGTCTTTGAGACCATAAAGTAAACCAAACATACAGGGATGTTTCAGTCAGCATAACTAAAAACATTCTCCATTAATAAAATTGTCTGTTAGGGCTAGTAAACTGTCCAGTGTGCAAATACCTTTTGATCTTGAATGCTGTAGCAGTAACTGAACCAGGAGAAGACAATGCAGTACATATTTAACTCCTGAAGCTAGAAGGTCAGACAAAACTAAACTTCTCAGAATCTTTTCCATAGGATGGAAAAATAAACAGGGAGAAGGTAACATATGTTGTATGTATGTTATTGTCAGTAGGTTGTGTGAAGAACTACACACAAAATCAGAGTTCGTTCCCTTAAGATAACATTTGTCCTTTTTTCTAAGCAGCTACCTGAGCCACCCAGCTGCAAAATTGGACATTAATCAATTTAACCTTTGAATTTGGTTGAAAACTTGACCTTTTGGTGTTGAATTAACCTTGGGCTGAATCAGTCCATTGCAACTGGGTTTCCAAAATAACCCAAACTGATTTGGTTTGAGGGGCTGCACAGTGGCGTAGTAGGTAGCACTGTTGCCTTGCAGCAACACTTTCTGCATGGAATTTGGACGCTCTCCCTGTGCATGTGTGGGGTTTTTTATACCACAAAATACAAAGTACTGTGGGAGGAAGTACTCCGGCTTCCTCCCACAGTCCAAAATCATGACTGTCAGGTAAATTGGTCTCTCTAAATTCCAGGGTGTACCCCGCCTCTCGCCCGAAACGTTTGCTGGAGATAGGCACAACAATCACAAAAAGGACAAAGATCATAAAACCCATCTGAATGTTTTAGAATTAGAATATTTCACAGTTTATAATTTCTGCAATATTTTAATGGCTTCCCCATTTAGGTTATGGTACATTGTGAGATTATACTTGCATCTGACCAGAGTGATACTTATTCTCTTGTTTGGAATGTCTTTGGGGGACTTCAATAGGCTTACTTGTTAGGAATACTTGGGAGTTTGATGACAACAGACACCACTGGGATGCTGAACTCTGAAGCTCCGCTACAATTGGTTGAAGAGATAATGAACACAAAGCCCATCAGAGCCCGTTCTCTGGAGATATTATCAACAACTGCCCACTGCTGCGTCTGATACCGCGCTGATGGACTTGGCCTTAAATTGTCTGTGATGTTTCTCTTAGGCTGCAGGGAGGAGAGCTGGCTGAGGAGGACAGAGGAGAACAAAAGAAATTTCAAAGCTTTCCCTCATCTGCCTTGCCAACTTCGAGAAATATAATGACGGCGGTGACCCGGGAAACACCGGAGGGGTTACTACAAGGATTAGCCGTGTAATGGAGCTGGGAGGCAGACGTGGAAATTACTAGAAACTCTACGTAGGTGAACACGGCAAGGTTCGGTTGAGAGGACGGCTTCAGCTTTCGCCTACGCTGCATGATTCGCTTCATGACACGTTTGGAAGTTTAGTTTGGCTGTCAGCTAACTTCGGGGATAACGTTTTTATCCATACCACAAGGTATTGCAAGCTAATTAAACATGGAGTCAGGTGTTCACCAGCACCCAAAGGCAAGCGTTGTAGCTTCCTGACGAGCTTTGGAAAAATAGAAATGTATAACAGAGCGAGACGCAGCTAAAAAAATAGAGAAATCCTACTTTTCAAACTTTTGCTCACTTTTCATTTACCAAATTATCACAATGAATTGAAAATGTGTTTGCGTGTCTGTGTGGGAACTCAGACTGTTTGCTAAATCTTTGAATGGTTCAGAACAATTCCAGACCTTTGCTGTTATTCAAGACTTTAAGTTTATTTTTTAAGGATGTTTGATATATCGACATCGGTATCGGACAATATTAGTCCTTTTTTTTAACACATTGATGTTGGTCCAATAAATAAAACCGTGCAGATATTTATCTCCATCTTATTGCCGTTTGTTTCTGGAGGAGGTTGGTCATGTGACAGTGATAGTGATGCAGTTTAACCAAACCAGTAGTGGTGAAGTCAGCGGTATGGTCGTTTTAGTCAAGATACCAATAATGGATATCAATGTAGGGCCACGTTTCCACATCATTAGCACATCCCTATTATTTATGTTTGTCTTCACTGAATTCACTGTACTTTGTATTTTGTGGTATAAAAAACCCCCCACACAACTTTCTAATGAGATACCAGGGCAACCTAAACATTTCCCCACTTGTTATCTTTCATGCTGTGAAGTAAATAAGCAACTCTATAAAGGTGAGGCCCATTTGGGTTTTGTTGGCTGACCTTTCCCAGCCTGCTTCTAATGCTATTCTAGTTGCAGGAGGAGAAGTCAGAGGCACCGTGAATCAAACCAAAATATGTGGAAATGTTGCTGTGCTCGCCTGGGGCGTACACCTGCCCCAAGTCAAGGTAACAATGAGTTGTTTAATAATCGCTCTGGAAACAGTTTGATGCCAAGAAATCTCCTCTGCTTTTGTCCCGTTAACTTTTTACTTTCACTACCATGGCAGCTACGTCCCACTGTAGCTAATGAAGCTGAGTGGCTATCGTATTTAATAGTCTTATCACTACTGTTTTTAGCATTTAGATTGCCAGTCTTACTGACGTGCACACAAAATGCTTTCTGCTGTAGAAAAGCCACCACCGGTTACAGAACGAGCTCCATCTAAAAATACAGTTAAAAACGAGCTTCAAGCGTCCGTGTCAGCGCCAAGACCGAACACACACTCAGCCTGGCAGAATGCTCCAGGCAATACGCAGCACTCCTTTAATTGGGCCCTGAGAGAAAACACCAGAACAATCCGCCGAACAATTTATTATGCATTATACAGATGATTAACATCACAGACATGTGCTACGTTTCCATGTATCTCCGTGTTTCGCCACTTTCTCAAATGGCCCAAAACCTGGGTACAGCTTATTCATTATTATTATTATTATTATTATTATTATTATTATTATTATTATTATTATTATTAATTTTGAAACGTACTATCACCAACTATCCAGATTAATTTCAAATGGCTGTAAGCTTTGTAAAGATGCGTTACACACACGTTCACAGCTTTTTGCTTCCGTTGGAGTAAAAGTATTTGCATACTTATGATAGGGATTGGACATTTTCTTTGGATAATGTGCAACACTGAACTCTGTCATTGTTAAAGAAATTATTAAGCTTTTTTTTTTGCTTCCTTGCATGCAGAAAAGCCCCACTTTTTTGACAGGTATAGGCATCTTTTTATTTACATTCATAAAGTAAAGACATCTATTGTACATTATGTAGGCAAAAGTAAATTGGCTCAGTTCTGAGTTATTTTCTGCAATCAAAGTGAATGGTACTGGTGGGAACTTCTGTGTGAAAGTGATGTTAGTATTTTTTCCCCAAATACACAGCAGCCAGTGCAATCTGAAAAGTAAAATTGTCCCATTTCAAACATGATTTGCTTTAAACAGCGTTTAAGTCTGTTAATCTAAAATAACGTGAAACTTCACGTAGCGACATTCTGAAGACTTACAGGTTTTCCTAGTCACTTTTGAGCATTTCTCACATTTGCACAACATCCAGAACAATTCTCAAAACAATTAGTACACACTGCAAAAACTTTGAATCGACTCATTCATTTGAGTTTTGCTCAGAATGGAAAAGTCGTTCCTCAAAAGCAAATATTAACATCAGTGAAAGTGTCAGTGTTGCCAAAATGAAAAATCGTGGCAGCGTTGTTCCATATAAACAAGAACAGGAACCGTGTGAAATGGACAGATTTTGAGAAATAGTTCAGTACGTTTCTCTGTAATGATTCTAGCAATAAATCAAAGACGATTAGTTTTAGATGGAGTGGCTATTCAGGCTTTATAGATGTAATTAATTGTGACTGAAACAACATAAAGAAATGAAAATGTTAGAAAACAGCAGAGAATTGAAATGTTACAGCAGTTCTGAGAATTTTCATTCAGATCAGAGAAATGTTTATTGGGACATTTTTTGACACACTACTCTTAAAATAAAGCTGCTTACCACTTTTCTATGCTGTAATAAATAAGTGTTGCTGAATATAATACAGATATGCAGAGCATGAATGCATGATGCTTAAATAATGATGTAATACTTGTTATTCAGATATACTTTGTGATTATGCATATTGCTTAAAAAACAAGTTAAATTGTCCAACTCTTAACTGTTTACGGTGTTGTCTGTTCTCCCTTAATTGGATTAAATGTGTACTTACTAATGGTAAAAAAAAAAAAGTATAATTAAGAATTTTTGTTGCATATTTGAATATGATTTTCAGTCTAGATGTAAAGCATATAAGACTGGGCCTCTGTCTGTTCCAGATGTCTTAGCCGATCTATTTCTCGGGTTTCTATCCCGGCTGCTGCGTCTCTGAAGACGTCGGCTTTATCTCCGTATCGGCACAAGCGGCGCTAGGAGGTTTTAGTCCGGATCGATGAGGCGAGGCCGACGTGAATCTCATTTAAAATGGGAACCATGGGAACAATAAGACTCAAATTTCTCACGATTACATTTGAAAAAGTTGCATCTGTATGTTTTTTTTTTGTTTTTTTTTTAACCAACACAGGAATAAGATGGATTTTCTGTCAGTGTAAAAACTTAAACTTGACTTCCTGTGCACAGCTAAAGAGAGGGGAAAAATAAGAGACTCAGTGGAGAACACAGTTTAAACAGTTTAAAATGATTGTTGAAAACTCCACAGACTGTGGTGAGAACGTTTGGTTTGCAGGAGAGGAATTAAAGGAGCTCATGTGGGACTTAGCAGGTAATACTCAGTATTTAGTTTATCTGGTTTATTATAGATTGCAGCTGTTGGGAAGTGGCTGAAAACACAGGAGCGATGAAGGTCAAGAGCAGCTTTGTAAGCGTCGAATATGGAGGTAATCCTTGTTTTCTTTTATTGCAGGTTGACGTTCTGATTGGGGACAAGAAAGTTCAGAAATCAGCCACGCAGTCAGTAGAAGAAGAGCTGAGGATGTGAAGAGGACAGTAAGTAATAACTAAATGCTTCTATTTGCTTCCTTCCAGCAGCTCTACATAAGACCAGCAGCGTCAGGTGAATTTTTCTGGTAAGTCGAGCAAAAGTTTGGATGTTGTCGTCTTCTGTCACCGTGCTGCCGCCAGCTCGCCACCAGGGGGTTCCCTCAGCTCTCTCCTGATGCTCCACCTTGCGGGTGTGTCAGCACACACCTGCAGATCATCTGATCAGTACCAGGACTATAAGAGGAGCCTCCAGCCAACACTTCCACGCCAGAGTGTTGACCCTTGTGGTAACTGAGAGCCATTAGAAAGCCTTGTGTTGTGACACGTTCTTGTTCTAACCTCACGTCTCCTCGTTTGATCAAGCCCGGAAACCGGATCAAGTCCGGGACCAGTCGAGCCCGCTAGCAGGGATCTGAATCTCCTCGCCCTGGGTGTCCTGACACAGCAAGCATCACCAAGTCGGCTTCCCTCTCCCTCTGCTTCCCCGAGCAGACATTCTTCGGACCCCGTAAGCCCAGCACGTTATTCCCCAAGCTCTGCCGGCCTCGTATACTCACCTCTCCGGATCTGTCCTTTCAGAGCCCAGCCCCGACGCTTCTGGCCTGCCTGATGTTTAAGGCTTCTCCAACTCGTACCACATTATTTCATTTGTAAATAAAACCCTTAATCTTCAGTCTTCCTGAGTGTTTTGCTGCATGTGGGTTCAGAACATTCCTAAAACCATGACAATGGAGCTAAATTGGGGCCAATAAGTTTTTTCAAAAGGAAAATAAATGATCTGAAAAATTATTTTTAAACTGAAAAAAAAGTTTGAAACTGAAAAAACCCTGATAAAACAAATTTAAATAAAAAAGATTTGAAAGTGAAAAAAGAATGTGAAACTGGAAATTGAAACTGAAAAAGCTTTTCAAACTGAAAAAAATTTGAAGCAAAAAAAATGAAATTATGTGAAACTGAAAAAAAATCCTTCAAACTACTTTTCAGATTCAAGTAAAAATGAAGAAAAAACCTTGAAACTGAAAAGTTTCTTTTCAGTCTCAGATTCTTTTTTTCTTTTGAACAAACTTTATGGCCCAAATTTAGCTCCATACAGAAGCATAATGAATTTAGAACAGAAAGAAAAGAGGGAGGAAAATGTTGGTACTTTGCAAATAATTAACATTTTCATTACAATACCACAGCGCTGATGTTAATGACAGAATATTATGTTGTCTATCTAATGGAGTACAGCTCTATTTTTTTGTATTTGAGGATCTGGAACAACACAGACTGACTAGTGTTGTCCCTGCATGACAACCGCCTGCTTCCATCAAGAGGTGTAAACTCACACCTCTGCTGAAACAAAGAAAAGAGCTGACGCTTATCCCTCTGAAAAGTGGCAGTGGTTACTTTCCTCGTATGTCACATTTCGTTACAGTAGAGGGAAGTGAACCGTCAAAGCTGGCTCTTGTGAGGATTACGAATGACAGTGGATGGTGGCACTTTGCTTAAGAGAGAAAGAAAAACGGCTGTGTATTTTCTCAAGTGGAAGCACATTTCTGTTTTCAGTGTTAAAAAGTGTTTCTGTAGAGGCCTATGTTTTACTGTTCTTTAAAATTTATTATTAGCAGCAAAAATTGGAAGATGTCCAACCCATTTGAGTTCCAAAAACTAAAGAAACCCCAAACTGACTGATTTCTTAGGTTTCTCTTCTCAGGAGTTCAGCCCACTGTGATGAAAGTTTCGATAAGCTAGAGGAAAATAATGTGAATAATTAAAAACTTTCTTCAAGGATGCATGTTAGCAAAGAGGGGCTCCAATTGCGACATTATACAACTTTTATATTAGCACAGTGTCACCTGCATGATGTTTTTTTTTTTAACATCAGAAAACCTTGGTTTTCTCTACTAATTTAGAATAAGACCAGGAAAAAAACCCTGACAGATACAATAAACACATGCATAAACACGGCTGTATATGTGTAGCTTGGTTTTGTTTACCAGTCTATCAACATTTGGGAGGAAGGCGTCCTTCAGTATGGATGTTCTGCCTGCTGTGCTCCTATAGCGGCTGCCGGAGGGTAGCCGTCTAAAGAAGCTACTCAGTGGGTGGGGAAAGTCCCTGATGATGCTGCCAGCCCTCCTGGGAATTCTGGTAAATGAAGGAAGTGTAGCAGCGATCCTCTGCGCAGCCTTATGAATAATTTCTGGCTCAACTCTGTTTAACCACTGACTGTCTTTTGGATCTTACACATTTTGACAACTAAAGATAAGACATGTTAAGCTAACATTAGCCTTGTAACTAATGTTAGCTTAACAGCTAATATTAGTTGGCTAATGCTAGCATTTTGGGTAAGATTAACTTAATCCATTGAATATGGTGACTGTATTTTGACTATGGTCACCTTTACTAAATTATAGTTTATCTATACAGCTCTGGAAAAAAATTAAGAGGCCACTGCAAAAGTATCAGTTTCTCTGCTTTCAGTTTTCATAGGTAAATGTTTGAGTAAAATGAACATTATTCCTTTATTATATGAACTACTGACAAAATGTCTGAAATTCCAAGCAACAATTGTGTATTTATTTGCAGAAAATGAGAAATGGTCAAAACAATGAAAAACATACAGAGCTTTCAGACCTTAAATAATGCAAAGAAGACAAGTTCATATTAATTTAGAAACAACAACACTGATGTTTTAACTCAGGAAGAGTTTAGAAATCAATATTCGGGGGGATGAGCTAGAAAGATGGATCTGTTTATGTTCTGAAAATGGAATTTCATGTTTTTATTCTGTTTTTATTATTATTATTATTATTATTATTATTATTATTATTATTATTATTATTATTTGTTTGTTATTAGCATAATCAGATTAGCAATTCCAATCCCCCCAAAAAATTCGACTTTATTTTCATTTTGAGGAACTTCCTCCTGCATACGGCAGACAGTAGCCGAGGTTCGCCTTTGCTGCAAACGTGGAACCCGCTTATTCTTCACGCCTTTGAAAATGGACAAGATGTTTTTGTGATTTCCCACCTGCAGGGCGTTAACCTTGTCAGTTAGAGCCCAGGCACTGGGGACGTCTTTCATTCAGCAGCCAAAGCTCGCAGGTGGATGGGGGGGGGAAGGAGTTGTCATGGAAACAAGCCACTGGGATGGGACACAGTGCAAGCAGCAGCAGCACACGCTTTGAAAAGCTTTCATTGATAGCTGTCCCGCTGAGCTGATTTCCGGTCTGTTACTAGGTTACCTGCTGAGTCTGAGGGGGAAAAAAAAGGCTTATTCGTTTCCTGCAGATAAAAGCATGGCAGTGGATGCATTACAGCTGAGGTTGTAGTGTGAAGGTTTACTAAAGGTCGTCCTTCCTCTGCCTATGAAAGCCACGTTTCTGCAGCCTTTTCTGATATTATGCAACTAAATATGAGCGGAAAAGAGGAATAAATTGGCATTTTGTAGTTCAAAAATGTGCCTTCCTATTGAATGTAGCGAACCATGAGAATTTGCATATATTGAATAACATCACTGTGATGTAAAAGTTTCCTTCATATCCCGATTTGTTTGTTTCCTTTAGACTCAATTTACCGAAACCGATCTAAATTATGTTACAAACTGATTTATCAACAAATCCTATCAAAACAAAGGGCGAACAAGCTAAAGTTAGCGTAGCATTTCAGCAAACTGCTCCATATGAAAACATCTTTCTGCAGGAGAAAGAATAGAGTTTAACAATAAAGCCATGTCTGCTTCAGGAAACTATAGTCACTTCATTTAGCGATTTTAATCAATGTTGAAGCAGCATATTGATGATAATCTACAGAAACTGTTTGGAACAAAATAAAGTATGTATGCAGTATTATTGTACTGTGTTTACATGGCAGAGTTTTCAATGAAATATCGAACTGCTGTCGGGAAATATCAATTCCAAATGGGAATAAATGGGAAGACTGAAACTCCAGGTAATTAAATTTTTTGTCATGGGGCCCAAGATTCCTGGTGGCACCCCTGGGTTGGATGCATACACATTTTTACAAAAAGTACAAGAACTCACATAATGCTGTCATTCCACATCACAGTCGTGCACTACATTCTGTGGATCTTTCTCATAAAACCCCCCGGAAAACACATTCAAGCTTTAAAGTTCATGACTGTAATGATGAACCGTCTGGAAAAGTCTAAGTGCCGTCGCGAACACAAATGGTTTATATCAACCAGAAGTGAGGCGGAAGCACATTATGCACAGATACAAATTGTCAATAAGTGGCACATTGTTTTCCTCGACGCCGTTTGTCTCCGTCTCGGCGATAATTGTGGGGTTAGACGCGTTGAGAAAGCTTGCCAGGTTGTCGAGGGAGTCTAAACGAAGACGGTTTGATTGCACCTGGAGGCGCAGAGCTGTCAGTCAGCGCCAGAAACTAGCAGAGCTTCCAGGCCCTCGTTTGAGATCTGCTGCTTCTACACAATGTGCAGCTGAGCTTCAGATTTGAATTTGGGGATTTTTTTTTTTTTTCAAAGAAACTCAGAAATGCTTCGGGAGGGAAAACCTATTGCGATGATAACATAACATTAAAGATGAGTACAGGAGAAATAAACATTGAACAGTGATAGTGAATATTCACAGAACATTTTATAACACATGAACATAAATTGCTGAAATCATGACAGTGATTATGTTAGTCATTCATGACTCCCAGCTTCTAAAATTTCATATTGATACTATTATAAGTTCTTTATTTCAGCTGTTTTTACAAATATACCTCATTGGACTACCAACACACAAGAAGGGAAGCTGCAGCTCTGGGTTCTGGTTGACAGATTTCACCATTTTCTCCGCAGGATGTTTTGCATTTACTGTAAGCCTTCTGCTGAGAACGGTTTAAAATGAATCTCTGATAATTGCATTGTAGAGAAAAAGAGATGCTGAAGTTTGTATTTTCCATCTTATTTTCATCGCCACTGCGTTGGCTGTTAGCCTGTTTGTAGCAAACAATGACAAGAACATCCCAAGAAAACATGAGAACGAGCTTCTTCTTCAATAACTATATAGTTTTAAAATCATAGCACTCATACATATGTGCTGAAAGATTACAAAGCGTTATAAGTATGAATTTGGGGCTTTTTTATGGTGGGATGATGACATACCATACATGTCAGTGAGTCATAAAAAGAAAGCAATATTTATATCTAGATGTTTTGTGATGATAATGCATTTCCTCTAATCACAGAATCCAATTATTATAGAAATGGACACAGAGGCACCAAAACATTTTTACTGGTGATGTTAATACTAAAATATATTTTTATTTTAATGAGGCCACATTGTATTCATGTCCCATTAGGGACTGCAGCTGCTAGCTTTTATTCTCCTTCAACAAACCAACTTGTTTGGGACCCGTATCCCATGAGGGATACGGGTCCCAAACATACATAACATACGATATTACCTGGAGGAATCGAGGGGAGGTTTTCAAACTGGGAGCACGTCACCGTAACAAAGTAATGTGAGGGTGTGCAGCTGCCAGTGGCGTTGGGTACCAGTACAAAGAGCGGTGAACAACAGCGCAGGACTACCTCCAAACTTTACCTCATACAAATAGTAGCTACGTTTCCATTGACCGTGGAATTGCGCAAATTGGAATTACGAAAATAAATTAGCTTTGTGGACACACACTAATTTAGAAAAAACTTGTTTGTCACTAAAAGGTTTTTGTGCAATTCTTCGGTGTGTGTTTTTTTTGTTTTTGGAAACTACAATGGAAACACATTTTTTTTCACATCACATGATCAACATAAAGATGTTACTAGTGGCAGAAAAAAACTAAGATGACAGGAAACAGTAAGAAAATGATGGGTTTAATTTTTAACTTATTGCGTGAACAAACTTCTTCACATATCATTTTTTATTGCATTTGTTATTAGAAACAATTGCAAAGTAGTTTTTTTTATATTAGTGGAATGTCAACAACGTTTTGCCCATCTTTGAAAATGAAAAGCAGCCGGTGATGCTTTTGGGTGTGTGAACAAATCAATGACCCCAAACACATTGAAACTGGTGTAGGGAGATGGATTATACCAGCTAACAATATACATCTGGAATGACCTTCACCAAATTTTTATTAAAAATTTTAGATGAACTCTGTACTCTTTCTGTCAAGATGAGAAACTAAATATTGAGAGAGAAATGTTCCAGAAACTCATCGATGGCAACGAAAGAAGTGTTTTATTACCATGAACGAGTTCAATGACACATGCAATTGGAGTGAATGGATGAATAACGTGAAATGATTCTTGAGACAGTGTTTGTTGTGAATTGGTGCTATATAATAAGCCGAATTTAATTGGTTGAGTGAGTAACTTGGTGAAGATTTAGGAAAATAATGCAAAATATAAAATATACAAAACGTTGTTCTCTGGCGTTCAAACTTTCCCTTTTTCCCCCCTCCAAATGTAACAATAAGGCATAACGCCAAACACTTATTTTAATTTATTTCTACAGGAAACGTCTCCAAAAAAATAAGGTATTTATCTCTGAATGGACCTACACTGATCTGAATTGTATGTTGTTTTTGGAGCAATGGCTTCTTCCTCTCTGCCTTTCAGCTCATGTGTGATTGGGCTAAGAAGCCAAAACAAAAACAAACATTTTATGATGTCGCACAACAAAGCAGTGTGTTGGAGCTGCTGCCTCCTATCAGAAGCTGAACAAAGATATTTCTAAAAGTTAAAAATGCATTTAAACTTCTGATCACAACTGTCCATTTGACATAATGACATATTCCCTTGAAGTCATAGGTTAAAAACTTGATTAAAAGAAGATTTTATTTGAGTTGCTCCTCATTACACGCTTATGTGTGTAAACCTGAAAGAAAACAGTGATTGTAGACACTCTATCAATGTAAGAAACAAAATTTGTAAGAATTATAAAAAGCCTTACATCTACTTAGCTAGGTTATAACATTCATATTTCTATTGCTGGTTTACAGTACCCTGCAAACTTAAAAGCCTAAATCAAACATACTTTTTATTTGAATGTACAAAAAGTGAAATCAAGTCATAGCTGATACAACATTACAGTAGAATTTCTAACATTATTCAGTAGACAGTACATCAAGTCTAAATGTACTTTGTCAGTTTACATTTGAGTTGATAGACAAATTAGTTTATATATATATATTTATATATTTGAGTGCACAACAGTCAAAAGTGAAACTGTCTTACAACAGAAAGGAAAAACTGCAGTCTGGTAACAGATTGGCCAGAGAAACTGCTCAAAGAAAAAAAAAGGAAAACAGTTTGGGATTCAGCTTGGCCTTTTCTGTTGCACTGTATCCATGACGATGCTTCATGCCCGGTTCATAAAAATGAGTGCTAAAAGTAAAGCGCCGTGACTACGAAGTTCAGAAGGCTAAGTGAAGCTGCCATGTTGTGTGTCAAAAACATGTGAGGTCAAAACACAGCGTGCGATAGTAGATGTGAAAATCTTGGCTTATTGTTCAATCCAGTCCAAGAAAACTGAAGAGAGAAATAATTAAGCAATGGAAAAAAATATATATATTAAGACAAAGAAGTGAGTGTGAATTTTTGTGCTACTTAAACAATGACGTTTGTGTATCTCCTGATGGAATCCTCCGTTCACCACATGTAGTAACTGCGCGTTGTGTCGACCTGGCTGGGTTTGGACTCCGAGGTGCCCTCCTTCTCCTTTTCACTGTCTGCCTCCCACAGGTTAATGAGAGGGGGGTACAGCTCATTCAACGGTATCGATGAGGTCTTCTGCATGTACTTCTTCAGGGAATGGTGATAATTCTTTCTCTTCCACCTCTTGGCAGTGTAAACTCCCAGTAAAACCAGGCTGATGAGCGCAAACATCGTTCCCATGACTGCGGCCAGAGCCGTGTTGGTCCCTTGATCGGATATTTCCACTGCGAAGGTTGCCTGCTTCGTCGTGACGTTCACACACGACTTCTGCGGCTGTTGCTGGACGCTGGATACGGTGAGGCACACTTCGTACTCGGTTGCCGGCTGAAGATGCGTCAGGTTGTACTCATGGACGTCCACGGGCACCCTGGCCGTGTAAGTGATGTGAGGGTTGTCGATTTTCATAGTCGCGGACGACCACTTGAGGTTGGAGGCCATGACGTTTGAGCTTATTTTCCAGGAGACGAGGATGGAGTGAGATTCCGTCTGTTTGACGTAGATCTTTAAGAGCTGCGTGTTGTCCAGCAGAGTGCCATTGACCTTTATCGCTGTCACTTTTGTGTCGACTCCCTCAGAGTTTTGAGCCACGCAGGTGTACCGGCCGGAGTCTTCAACTTGGATGTGGGAAATTCTCAGCGTCCCCTCTTTGCTGAGGCGGTACTTGTCAGACAAAGTGTCAGTCATAACCTTGTGCCCCATTGGTGTCACCCAATAGATCTCAGGCTCAGGCTGTGAAATAGCCCTGCAGTCCAAATCCAAGGTCATGCCGATTTCTAAACTGAGGTGGGTGGGGAAGGTATCGTGAGAGATTAGGGGCAAACACTGATTCAGCAACCTTTTCTGCAGCACCTCACGTACATGCATACCCCTGACCTCTGGCGGCATGGAGCAGAACATGGACAGAGGCTCCATAAATCGCACTGTGGTTTTGTTGGAACCCATCCACTGGATGACGCAGTCACAGCGCAGAGGGTTGCTGTGGATGCTGATCTCTCGCAAGTTAGGCAGAGCATCCACAGTGGACTGATAAAGGGCATTCAGGGCGTTGTTGTTTAGCATCAGGCTCTCCAAAGCTGGGACATCCCGAAAGGCCTGCCGGTTGATATAAGAGAACTTGGGGTTGTTTGTTGCCTCTAGCTTAGTGAGCTCAGGAAGGTTGTCCAAAGCATAACGGTCAATAGAAACCAATTCTCCCATGTTATTTATCCCCAATTCCTTCAATCTGAGCATGTTCTTGAAATCCCCCTCCTGTATCTTGTGTACTGGGTTTTTGTTTAAATCCAGGAATTTCAGGTTTGGTAGTTTCTGAAGGGCTCTCTGAGGCACTCCAACCAACTTGTTGTCGTAGAAAGAGAGGCTCTCGAGATTGTCAAGTCCCACAAAGGCGTTTCCGGGAATGTCTTTCAAATCCATCCCAGCTAAAACCAGACTCCTCAGATTGCCCAGCGGCTTGAAGTTAAAGTCCATAATTCCAACAACGGGGTTCTCTCCGATCATGAGAATCTCCAGATTTGGCGTAGAATCAAACCACTGACTGCTGATAGTTTTGAGCCTGTTGGAGTTGAGGTGAAGCCTGAGTAGGTTATGAAGCCCAGAGAAGGCATTGGCAGAAATGGTGCTGATGTGATTGTGGTTGATGTAGAGTTCCTGCAGGTTGCTAAGGTCCTGCAGACAGTAGTCGGGCATTTCCATGATCTGGTTCTCCTCCAGATGGAGTGTGGTGAGCTGGGACATGTTGGTGAGACCAACATCTCGAATTGTACTGAAGTTATTTTGAGACAGGTCCAGTTCTGTCAGGTTGAAGAGTTGCTCCAGTTCCTCGCTGGTCCTAGCGATGTAGTTGCTCTGTAAGAGGAGAACCTGAGTTTCACTGGACAGGTTTCCCGGGATCCGTGTTAGGCGAAGGTCATTGCAGTCCACTGTTATAGCTTCTCTGTAGGTGGACTGAGGGGTGAACCAGGGTCTGATTTCACACACGCACAGCTGAGGGCAGTCATTGCTTTGGACAAGAGAGAGTGCTACAGAAACCAGAACCAAGCCACCAAGAACCTGAGCACAGCTGTCCATCTTCCATCTAGCCATGCTGGGAAGGGATAGGAGGCTGGTCGTTGGACTTTGGAGGAAGGTTTGTAACAGTCATGAACCAGACTTGCTACCGATTAAGCCTTTAAACCCAGGAAATGGGAGGTTCTCGAGACAAAGTCGGGGGTGGAAACTACAAGCAGGGATTCTGACGATGGAGGATTATCTGGAAAAGAAGAACAAAGAAGTTAGAATTAGAGGGGTGATGGAAAAGAGGAGAATATTGAACCAAAAAAAATAATACATTTTTAGGAAGCGTTCCAATCTATTCCCTAAGATAATGTTAAAAGGTTATGAGCCTTGTGTAAGAACATAATCGAAAAGCAAAGAGCCCCCCCCCCCCCCCCAATATATACGACTGTTGCTTGGAACATCACTTTTGTACCTACATTTATAAATATTTCTATGAAAGGTCATTTTTGTGATCGGCTGTGTACAACAGAGAATTAGAGCCAGGCTAAGAAAACTAATTAAAATTACCAGAGTAAAGTAATAAAATTACAAGAATAAAGTCGTAGTATCACAACTTTGTTCTTGTAATATAATTTTTTAATATAATTTTTTTTCTTGTAATATTATTTTTTTCTCAAAGTACTACTTTATTCTGGTATTATTTTGACTTTATACTTGTACAATTTGTTCTAGTAATACAATGACTTTATTCTTGAAATGTTATGAGTTCATTCTTGTAATTTTATTACTTTATTCTCATAATTTTTTTCTTAGTATGGCCCTAATTCTCTGTTGTATGTGAGTCACTAAACACTAGAATCTCACACTTGTTGTAAGCACAAAAGCCGACGCCTACCCGCATTTTTGCCCAATCTCCTGAATTTATTTTTTTATTTTTTTATGACATTTCGTCCTCATCCTGAGCTTGTGGGTTAAATAAGACAGCAAAACTGACAGGGAACAGTATCTTTAGCTGTGGCGCTATTCTCGTGAGACTGAGTAATGTGCATCATCAACAGTTTCACAAAAATGCAAGTTCAGCTCATTACAGAGCATGCACAACACACTGGCCTGGGCTGGAAAGAAATCAAGTTGCATTGAGGGCTTTCATCTACCTACCAGGCCCACAAGGACGCCATCATTATCTTTTTTGGAGCATCATTAAACATTATGAGACGTTAGTCAGCGCCAAACCTTAAAGAAAGCAACAATAATTTGCACATCTAAAGTTTTAATGTCACATTGTAAGCATTCAGAATTTAGGCTAAAGACAGTGGAAAGATTTAAGAAAGCCTAGTTTTTTGTGGTTCTAATAAGTATCTAAAAATAGATGAATGAGAAAACTCATGCAGTATTTTACGTAATGTAATTTTAAAACTATAACTTCAATAAATAATAAATGGCCTTACAATTATGTCTAGCTTGATGAAAATCTTTCAAAAAGCGTTTGAAACTATAGGCGGGAAAATCCCCCCTACAGGGGGGATTTCTGGTGAAACAGCACTTTCACTTTCACTTTCCATTCTTTGTTTTCAGTGCTTTTCTTCTTCTCCTCTTATGAATAGATGGTATATACTTTCAACTGAGCTAAAAGCAATATGAATAAGGGCATGTCCCAGTCTACAAGGTCCGAGTATGCATGTTGAACTGAGCATGATTTCTGCACAGAAAGAAGCATCAAAAATCTAACAGCAAACTGGGTTTAAGTGGATATCAGGGTTGGGACGAATTGAATTAAATGGAATTACGTTATATACACCTGTTTTATTCAGCAGTGTCCTTAAAGGGCAGTATTATGCGTTTTCCAGCCACATAGTGTCATTTTGTAGCACAATAAAGTAATTATGTCACCTTCATTTATCAAAATGCTGTGGCTATGAAATATGACCTTAGGAGTTGAGCCACTCAAAAATAAAAATAAAATAAAAAGGCTGCATGAAAAGTGTTGAGTTCAATTCTGTTGGACATTAGAGACTTCCAATGTTATAAAAGTAGTGTTTTTATATTGATTTTGTTTTATATTTACTTCCAAATAAAACCAGAAATATGTTCGATCATGTGTGCGCCCCCTTGTTGTGCGCAGGTGTACTGCAATAAATTATGTTCTATGATCAAAAAGTGAATGAATGCAACATGAAGTCCATTTTTCCACTGTCCTCAAATGTACCACATATCTGAAGCAACCAATCAGAAAGCATTTTTGGCCATTTTGTGTGACTCATAACCGGGCAGACTTGAATGCGGACAACGTGGAAATCGTGGGAAAAAAAATGCCTGGAAAATTGCCCGCAATCTGCTGTAAAAAAATATGTATACTAATTAGTTTTTGGCTTTGTTTGTACACAAGTTCTTAAAATTTACAAAAGAAAATGTCATTTTAGGCTGTAAAAACGATTTAACCAATATTTTTGTGAATGTTTTAGTACAAATATGATTTTTTTTACTCAGATTTTGTTTTTGTGTGTTTTTTTCATCCACTGTGACAATACATTTTGTCAAAATGAAACAATTACTGTAAAATCATGAAGCTTAGGTTGTGCTGAAAATAATGATAGCAAACAAGGAAATGAAAATAGTTTTTGTGGTGAAAATATAAGGGTAAATTCAAAATTAGACCAAACGGCCATTTAGACCCCAGACTCCTAAGAAATTTGACTTTGCAATTTAACTCCTATAAGAAGTTCATGCTCTTTCCGAAACTCCAAGCTGGGTAGCCGTGGGGGAGGGCTGCTCTGTGACACGTTTTACAAATCCAAATGGTTGCCATGGTAGATTCGAGGATTTCTCAAACATGAATGAAAGAATCAAGGCAACACTACAAGTAAGTTTTTAATGAGGGAATAACATTATAACATGATTTATATAATACTGTCCCTTTAAGTCATAGTGATGTAAATAAAACCTAAATGATCACGTCGTACTGTGTCACCAGTCAATGCAAAAGTTTTTATCTACAAAAGAAAAAATCTCCAACCCGGTAGTTTAAGCAGCTGAAAGCAGGCTAGCTACTTGAGCAGCTACATCAACTAGCTAACATGTATAACAGACTCATATCAGCAAGCTTTCCAGCTTATGTGTACATGAGCTAACATTAACTAAAAGCTAGCTGATATTAGCTTGTAATAGAAGTTAGGTAGTCTATTAGCTAATATATAATGTTATCTAAAAAAATAGCTTATATTAGCTATTTACACATTAGCTAGTTGTTAGATAGCTAACAACCAGCTAATGTATTAGCTAATATACAATAGCTATATGTTAGTTAGTTAACATAAAAGCTAATTTAATAGCTAGTTATATCAGTTATAACAAGCTAATATCAGCTAGCTGGTTTACTTTGTAAGGAACAGAGCCTCATCAAGCCCAAAAACAATTTTTCTCATTTTATTCCCACATATCGTGACCAAACGTACCGTCTTTGTGTGACAGCCTCACTCATTAGCAAGATTAGGTAGCCAGCAGGTGTTTAACAAGCCTGAGTACTTGCAGCACAAAGCCAACACTTAAGACAATCCCTAACTCAATTAGGTCTATTTAGGAGGCACCTCGCCTAGTGTGGAGCCATGCGACATCCACCTTCTTAGGGGTAAACACCAGCTCAAGAAGACAGTGCTTAAGAGGCTTTGGACCCAGAAAGCTGGGCAATACGTAGGAATGTACATAAACTGCCTGGCAACAGCACTGGGGGAGATAGGAGCGGCGCGCCTCTCCTCCTATACTGGGGATTCCCTACGAGACGGGGCGGAGCGTCTGAGAGGCAGGCAGGATGTTGTTTTTAAGCTAAAGCACTTTATATTGTGACTATTGCTGTGCCAGTTCGGATTAGCAGATGGAGATGCTGAGGAGGCGATTAGCTGCGGGGCAAGTGCACTGAATTCAGACCAAGGGAGGAGAGAAACAGGTTCTTTAGCACTTTAATTAAAAAGCAACATATGTGTGGATCCGAAAACAGCAAGTTCAGGGTAATGGCACATGAGGTCAATTTTCATATTGACCGCTGCATTTAAAACAAAAATAAGTTATGGTAGTGAAAAAGAAAAAAAGAAAAAGATTTTAGACACTTAGGAAACGAAAACATGATTTCAGCCTGTTTGTTCTTAAGCCAGAACATGAACGTTACAGGACAGGATTTGTGAACTGTAAACAAAAGATTTCTAAAAATGTTGTACATTGTAGCAAAGAGAATTTAGCTGAATAAGTGTCCCACAAGGACAGCTCACACATTCCATAGGGAATATCTATAATATTTGAAAGAAAATAAAGCTTAAGAAGCTGAAATAACTAGGCACAAAACTACTTGACTCACTGTTGGCTAGTGTTTGCAATCCAGAAGTGACATTTATTTTTTTCTTGCTGCCGACTGGCTGTAAGAGCGGACATAAGAAACACTGCAGATGTTAGCTTCTGTGGTAATGCTAAGACGGTTTCCACTGTGCTTAATAAAACATATTAAGGTATCTTACTGTATCGGAGCAATAAAGCTCAATTGCCCACCATTGGGGCAGAAAAGGATACTCTGGAAGACTCTTGTATTTTTTTTTCTTTTTAAACAATCAATATTCTACATTATCTTTTTCAAAATGTACTTTTTGAGATGATAGAGAAATCCTAACATGCCAGATAAGAACATCCCCGTCTGGAACTGTGTACTTCTTTGAGGACTCTGGAGAGACGTACTGTATAAATCAGAAGAAGTGACAAGAGAACTAATTCAACATGTATTCATGTTTATATAACAACTTTTATGAAAAAAAAAACTTCCAAATAACTTCAGAGTCATTTAGTTTTGGACAATCTTAACATCGTACTCCATGGAACCGATAGAGAGGTTTTAGTTTAATCGATTTTCAGGAGTCTGGCTCAGAACAGTGACATGTTTACATCTGTGCATGTCAGGTTTTGCGCATTTTCTAAAGCTACTACAATATTAGAAATTAAATCATAACCAAACAATGTATCAGTAATAAATAAAAAAAAAACAATAACTGTCTTCAGAAAATACTATAATTCAACATAAGCCAAATTTAGCAGTAAACAATCAACCGTTGTTTTGTTTTCTGCTCTTCTGTTCACTAAAAACAGAGTTAATCCTGTTGCTAATCTTACATTTTCCCCATTTTGGTAAACACTGATGGCTTTGTCTACATTCCCTTTCATGGAATTTAGTCACATTGTCACTGATCCCTTTTAATGCTAAGCATGACAGTTATTTAGGTGAAAAAAGAGGTTAGTTCATTTCTAAAGAGATGCGTTAAAACAACGTTCTGACGGAAGAGCGGAGACGAGATTAAAGCTAGAAGTCACAGTCGGCACCCTGCTGTTTAATCTGTGCAACAAATTTTCTTCAAGACAACACCTAATGATGTGGCACGAAGCAAACTTAGAAAATAATCATGCTGGGAGAAACGCAGAACGTCAAAAGAGAGGAAAGCAGGAGCCTGACGCAGTTTTAATCGAAGGAAATTTTAAAACTGTAGGAGGTATTCTTGAATTAAATCCACAGTTTATTTCCTGTTATCAAACACACTATTTAATAGTTTGTAGATGTGCTACTGCCTCAGCACAGGATGTGTTCACAAAAACAAACTATTTCAAAAGGGCAGCTTTTTGACAATGCTCAACCTGTTTTTGAGAAGTTGTGTTTTTAGGTTGTTGTTTATTAATTCCTTTTTTATGCTGACACAAAATCACACATTTTTGACCCACTGTTGATAAAATAAAAGGAGGAGTCATTGTTTTTCTAAATAAGACATTTTTAGATCAAGGTCAATAATTTTCTAGAAAAAACAAGGAATTTTTTTAGCTTTGTAACATAAAGCTAGGAAAATTTCCATGCCAAAAATGTCAGACTGTTGAAACTCAGAAATGTCAGTGTTTTTCTAGGAAATTTCCCAGACTTATGTCAAAATCTTTTTTTTTTTTTTAGCAAATATTTTACTCTTAGAGCTCAGAAATGTCATTGTTGTTTTTTTCCTAGAAAATTTCTGGGATTAACCAAAAATATTTTTACGTGTTTTGGCAGAATGTACTGCTCCCTTTTCTATCTCCCATGGCACATCAGACACATTTGTGGTTCATTCAGAGAGATAGATAACAAGTTAAAATAGATAACAGGAAGGCTAACCAGGCCACAGCAACGTTGTTTTTATCCCTTGGAGGTTTTGAAATGGAGGCAAATGTATCTTTATATTTTCTTTTGTTGTTCAATGACTCTTTTAGTTGGACCTTGGAAATCTATCAAACCTGTACATTAAGTGGGCTTAATGCCAATGCCTTAGTAAACGCTTTGGTGATCCCACTTATTGGGTTCGTCCATTTATACCTGGTACGTTTACCCAATGTACACACTAACGGAAGCTTGGCACTTACTTTCCACACAAGTCACATGTTGGCATTGTCCTATCGTGATTAATTTCCTGCTACCTGACAAAACCCATCTGTGTCCTCCCATGGAGGAAGGAACCTTTCCATGATGCCATGACACATTATCTGGCTGAGCATTTTAATCACCGCCAAAATGACACCCGTAAAAATCACTGCACATTCGTAAATCTGCCCATATCTGGGGGCTTGGATCGTCCTGATAGGAGACCAAAATGGAAAAATTGAGCATTTTGTTAAATATATTTGAAATAAAGATGAGGAGAGAGATCCAGGAAATTAGCTTAAATAAAATATTCCTTGGATGAGGAAGACTCTCTGTGTTCAAAAAGAACACAGAGAGTCTTCTTAATCTGTGACAGGACCGTAGTTAAATATAATGAAGTGTCAGCCTAATGCAGGGGAAAGGGTTAATATCTTAAACCATTTGTCTTAAAGGAGCGGTGGACGTTCCCTAACCCAGTCGGCTGTACACCGCTGGGACCTAACAGTGGTGTCATGATGGGAGTGGGAGGGTCTTGAAGCTCAGTGCTCCTAACTACCAGCTCTGTTGTTTCCCTAACAATCCCTCCCCACACACCTGCAATGTACCTCAGGGGAAAATGGCTGCTCAGTCGTCTGTATCAAGATAAAAACATTTCACTTGTTGTCTGTGTGAGAGAGAGTGGATTAGTGTGCAGCGTTGTATGTGTTGTTATATTTTAAAGAGCAAATTAGACATTAAATTTAATGGATCTTTGGGTCTATTTAACTCAGATGTTTTTCAGCTTGATATTCTGTAGTTCTCCTTTTGTGAAGATAAATACTGAGAAACTGAGTTTAATTTGGCTTTTTATTTTCAACATCCACCTATTACAATTTACCTGCAAAGTAAACATTGTCGAGTTGAACTGTTCAAAAATACCAAATCAATCTGTCAGGGTTTCAGATCCAGGTGTTGCGACTTCACTCCATTCTTACTGGCCAAACTGTTCAAGCTCTGCCAGGTTGATAGCTGTTAGCAGACCTTTTCAAGTCCAGCAACACATTCTCTATTGGTCTGGGCTTTGGCTAGGCCACTCCAACACATCCACCTTGTTGTCTTTAAACCGTTTCTGTGTAGCTTTAGTTGGATTCTTTAAGTCGCCGTCTTGGTGGAAAACAAATGCTGTCTGAAGTTGTATTTCTCTTGTAAGCTGTGTCTCCATAACAAATGTGTGCAAAACTTTGTTGATATTCCACTAACTGTGGAAACACCAACAATTCGCAATTGCAGTGTTTCCATTAAATAGGAAACGCAAATAAAGTCACAGGTGAATATGTTTGTTTACATGATAATTCATTAAGAAAGACGCCATGCCATCATCCTGCTGCCACTTCCTGCTGTCGTCTTCCTGTGTCTTCAACACTAGTAACAGCCGGCTGTCGATCATGTGACTCGTGTGACACGAAACAGTGTTTCCAATTTAGTTTTGCGAAATGCACTAATTTTGATACATACAGATTTACACATGAGCCATATTCCTTCCATTTCTTGATGATTAATTTAATTGAACTCCAGGGGATGTTCAGGACTTTAGACATTTTTTTGTATCCATCCTCTGACTTATACTTTTCAATAAGCTTTTATTTGATTTGCTTGGAGTGATCTTTTGTCTCCATGCTGTAATGGTAGCCAGGAATCCTAATGAACTAGTGAACAGACCTTCCAGCTGTCTTTATACCACCATCACTTGAGATGGAGACACAGTCACTGCACTCAGCTGGTCTCCATCCCACTCATTGGGAGACCAGTAGCACCAATTAGCTTGAGCTTTGTTGACTTACGTCACTTACTTTAAATGGGGCGAACATCAATGCAATCACTTATTTTATGTTAAATATTATTTTATTTAACTGTCAATATTTTTGAAGAAACTAGTTTTCACTTGACACTTTGTTGTATTTTTCCTCAAAAAGCCTTTATTTTACTGATCATGATTGATTTGTATCAGTAACTCTGAAGACCAATCATCCCCAATACATCCATATTTCTAAAGAAGTATTTTTTCAAAGAGGTTCCATGAATGATGAGGGGTTCCTGAAACACTTGAAAGAAGAATGGGTATAATAGTAAATTTTGAATTATTTTAACAGATGAAAAACAATAAACACCTTTGTTGCTGTGCTCACATATGTACTTAGTAAATAATTTGGCAGCAAAAAGGGGCTCTGAATTGAAAATGTTGCTTTTTTTGGTCAATATTTGATTTTGATTAAATTGTGATTATTTGCTAATTGCAAACATTGCAACTCAATAAAAAGTTTAATTGCGTTCCACCACCCGTCTAACTTCACAAAAACCCGGATGTGTTTTAATCTTGAACTAATTAGCAATTTTACACTTAACAATGTTTGCCATTCTAAAATATAATTATTTAAATGCCTAATATTCCAAAATTCTTTTAGTACTGATTTGACGTACTCAAGCAGTTTCTACAATTTCATTAGCTGTGCTTCCATCAACCATGAAATTGTGCAAATTGAAATTAAGAAAATAAATTCACTTAATGGAAACAGGCAAATTTCAAGAAAACTCATGTTTTTCCATAAAAGGTTTATGTGCTAGGATGATGTGGTTTTTCGGCTGTATCATGTGATCAACAGCCGGATGTTACCACTGCTGAAAAAGATGAAGAGAACAGGAAGTGGTAGGAATATGACGGCGCAGCACGTTTTATAATGACCGAACCCATTCAGGTGTGATTTTAATTGCGCTTCTTGTTTAATGGAAACGCCGGTAATTGCGAAATTGTGTTTTTGCGGAATACTGACAAAGTTTTGCGCACATTTGTAATTTGCACAATAAATAATGCACGAATGAAACCAGAAAACAACAACAACACAAATCTATTTGTTTCCCGTCTTTGGACCAAACCACAAACCAAGCAGTGAAGTGCAGATTCGATCCACCTTCCTGAACCGATCCGATAACAAGTCAGCAGCCGGGGCCGCCCCCCACCCTCCGACCCCCGGCCGTCACAAAAGCGCAACAGCTGCAGCGACAGAAGCAGCGTTCGCGGACCACAATAGACCCCCCGCTAACGCAACCCCATTCTCAGCGGCGCATCTCCTGCGAAAGGGCCCCGGCTTTATCCCCCTCCATGCCGCCATCACCGCTTCCCCCTCCGCTTCCCCCAAGAGGGAAGACCAGGCGACTTGTCGCTCAAAACGGAGGAGGCATCGAGACATCTGCTGGCTTCTACTTTAACATTAATATGCAAATCACATCACCACACGCGCACGCGGGCACTGCGAGCCGCCTGCCGCAAAGGAGATCAAAGTTTGCTTTCCGTGGAATTGCATTTGACGCACTACAAGAGGCTGACTCGGGTTTGTTAAATGTAAACGAAAATCACGGAGCCGTCCTCGACCAAGTCTGTTTATCTAAATAAATGATAATGCCCTTGAGTGCGTCTGCGCCTTCAATCATCGCCCTTGTGTTTAGTAGCGTACCGCTTATCTTTTAAGTCTTTTTAAAACAAATTAAAATTCAGGGTTTTTTTTCTTTCCTCCTTTTTTCTTTTTCTTTTTCTCAAGGGTATTGTAAAGAACGTGCATTCTTTGCCGCTCTCACCTTGTTGGCATTCCAGTTCTTCACGTTCACCAAGCGCGCGGCTCCTTTATCCAGGTGAACGCCTCAGTAGAGAAAAAAGGGGAACGCTACAGAGCTGCAGGTGAACGGGTTCATCAGACATCCCTGTCTCCTCCTGAGCTCTGGCTGTTTACGGCGCGTCCCATCAGTCGGTCAGATCCCCAGAGCGCCTCGGAGAGAGACGCATGATGCGGTCTGCAGAGACAGATCTCCCCAACCTGCCGCGCGACCAGACCGCTTTGTCACTCAGATGATATTCTTCCGCACTGCTGCTGCTGGTGATGCTGCTGCTGCTCCTTTCTCCGCGAATGCTGAGGAATAATGATTGCAAGATGGGGAGGCAGGAAAAAAAACAAAAAAGAGAGAAAGAGGCAGAAAACACCTGGCACTGTCCAGACTATAGTCAGCTGATTCCCCAGCAGGCTATTGGCTGAGAGCGACTGTCTGTCACCGCCGGCCAAAAGCAAAGCAGAGCACCATCTGCTCCGGGCTTGTTGTGATGAGAACAAAGGCAGGAGGAGGGCGGCGGGGCGGCGGTGCATGGGGGCGGCGGGTGGGGGGGGGGGAGAGAGCAAGGCATTACTGCCTGAGAAGGAGGAAAAAAAAAGAGAAGACTATATGGACCTGGAGTTATCGGTGTTTACAGCGAGATGAACCCATTTTTAATGCCATTTCTGTTGTGAAGTTAAAGGAAATGCTTCAAAAATGTTTTCACTGAAAAAGATCTGGAATTTGGGATTCTATTTGTAGTTAGCACCCTTTACTCCAAAACTCCTGTAATTGAGCAACCAATTACAGCCTACAGTTACTAATTAGCGGTGGGCATTTATGGTCTCGTTCAGCATTTATCGTGAAAAATGTCTTTTTGGTTGTCTTGATGGATTTCAACTAATAATGTAAAAAAGAAAACTGGCAGTTTTATCAGAAATTTCATTTTTATGATTTTCTCCACAAATGTCAACAAATATCAGTCATTTCAGAAAATATTAAATGCAGTTACTGTGTGCAGTATAAATAACACTTCTTTAAGATCTTTAAAGCTGCAGTGTGTAATTAATTTGTTTTTTCATATTTGTTGAAACTTTCAGTGTCATGACAGTATAGTAAGAGACAGATCGTTGTACAAAAATAAATAAATGAATACATTTGAGCTCCTGTGCTCCAGTGCTAACTAAAAATGAATCAGAGCCAGGAGGTGGGTCTTACCACTGTCAATCACAATCTCATGTGGCGCTGCTCAACCTCCCCTTTGCTTTCTGCTATGCTACAGCTAGCACAGCCTGCTATGAAAGCAAAGGCTAGTTAGCATAAGTTACTAATGACGGCAGATGAGTGGTTTCTCTGGAACAATAAGTTGTTTCTCTGCACATTTAGCAGCAAGTTTTTGAGTTTGATTGACAGCGATAAGACCCTCCTCCTGGCTCTGATTGGTTGTTTTTGGTCGGGAGCGGTACATTTCTTCAGACTGCAATTGTAGCTCAGGGAGAGGTGGAGGAGATCAACCTTTTCACAGATTAGCTGTCTCATATAATACTGTGATGATACGGTGGCTGTTTTAGAAAATATGCAAATAAAATATTCTTTATAAAAGTTACATGCAGCAGCTTGACGAAACCATTTCAAATAGGAATGATTTCCGTGTTTGTGGCGCCGTGAACGATGGAATGGAATCACAGCCAGTTACCTAAAAAAAAAAGTTATAAATTGTTTATTGTGATATTTATCATTATCACAATAGTACCACAATATCCATATCGCCCACCCCTAGCAGATAGTGTGTACTCTAGTCTCAGTATATATACACCAAGCTTACATTTAAATATGGGCCTCATAAGGATAAAAAATGGGCCACAGATGGGATTGTGAGGAGATTATATACTGTAATAGTTCCACATTATTTTCCCATCAATTTAACTGACTTTATGGACACCGACTGCATTTAGTCAGCTTTCCTAGGCTAGTTCTGTTTTCAAGTAAAACAAACGAACAAACAAAACAAACAAAAAAAGCTAAATTCAAACTTGAAACTTTTGGAGTGAGCAGAGCCAGCTCTCACCACGATTCCACTATCTGCTTCCAAGAATAAAGCCAATGCCAGAAACTTATTCGCTTTGTGTCTGAGGCATGAAACTGCTACCAGGAGCTATTAAAAGCACATAAAAGAGACACATTGTTACAAAGGATGGCAGATACGTCTCAGTGGCACACGCAGTCGAGAACGAGTTTATTTTAAGTAAACTCCCAGCGCGCCGTCCTGTTTAACAGCACAATTAAAACAACAGAGTACAGCTATTTCCCAAAATAAATAACCCCTTTAAAAGAACTAATTATATTTGTAAGCAGTTTGTCAGTGTCTCACTTCTCTGCTTATGGACTGTGAGCGACAGCATTATGATAACATATAAGCTTTACTTCTTCTCGACACTTTTTAAAAAAAATCTTTTGTTGAGAATTTGTGTTCAGCCTCTCAGGAGTCGCCCTAAGTTATAGTGATGCTCACAAGTTTACATACCTTGCCAGTAGTTTTTGTATTTTGATCATTTTAGGAGAATATGAATGATAATATGAAAAAAAGAGAGAGAACTGAGTGTATTAAAGACAGCTACTGGAGAGCCTTCCTGCCCACAGCATCTACAACAACTCTAAGGAAAATTATGTAATATGAGTTTAAACATTTAATGTCTCCTAATAAAGTATTTTGGAATTGAACCAAATTCAATGAATTACATAGATTTTAACTTTTGAAAATGTTAGCACAATTCATAGATTTTTTTTTTCCACTAGCGGAACCTTTGTATTTGTGTGTTTCTGGTACACCTGTAATTTCCGACGCACAAACAACGACAAACCTGTTCTCTTGGACAGAGGTGGGGGTTAATTTTTGTTTGAAATAAAAACAAAATGATTTGATGGGGAGCTGCTGTTGTGTTCAGATTAAGCTAAAGGGAGTTAGCCTATCAGTGAAGCTATTTAAGTCTAAAATAGCATCTTGATGCTAAACGTGTTGCAGCAGCGCAGACGTCCCCGACGTCAGTGTCCACATTTCTAAAACATTTGTTCAAAGAAATTCTTGAAACACACGAGAGCTGATATAAAGCACACTGCACTGATCTAATGGATGAATAACCTAAATAAAATATTAAAAATATTTATTAAAATAATTTAGCAGCAAAAAAGATTTTTGAACTGAGAATGTTGCTAATTTTTGTCAATATTTGGTCTCTGATAAAAATGTGATGAATTCTGATTAATTAATTGCAGCCCTGCAATTAACTCAATTGAAAATTTTAACCGAGTCCCACCGCTAGTTACACTTTCTGCTCAAAGACACGACAGCGAATTTGACAACGCAATGTTGTTGCTTGGCTACTGGAGTATACAGGGGAAAAAAAAACTATAAGTGTGTCTATAAGTACATATAGATATGCAAGTGTTACTGGTGCAGGTAAGAAAATAATAATAATAATAATAAACTATAGAATGAATATTGCTAAACATATAGTATGTAATTTAGGATTTTCAGGGTTTAGTGGAGGATTATTGGTGTTGAACAACCTAATGAGGGGAATATAAAATAAAAATAGAGTTTCTTCTCAGTCATATGTCCGTTTCTCTGTGGGAACCATGCAGCCTTCCAAATAAATATCTGTGCAGGTGTCCGTTTCATTTCTCCTCTCACACCCCGTTTGGCTTCACTTATGGAAATCCAAATATATAATGTCCTCCTTTTATAGGACAAACCCAACTTAGATTAAGAGACGCATAGGAAGTTGTATTGCATCCTATAAAGCAATACAGCATTTGATGATAATAATAATAATAATATTGAAAGAAATTCTTGTGCTTGTTAAACAGCTTGATGTCACACCTTCTGTTCACCAGCCCAGGTGATAAAACCGGGTTTCGTTTTCCTTTCGGTGTATTGAGTGCAGCCATCGATCGCCTCTGTTAACTCCTGCAGTAAACGCTGCGCTTCATCGGCGCCTGTCATCTCCCATCAGGCTGAAGCATTGCGCCCGCTAAGCTTCAGAGGAGGAGAAGGTTTTTGGTTTCTCGTCACTCTTTTCGCAAACTTCACTCCTTTCTTCAAATAATTTGTCGTATTTATCTGTCTTTACGATATTTATTAATAGCATGTTTACTCTCTGCACCCAATCTGCAGAGATGAGAGCTAAAAAGAAAAAAAAAGATAGATGAGGAAATTGGTGTAAGTCTTAGCATCACTTCTCCCTCCCCCCTGTCAGAGTTTGGGACAGGTGTGAAAATGACCGCAGGTCGGATCATCCAATCAAATTTGCACGAGGTGTAAAACTGAATCCAGCCGTTTTCATCAAGCTGTGGGTGTTAACGCTCTTTGCCCACCGTGTTGCAGAGGTTAGTGTAATTTAGGACACATTTTTATCAGCTGCTTCAACACTTTCCGCCTTGTGCGTCTCCTTCCAGTTTTTGTGTCCACCAGTTATCCGTCTTGCAGCCTGCAAGATGTTCTGAAACGCTGGAAATGCACATCGCTCGCTTCAGAGTTTCTGTCTGCTTTGATTAAATTTGCATGGGCCCAATATTTCCTACAGCCTTCTACCTGAAGCGGAGACCAAGCAAATCAGAGCATCCCTTTCCTTTTAATCATCTGCAGTGAGGGACTCGCCTCACTGACAGCGAGATTTCAAAGTGGAGTTTTGCTACATGTTTGGAAGAGAGTCTTCAGACGGCGTTTAAATAAAACAAAAACTCACCCAGAACAAAAGCGCTGACCCAGTTTGTTAGTGAGAGGAGAGACTAAAAGGAGCCTCATCAAACTACAGAACAACCTGACCAGACCTAGCCGAACTCCTTTCTTCTATGGAGGACTGATCCTGCCAAAAATTGGCAATAAATACAGAAATAAATAAATGTTTAGACAAAGTAATTATAATTGATGTGCAAAAAAATAAAAACATTCCCAGCTTATCACATTGTGATAGCTGTGGATTAATATTTGTTTATCATCTTTAACAGTATTCATTTAAAATTATCACTGTTATTTAATATTACAAGTTATTTCCAGTCTTATTGTTTTATTAATTGGTTCCATTTTCATTTGTTTCTCATTTTTTTCATATTCTGTATTTATTTAATATTTTGTATTTACCGTTACATTTTATTTCACTATTTTAATCAGTTTTTTTATTTTGTATTAGTTTGCTTTCCCTAAAATTTCCTTCTGTATTAAAACATTTTTACTTTTTAATCATACACTAATTTATTATCTCTAATATTTCCTTCTGTATCCACTGAATATTTTTAAGTACTGTAAAAGTGAGAATAGTTTTTTTCAAAAGAATGAGGGTCATATTTTTTAGTTTGTTGTATTTTTTATTTTTTTTGGTAATTACATTTATTGTGTTAATAATTAAAATTAAAAATTATTCTCTTTTTAACCCAAATATTCCTTGCTATGGTTTATTCTTTCTAATCCTCTCTTAGCTCAGTATGTGGAGTCACACCCATAACCCAAAACCTCTGGATCTCATACAATGAGAAGCAATCAGCTCCCATGACTAACAAACCTTTAAACTAAATCTGTTGAGATTTTTTTTTTTCTGTGTGTGTTTTGTTAAAAATATCCTCCAGATTTAGTTGGTAGAGGCTCCAAAACGTCCAGCATACTGATCGTTGAAGCCCCCAACTTCCCCCCCACGGACCCCTGCAGTCTGAGCAGCCGGAGGGAAGGCGGTCGCTGAAGAGGCTCAGAAATTTCAATCGCTCATCAGAAGTTTGGCACTTCGGTTAAAATCGGCAGAGTTCCCAGTGTGGTGGAGGTAGAAGCATGTGGGCGGGGCTGGAAATGTTTCCCTATTTAAAAACAGAGCCAGAACGAAACCAGTGTCTTCCATTTTTAGCACGTCACACCTTTTGGACACCTTGTTAACTCAGAACAATATGTCTTACTGAGCTGTTTAAACACTTATTTCTGGTCTACTGTGTTTGTAATGATAAGCATCCAGGCATGTTTGAAATTGATTTTTAAAAGAAAAAAAACTACCCTCTCTCCATTTTCCTAAAAAAAAAAAGATATAAAAATACTCCAGTGTTATATATGACTTGCGGTCTGTTTACGACTCTCTGCCTGCAGAGACGGCAGCACCTTCCGTTCACTTTGACAGTGTGGATTGAAAAGGTCAGCAGGAGCGGCTGAGCTTCTCCTCGGCTGATTGTTGCTAAACTGAAGATTGTTACCAGGCAGATCTGGCAGTTTCACACAGATTCAGTTTCTCACTTGCTCTTTTTTCGTCCCATTTTTTTACCCCCCCTCCTCCTTTTCTCCCCATGTAGCTGAGCTTTTCAGCATGTAACAGATTTGAGAGGTGTTTCATTACTCAGACACTTCTTCTTTCACTGTCTTCACTCACAGCAGCGTTAAAGCTAAAGTAAAGATTAAAAAAAATGTTGTTTTTTTTTACATATTTGTTAAAACTGCCACCATGTCGTGACAGGACAGTATGAGACGGATGATCTGTGAAAAGATTGAACTCCTCTACATCCTCCCTGTGCTGCTACTGCAGTCTGTAGAAAAGCACAGCTACTGACCAAAAAAACAACCAATCAGAATCAGGAGGCGGGTCTTAGCGCTGTCAATCATCCTCTTGTATGCTGTTCAACGTTCCAATGGAGGAGAATTAACTTACCGTTCCAGGAAAACCTTTGATCCACCGTCATCTGTGGTTGTGCTAACTAGCATTAGCATTCATGTTATGGTGAATGGTTGTAGTGAAGCAGAGAGAAAGGGGTAGGGGGTGAGA
This sequence comes from Poecilia mexicana, assembly GCF_051168715.1. Lineage (NCBI taxonomy): Eukaryota > Metazoa > Chordata > Actinopteri > Cyprinodontiformes > Poeciliidae > Poecilia > Poecilia mexicana. Next base: position 4,377,454 of record NW_028263374.1, read on the forward strand.
ACGAGAATGATTGGCAGCGCTAAGACCCTCCTCCTGGCTCTGATTGGTGGTTGCCGTGTGGTGTATTTCTGCACTGCCAGAAGGAAGAGGCCTTTCATCCGTATTATACTGTCACGACATAATGATAATTTTAGTAAATATGTGAAAAGTATTTCTTTTTAAATAAGTTCTACTGCAGCTGTAAGGCATACCGCCCACTTAAAAACCCCACAGAAAATATTAATTTGAGAGAAAAGTACAACATAACCAGGAGGTTCATTTCTGAGTCCGTTTCAAGTCGAGTGAGGGTTCAGAGAACGAACGAGCAAACGCGCAGTAAAGTGAGTTTCTCTGTACTCCTGTCAGCTCGGCGTGACAACGGCTGAGAAAAGTCTCCAGCGGTTTCATCCCGTCGTCCCGAGAAAAAGAGAGAGAGAGAGAGAGAGAGAGAGAGAGAGAGCCCACCAACAGCAGTGAATTTCCACCACAACATGCACAAAACACCGTTTAAATATTAATCAAATCTGCCTGGCAACCAATCCCGAGGTCTCGGTGGAGACACACGTCAAGCTTAGAGAGAGAGAGAGAGAGGTCAACCGTTCAACTCAGATGTGAGGATTTTAGGAGGAGTGAAGAAAAAATCAAGACGAAGGAAAGTTGGGAGACGACTTCAAAGGCGGACGGAGAGCTCGCGGATAATCTGCCCGTGCCCTCACCGCCGCTTCACCCACTTTGTACTCGGTCCTGCAGGGGGAAGTCCTCCTGTGATCGACGAGCACCTGCCGGGAGGAAGCAGGAGGAGAAGCTTATGTGTGAATGGACTGATATGTTTCCTGACCCACACTGCAGGGGAACCGCCTTTTAGACTCATAATGAGGCTCCAGCAGCCTGAGAGCGCCGAGGTAATTTTAGCACCAGAGGGGAAGAAGCTGGAAGGACGGGTACACAACATCCGGCCCGCTGGAAATGAATTCCTCCTCAAAAGGAGACGTGGTCCAACTATCTTATACGTTTATCAGAACGTATGTTACAAAGTGTTGTTATATGTGATTTTTGTTTTGGAAATGTCAAATTGAGTAAAGATATGGTCAATAATAAAGCAGCTACTTTTCACAATTGCAGTGTTTTGATTAAACAAGAAACAATTAAAATCACACTGGAATAAGTTTGTTTGCGTGATTAAAATCATTCCGGGTTGTCATCCTCCTACCACTTCCTGTCTTCATCTTTTCTGCCACTAGCAACATCCGGTTATTGATCACATGGCTCGTTTGATGCAATAAATGTAACTTGTAAAAATGGCAAAATACTCTTAATTTCAATACAACCAAAACCCCACTTCATCCTAGCGCAAAAACGTTTTAAAACAAACAAACAAACAAAAAACAAAACATGTTTTGCCGATTTGCGCAAGTTTAAGGTCGATGAAAACACAGATACTGTGAAGTGAAAAGAAAACCATCAGCATCTTACACCTTTTTGGAACCCCAACACTTTGCAGAAACACATTCTAGCTGCAAATCTTCTAGGATACATCTGCTGTGTTCTGTTAAAACTGACCTTTCATTTATTATGTCCCTCACTGTTGAGACATCCTAAAGATCTAAAAGCAGCTGAGAACGTAGTTTTGAAAAGACTAGTTTCAGTAGGTTTCTGTTTCATGTCTGATAGGCTTTGGATATCAGACTCAACAACTGGATCCACTGAGGGATCACAGACTACAGGATTCATCAGACCAACTAAAGCAACGCATCAAACTCTTGTGGAAAATGTGACCAGGGCGACAGCTTGAAGGAGCAAATGTGACGATCTCAGGATGTGAAAATGTGTATTTAAGTCCACCTGTGTCCTTTGTCTCTTGTTGGGTTCTCGTCTAATGTCGTCCGTCATTGTTCACTGTGCCAGTCTGTTCAGTCGTTGAACTTTTGCCTTCCATTCTTCCCTCTGCTGCCTATATGTTTGGATTTTGTTTTTGTGGATTTTTCATTAAAACCATAATTTTTTCATCACTACCTGTGTGGAGGCCAAGTTAATGTATAAAGTATTCAGTTACTGTTAAAATGTATTTGCTTAATTAGAAATGTACTAAGTGTTTTTGTTGAAATTTTAGGTAGAATTATTAATATTGCATGTAACTAATTTCATGATGTTTTACTGTGAATAAGTGTTACTAGAAGTATATTTTATAGCTTAATTGGCCACCTGGCAATTTTATGCAAATGAGGTGGGCCGTGTAGCCAAGGGAGACGGCAGATAGAAGGGAAGGCGCTGCTAAGGGAGCGACTGAGCCACACGGTTTTTCAACCGTAGTTTGTTTGTAGAGGTTAGTGAAGGACTTTATTGCTCTTGTAAAGACTTACTCAAAAAACTGTGGAATAAATTTTGTTTATATTTTTACATCGGAGCGCTACGGACATTTTATTTTTTCCTCTTCAAACACACGAGTGCATCGGAAATTAATCTTGTGGCAGCCCAAATATTCGTTGAAAAACCTGCTCTATGGATTGATTATCATCTGTGGACGGATTTCAAGCAGCAGCAGCAGCAACAACAACAACAACAACAAAAAACAAGCTAGAAGAAACGTGACTAGTGGAAATATTTTATCGAGGAAAATGCTGAGTCATGCTTTCGGATGAGCCAGGTGATTTTCTGTTGTTGCTATTTGGAAATTTTGTGTCGTGAACGTTGAAAAGGAAGATACCGTGGTTACTATGGAAACTAGAGTAGTAAAAGTCACACCTAAAGCTATGGAACAAAAGTTGCAGCATGCAATTGCTTTACGAAGAGCCACGTCGGCAAAGTTAACAGGCACAGTGAATCAGGTGCGACGGCTGATAGAAACTGAAGATGATATCAGCTTAACTGAGGCAAACCAGTTAATGAAAGAATTTAATAGACTGTTTGGAGAGTTTTGTGGTTTGAACACAAATGTAAAGGAGCTGCTCCAACAAATGTCAGAAGAGGATTTAAAATCAGATCAAGAAAACTGGTTTGAACCTAAGGCTAATTCTTTCAAGGCTTTTGCTGAGACAGCTTTGGCTTGGATTGATGACAAGGCTAAGTGCACAACAGAGGCTGAAAAATGCAATGACGAGATTAATCCATGCGACAGCGTATCTAACGCATCTTTGTCGAAACGAAGTCATAAAAGCTCTTCTGAACATGGTTCTTGTGCATCATCGTCAGCATCCTCCACACGAATGAAAGCAGAGTTGGAACGAGCTAAGCTGTTGGTTCAGGCATCAACTTTGAAACAGAGACGCCTACTTGAGGAAAGAGAGGCAAAACTTAAAGCTGAAAAGGAGGAGCTAGAAATACAAGCAGCTCTAGCAGCAAATGAGGCAAAGATCAAGATTCTATCAGAATACGAAGGTTGTGCATCTAAGGCATCTAGTCGTGCATCCAAGATGTCCAGTCGTGCAACCAAACAGAATGGAATGAACTCCTATGTGATGTCGCACAGAGCTGAAGATTTGTTTGCTCAACAGCAGTCAAATAGTCCTTTCCAAACACAAGAGAGTCAAGTACGGAATGATAACGTTGTTCAAAACATGCATCAAACACATGTTGTTACCTCTCAGCCATCACAGTCACCAACTGCTCTGCAGGATGTAGTCGAAGTGCTAGCAAAGCAGCAGAAGTTGGCAGCATTGCCCCCTCAGAACATTTCCGTTTTTAATGGGGACCCATTAGAGTATCGACTATTCATTCGGGCATTTGAACACAGTGTGGAGGATAAAACAGAAAGTGACAAAGATCGGCTGTACTACATGGAACAGTACACAAGTGGACAGCCTCGAGAATTGATAAGGAGTTGTCTTCATATGGAACCTACACGTGGTTATAATGAAGCTAAGAGACTTTTGGAAGAGCACTTTGGAAACGCCTACAAGATATCGGTGGCATACATTAACAAGGCTATTAGTTGGCCAACCATCAAGTCTGACGACGGAGAGGCTCTTCATGCGTTCGGACTCTATCTCACTGGATGTCGTAATGCAATGGCAGATGTAGAGTACATGGAGGAGTTGGATAATACAGCCAACATGCGTGCCATCATTTCCAAGCTTCCATACAAAATGAGAGAAAGGTGGAGAACACATGCCTGTAGAATCTTGGACAAAGAAAAACGCAGAGTCAAGTTTGCCGATCTGGTGGATTTCGTCAATAAACAGGCCAGAGAAGTTTTACATCCACTGTTTGGTGACATAAAGGATAGTACCTTAAAGCTCCAAGTTAAAGGACAAGTGGATGAGAAGTTACAAAGAAGAAGTGGCATCAAAAAAGGATTCACCGCAGCCGCAACTATTACCACTACACAGGACACACCTACCAAGGCAAAGAAAAAGGTCAGCGGAAATCAGATGTGTGCATTTTCCAAACCTTGTCTCTTCTGTCATGGTGAGGAGCATACTATGGAACAATGCAAGAAGATGAGGAAGTTACTTCACAAAGAAAAGATTGATTTCTTGCGAACCAAAGGATTGTGTTTTAGCTGCCTTAAAAAGGGACACATGAGTAATTTGTGCAAAGAAAAGGCAAGCTGTCAGGTTTGTGCACAATCACATCCCACAGTACTACACATGAAGATAAAGTCCAGTGGTGTTAACGAGGCAGGGCCTGAAGTGGGAACTAGTGAGGGAGAGGAACAACCGACAGAGTCAGTTGTAAATGGATTTGTGGGAATGAATGCACCCAGCCATGGTACAGAGAAACCAGAGCACACGTTGGCGATAGTTCCAGTCAAAGTCAAAGTCAAAAGAGGTCAAAAGGTTGCATACACATATGCTTTTCTGGACCCAGGCAGTACAGCTTGTTTTTGCACTGAAGAGCTGATGCATGAGCTGAACGTTTCAGGCAGGAAATCAAAGATTTTGCTGAAAACAATGGGAAAAGAAAATGTCGTCAGTAGTCACATGGTTTCTGGGTTGGAAATAAGCAGCTTAGACAGTAATGATTTTTTTGAGCTGCCAGAAACGTACAGTCACAGCAACATTCCTGCTTCTGCTGACAACGTTCCTTCACAAGACTATGTGAAGAGGTGGCCCTACCTTCAGCAGGTGTCTATATCCAAGATTGAAGCAAAGGTTGGACTTCTGATTGGTAATAACGCTCCTAAAGCTATCGAACCATGGCAGGTCATAGCAAGTGAAAATGGCGGTCCATACGCTGTGAGAACGAGGCTTGGTTGGACCATCAGTGAACCCCTCCAAGGGCACATTTCACAAGGTGCAACACAAGGGTTGATTCAAGTCTCAGCAAATCGCATATCAGTAAGCACATTGGACGAACTCTGGAGACGGCAGTTTGAAAGTGACTTTCCTGAGTGTGACAGAAACGAGAAACAAGAAATGTCAAGGGAAGATTTGCAGTTTTTGGAGACTACAACACAGTCAGCTACCATTGTTGATGGACATTACAGTATTGCCTTGCCATTACGGAACAAACATATTCAGATGCCTAACAACCGTAAAGTGGCTGAGCAACGTGCTTTAAACCTAAGGAGGAAATTGGAGAAGAACTCTTCATTCCACACTGAATACTCAGGTTTCATGAGTAACATCATAGACAAAGGTTATGCAGTGAAGGTACCAGAAAGGGATCTGGATCGTGACGATGGGAAGGTTTGGTACCTGCCACATCACGGAGTTTACCATCCGAAGAAACACAAACTTAGAGTGGTTTTTGATTGTGGAGCATCGTACAAAGGCACTGCTCTAAACAACCAGCTATTACAAGGACCAAATCTTACGAGTACTCTTCTTGGAGTAATTATTAGATTCAGACAAGAAGAGGTGGCCATTATGGCAGATGTGGAAGCTATGTTTCACCAAGTAAGGGTGCCCGATGATGATTCTGACCTTCTACGGTTCCTGTGGTGGGAATCTGGCGATATTACTCAGGAAATGGTGGAGTACAAGATGGTGGTTCACATTTTCGGTGCAACTTCGTCACCAAGCTGCGCTAATTTCGTTCTCCGCAAATGTGCCGAAGACAACCAACACCAGGCCAACAATCAAGCAGTTGACACAGTGCTTCACAACTTCTATGTAGACGATTGTTTAAAGTCTGTGAGCTCAGAAGATGAAGCCATCCAGTTGTACCACACTTTGAGAGCAGTATGTCAAAGAGGCGGATTCAGACTCACCAAATGGATTAGCAATAGCAGAGCAGTGCTGTCAGCTATTCCAGAAGAAGAGAGGACAACAGAAGTTAAAGATCTGGACCTGGATCAGGATATGCTTCCTGTAGAGAGAGCTTTGGGAGTCCAATGGTGTATTCAGTCTGACAGCTTCCGATTCAAGATCATAATGCCAGACAAAGCTCCCACTCGGAGGAACATCCTTTCCATCGTGAGTTCTGTCTACGACCCATTGGGTATCCTGTCACCAGTCATGCTTCAAGCGAAGAAGATTCTGCAAGAGCTTTGCAGGCGGAAGATTGGCTGGGACGTTGTCATACCTGAAGACTTGGCTCATAAGTGGCTTGAGTGGAAGACCCAGCTCCACCAGCTGGAGAACATAAATGTCCCAAGATGTTTTAAACCTGTAGGATTTGGACAGTCAGTATACAACCAGCTGCAACATTTTGCCGATGCCAGTGAAGAGGGCTACGGTACAGTTAGCTACTTGCTACAGAAAAACAGTAGTAACAAAGTTCATTGTGCATTCATGTTGGGGAAGGCAAGAGTGGCCCCACTTAAGCCTGTAACAATTCCCCGTATGGAACTTACTGCAGCAACCATGGCAGCACGCATGGACAAAGTTCTAACATCAGAACTGCAGCTTCCACTCCAACCATCTGTGTTTTGGTCAGATAGTACCACAGTACTAAAATATATCAGCAATCAAACGAGTAGGTTCCGCACGTTCGTTGCTAATCGTGTGGATGCCATCCTGAAGTGCTCCAATCCACAGCAATGGCGGTATATCAACACCTCATTGAATCCTGCTGACTGTGCATCCAGGGGACTCAAGGCAGAAAGCTTCATTCACCACCATGTATGGTTACAGGGGCCGGACTTTCTTGTTAAACACATGGACAAATGGCCAGAGAGTGTGCATACCATTGGAGACCTGACTACAGAAGACCCAGAGGTGAAGAGTACACTGATTTGTGCTCACACTGTTGAGGAATGTAAAGATGAAGTGCAGGAATTCCTGCAGTACTTCTCATCCTGGTTTAGACTAAAAAGGGCAGTTGCCTGGATGCTTAAAGTTAAGAGTATCCTATTGCAACTGTGTCGCAAAAGGAAAGAGCTAAACGTTGTTAAAGCTCAATCTGAAGTTGAAAAGGAAATGAGAAGTTTCAAGGAAAGCCTGCTTCAAGAGGACATCAAGAAACTAACTATGGAGAACCTTGCAGAAGCTGAAGAAGCAATTGTTCACTATTGCCAAGCTAAGGCATTTTCCGAAGAGATCACCACACTTTCTAAAGATCAGGGAGTGAAGAAAACCAGTTCTCTTTTCAAACTGAATCCAGTACTGGAACAAGGCATTCTAAGGGTTGGAGGACGACTTAGGAAAGCTGCACTACCGGAGGAATCAAGGCATCCAGCAATCCTAAGTAAGGATCAACACGTCACAAAGCTTATTCTCAGAGAGATTCATGAGAACTTGGCACATTGTGGTCGTAATCATGTAATCTCCAAGCTGAGGACAAAGTTTTGGGTTCCCGGTGCCAACACCGCAGTAAGACAGATACTCTCTAAGTGTATTGTCTGTCGACGTGCGCATGGAGTTGTAGGAAAGCAACAAATGGCAGACCTTCCTCAAGACAGAGTTCTGCCAGACGATCCACCGTTTACTAACTCAGGAGTGGACTACTTTGGTCCGTTTGAGGTTAAACGTGGACGAAGTGTAGTGAAAAGGTACGGTGTCATTTTTACCTGCTTAACTACCCGTGCAGTACACTTAGAAACAGCAGCCTCACTGGACACAGATTCCTTTATCCACGCCCTTCGTCGCTTCATAGCTAGACGAGGCCAGGTAAAGATTCTTCGTTCTGATAATGGAACAAATTTCATTGGTGCACAGCGTGAACTTAAGAGAGCCATTAATGAATGGAACATGTCCAAGATTGAAGGCCACCTTCAACAACAAGGCATTCAATGGACGTTCAATCCTCCCACAGGATCCCACCATGGTGGAGTCTGGGAGAGATTAATAAAGTCAGTGAAGAACATCTTAAATGCCACATTAAGACTGCAGACACTGGACGAAGAGGGCCTACATACACTTCTGTGTGAGGCGGAAGCTATTATTAATAGTCGGCCGATAACTAAGGTGTCCAGTGATCCTAAAGACTTGGAGGTACTCACTCCCAATCACCTCTTGCTTCTAAAAACTAAACCATCTTTTCCTCCTGGACTGTTTGACAAGCAAGATCTCTATGCAAGAAGGCGATGGAAGCAAGTACAATATATGTCAGAAATATTCTGGAAACGATGGACAAGAGAATATTTGCCACTGCTTCAGGAAAGGCAAAAGTGGACCCGTCCATCTCGCAACTTTGCAGTTGGAGACATCGTGCTGGTTGTTGATGATACAGCTCCACGCAACTCTTGGGTTACAGGGAAAGTAATCCAAACCATCTCTGACAAGACAGGAATGGTGCGTCAAGTGAGAATCAAAACAAAGACAAACACGATGGACAGACCCATAACAAAGATTTGTCTTTTGCAGGAATCGGACTGAAGCAGTCATTCTTAAATACTGATAAATTTGTTTTATCTTTTTATGTTGTTTATTTTGAAGGACATTTGAGTACCTTGGCTCCACAAGTTTTAGTTGGTAATTGTGTAGTGTAATAGGGTCACAATTAGGGGCCGGAATGTGGAGGCCAAGTTAATGTATAAAGTATTCAGTTACTGTTAAAATGTATTTGCTTAATTAGAAATGTACTAAGTGTTTTTGTTGAAATTTTAGGTAGAATTATTAATATTGCATGTAACTAATTTCATGATGTTTTACTGTGAATAAGTGTTACTAGAAGTATATTTTATAGCTTAATTGGCCACCTGGCAATTTTATGCAAATGAGGTGGGCCGTGTAGCCAAGGGAGACGGCAGATAGAAGGGAAGGCGCTGCTAAGGGAGCGACTGAGCCACACGGTTTTTCAACCGTAGTTTGTTTGTAGAGGTTAGTGAAGGACTTTATTGCTCTTGTAAAGACTTACTCAAAAAACTGTGGAATAAATTTTGTTTATATTTTTACATCGGAGCGCTACGGACATTTTATTTTTTCCTCTTCAAACACACGAGTGCATCGGAAATTAATCTTGTGGCAGCCCAAATAACCTGGGTTGTCAGCGTTCTCTCTCACCACTATCACCTCCACTTCATGACAGAGGGTTTACTATTAGGAAATATTTTCACAGTTTTTTGGATTCACATAGTGTTCACAGAAAGACACACAGCTACTAATAAAATCAGCCCCTTATGTTCCAGTCCATTAGGTCAAAGCAATCCTGCAGGTTCAGTTTGGAATCATCAGTCCAGTTATATGATCAGCTCCTCCCAGTGGAGGGAAAGGGATGGATTTATATGCTTCTTTAACAGAAGGTCCAACAGAGGTCCAAAATTTTGTTGTGTCTGGTTGGACAGGTGACATATTGATAAAAGTCCTTGAGTTTTTTATTAACAACAATAAAAAACTAATAAGTTTTATCCTTGTGTATTTACCCTTACTAATCACTAGATGAATACTGGGGCATCAGGACATTTGAACTGCAGCTTCAGGGTTACTTTTAGTATAGACTGACTCAGGCTCCTCATTGGTTCTTCTCTTGGATGAATGTCCACAGTGATAATGAATATCTACTGATATTTCCAGGTGAGATAGCAAGGTCGCAGAACTTGTTTCTTTATTTTCTGTTGACATTGTTTGCATTCATAGTCCGCCCACATTTCTGCCATGCAAAATGTGACCGAAACCCTGAAGCAGACTGCTTATGTAATCAGTGTGGTAGGGCAGACTTTCATTTCTACTTCCTTTTCTTAGTGGACATTTATATGTAGGAATAATTTTCCAGTAGTCTGTAAAGGAGAAGATGGGGATCAAAAACTTTCTGACAGGTTTTAATTCTACGATTGCCACCTATGCTATGATCATTGTGATTTTCACATACAATGTTTTATTTGACAGAGAAGTTTCTTGCACTTGCAAGGATCAGACCAATCATTGCAATTTATACATCAGTGTTCCAGTTTTTGTAATAATGTTTTTGTTACTTTGGAAGGACAAGGTCTTCATTACTACCTGCTGGTATAGCTGTCTGAACCGGAACCAGGGGTGGGGATGTGAGTGTACATGGAAATGTGTTTGTGGTATTCTTATTCAAGTGGTAAAGGCTAGTGTGATTAGTCTGCTGTGGGTCATTTCTGTGTTATTTGATGGAGATTGGTATGCTTGCTGTCACAACGGCCTCTCCGGAGAAAAAGCTATGATTCCCTGCAAGAATAAAGCAAACAGGTCAATTGAGGAGCAAATCATGGTGGACACCCTGAAAAACCAGTCAAAGGTGAGTTTTATTAGTAGTATTTGCATACATGATGGTAAGTCATTAACATATGTGCATTTCTATGTAAATTTATTACCCAAACTTCTCAATTCTTTGCTTCAGATTTTTGGTCTATTCATACTATTTGGCCTCTTCATACTGGTTGTCATCTATTCTTCAGGAAGATGGAGGAAATGCTGCAAGAGATGTTCTGAGGAATTCACGAAATGTTTGACTGAATTTCCAGAGAAATGCTGCATGGAATGTAATTGGAAGGACATTCCTTGCAGAATGTTTCGTCAATGTTGGAAGAAATGCTGTAAGATTTGCAATATTATTAAGAAGTGCTGCAAGGAATACAGCCAGACATGTTCCGATATTTGCAAGAGTTCTAACACCTGGAAGGAATGCTGCCAGAAATGCTGTGATAAGTTCAAGACAAACTATCAGGAATGTGAGGATTGCTGTGTGGAATGGTCAAGTTGCTTTGATGGAGTTGGACCCTATGAACTGGCCATTATAAGAGAAGAAGAAAACATACTGAATGAGGTTTTGGAGAAAAAAGCCAAAGACACTCTGAAAAAAAGGATTGAGGAAATAGTGGACAAGAATGAGAAGAACAGATATCCTGAATGTTTTGATGCTGCTGAAGATCTGATTAATGAACTGCGATCACAAAGAAACCAGGTAACCATATTGACTTTTTTGCTTAATCTATGACCAAAAACATCTGGTTTGATACAAAACTCAAAGAAGATATTTACTTCTACTGCAAAGAAACAAAACCTCTTTATCAGTGAGAGTGCATATAATGCATTCTCACTGATAATGCATAACATGCATTCTCACTGATAATGCATAACATGCATTATCAGTGCATATAATGCACTGATAATGCATTATTATCAGTGCATAATAATGCAATGATAATAATGCAATAATACAATAATTATTGCATTATTATTGCAATAATCATTGCAATAATAATGCAATGATAATGTTGCATTATTATTATTGCATTATTATTACTGTCATGATGAGTTTCAGATTACGAACCCACATGCAAGAACACAAGCAGAAGAGATCGATAAAGTGCACAATAATAAGTTTTATTGAAGTCAGGGGAGGGGTCAGGAAGCGAATACTGGAGCTGATGACCGGGTCGTCTTACTGCCAACAGGAGAAGCAGGGTTAGAACAGTAAAGTGAGAATCCTTAAGAGATATTCCAGGGTCTGTCTTACTTGGAAGGAAAAGGGTGACGACTTAAGCCGCGACCAGGGCGGGAGTCTGGTTGGAGAACGGACAGGTATGTACTGCTGGCGGAACGGCTCCAACTGTGGTTCGATGTGTTCTTTCTCCGACTGGGTTCGGGCTTGGGCCACCTAGCCCGGACGCTTCCGAAGGGGAATCCACCAGAGAGGGATCGACGAGGGGAGAAGGGGACCACACGAGGAGTGGCGTCTGACCGGTAGCACCGACAGCGTCGAGGGAGGATACAGGAGGTAGGTTATCCACAACGAGGGTAGCACAGACTCACACGGAATCCGGGGAGGACTGCTCTTTGCCAGAACCGCGAGAGGACAGCAGGATATCTGACGAGGAAGACAACAAAGGGTTAGAGCGGAGCAGATAACAGAGGGCCTATCTCTAGAACGAGTCATTACCGAAGTAAACAAACACTCAGGCGATGAGAAGAAGAAGAGCTGCTGCTTAAATCCATAATCCACGCCCTCCAAAACAAGCTGCAGGTGTGAAGACAGGTTGAACTCAGCAGCTTCCCAGGGGCTCTTGCATGTTGGTGACATCTGGTGGATGTCATGAGGAATGCTGGTTCCAATGGCAGAAGGAAAAAAAAACTCAAACCCAAAAGAAAAACAAAATAAAACAAAAAACGCAGACCCTGACAGTACCCCCCTCTCAATGGACGCCACCTGGCGGCCGAGCAGCAGACGAGGGCTGAGAGTCCCAAAAATTCCTAACGAGGGTGTTATCCAAAATAAACGATCCCGGGACCGTTCTTCAGGGCCATAGCCCTCCCAGTCGACGAGGTACTGGTAGCCTCGACCCCGCCGCCGGGAGGCAACCAGCCGACGGACGGCAAAAATGGGGTGGCCATGCCTGTCCAGGGAGGTAGGAGGGGGTTCGGCCGGAGGGCAAAGTTCACTGGAGAGAACAGGTTTAATTTGGGACACGTGGAAGGTCGGGTGGATACGCAAGGACGGAGGAAGTCGGAGTCGCACAGCAGAAGGACCAACAAGCGCCAGGATCTCGAATGGACCGATGAACCTGGGGGACAACTTCCTGGACATAGATTTGAGGGGAACGTCACGTGTCGACAACCATACCTTCTGGCCAACGGAGTATGTCGGGGCTGAGATCCGACGTCGGTCAGCGAGTCGTTTATTAATGGCGGATGAGTTGTTGAGGGCGGAGACGGTGTCATTCCAGATCTTGTGACTTCTGCGGATGTGATGCTGGACCGACGTGACCGAGATGTCGCTTTCGTCAGACGGGAGGAGAGGGGGTTGGTATCCCAGGACTATTTCAAAAGGAGAGAGACCAGTAGCTGCAGAAGTGTGGCAGTTATGCGCATACTCTACCCATGGAAGGTGTTGAGCCCAATCATCGGGGTTGGTAGAGGTGAGACATCGCAGGGTGGCCTCTAGCTCCTGGTTCATTCGTTCAGTCTGCCCGTTGGTTTGGGGATGATACCCGGAGCTGAGAGTCACCTTGGCTCCTAGGGCAGAGCAGAACTGACGCCAGACCTGTGAGATAAACTGGGGCCCACGGTCGGAGAGGATCTCCTGGGGTATCCCATGCAGCTTGAAAACATGCTTGATAAGAAGCTTAGCTGTCTGAGCAGCGGTGGGTAGTTTGCGCAGGGGAACGAGATGACAGGCTTTGGAAAAACGGTCGACGATGGTGGTCATACCTTTGGACACTGGGAGTCCGGTGACGAAATCGACAGCGATGTGGGACCATGGTCGTTTAGGGATGGGTAACGGCTGCAGGAGGCCCGCAGGGGGTCGGTTGGACGACTTGTTGCGTGCACAGACTGCGCAGGCGGAGACATATTCCTTAACGTCCCTGTGCATCGATCCCCACCAAAACCTGCGATTGACCAACCCTATGGTGCGACTGACTCCAGGGTGAGCAGAGAACTTCGAGGCATGAATCCATTGAAGGAAGCGGGCACGGACAGCGGAGGGAACGTACAGTTTACCTGGAGGGCAGGCTTCAGGGGAAGGCTCGGTTTGGTGCGCTTGGCGGATGATGTCCTCTATCTCCCACGTTACAACTCCGACCGTGCAACTAGGCGGAAGAATGGGAGCCAGGCTTTCCTCCGAATCATCAGGGGAATGTATCCTGGACAGAGCATCTGGCTTTACGTTCTTAGAACCTGGATGATAGGAAATAGAAAAGTTAAAGCGTGCGAAGAACAGAGACCAGCGGGACTGGCGAGGGTTGGATCTTTTAGCTGACTGGAGGTAGGACAGGTTTTTGTGATCGGTCCAGACTAGAATGGGGTGTTCTGCTCCCTCCAGCCAGTGACGCCACTCTTCTAAAGCCAGTTTTATGGCCAGCAATTCTCTGTCTCCCACATTATAATTTCTCTCAGCAGGGGAGAGTCTGCGGGAAAAGAAAGCGCACAGGTGTAACCTCTGATCATGCTCGGTGATCTGGGACAGAACAGCCCCCACCCCAATATCGGAGGCATCAACCTCCACTACAAACTGCTTACTTGGGTCGGGTTGAACAAGGACAGGGGCCTTGGAGAACCGCGACTTGAGTTCGGTGAAGGCGGCCTCGGCTTGTGGAGTCCAACTATACACCCTTTTAGTGGAGGTGAGAGCTGTGAGGGGGGAGGCTATCTGGCTATAGTTCCGGATGAACCTTCTGTAAAAGTTGGCAAAGCCTAGGAAACGTTGGAGTTGTTTACGCGTTTCAGGCTGAGGCCAGTCCAGAACGGCTTTGATCTTGTCCTCTGCCGCTCTGACCTGTCCGCTCTCAAGGACGTACCCCAGGAAGGTTACAGACGGGCGGTGGAACTCACATTTTTCGGCTTTCACATACAGTTTGTTCTCCAGTAACCTCTGGAGAACTAGACGGACGTGTCTTTGGTGCTCAGCAAGAGTCCTTGAGTAGATGAGGATGTCATCTAAGTAGACAAAGACAAACACATTAATGAAATCGCGGAGGACGTCGTTCACAAGGGCCTGGAAGAAGGAGGGGGCGTTAGACAAACCAAAAGGCATGACCAGATACTCGTAGTGCCCCATCGGGGTCTTAAAAGCGGTCTTCCATTCGTCACCCTCCCTGATACGGAGTAAATGATAAGCGTTTCTAAGATCCAGTTTAGAAAAGATGGTAGCATCCTGCACAGGTTCGAAGGCAGAGGAGAGCAGGGGTAAAGGATACTTGTTCTTAATGGTAATTTGATTTAGGCCTCTATAGTCGATGCAGGGCCTAAGAGAACCATCCTTCTTCTCCACAAAGAAGAAACCAGCACCCAAAGGGGAAGACGAGGTTCGGATAATACCTGCAGCGAGGGATGTATTTATGTACTCCTCCATGGCCTGGCGTTCGGCCCTGGAGATGTTGTACAGTCTACTGTTAGGTAGAGGGGCCCCAGGCAGGAGGTCGATGGCACAATCATACGGTCTGTGAGGCGGTAGAGAGAGAGCCTTGTCTTTACTGAAAACTGTAATGAGGTGGTGGTACTCACTAGGAACGGAGGTGACGTCGGGCGGATCAACCTCTGCCATAGTAGAAAGTGTGGACTGCAAAGGAACAGCGGAACGGAGACAGGTGGAGTGGCACTTGGAAGACCAGGAACCAATGCTTCCCTCAACCCAATCTATCTGGGGGTTGTGAGTGAATAGCCAGTTGAACCCTAGAACTATGGGGGAACTGGTTGTGGGAAACACATAGAAAATGATCTCTTCAGTGTGGTTACCAGAAATTAGCAGGCGTAGTGGCTTGGTCCGGTGGGTTATCTGGGGTAGACTCCTCCCGTCCAGGGCAGCGACACGGAGAGGAACTAGTAGGGGTTCAGTAGGCACAGAGAGTTGGTGAATTATGTCGGAACTGATGAGATTTTGTTCACAACCGGAGTCAATGAGAACTGACACTGAAAGTGAATCATTGTCGGTGAATAGGGTGACAGGAACGGTGAGACGGGGTTTAGCGGTGGGCGATGCCGGCAGCTTCCCCGCTCTCACTGCCGGGCCTGCGGGTTTAAACGAACAGGACAGTTAGCAATCACGTGGTTCGGCTCACCGCAGTAAATACAGAGCCGGGAGCGTAGCCTCCGTTGACGCTCTTCGGGTGTGAGCCTCGTGTGTCCTATTTGCATGGGTTCAACATCTGGGGCTGGAGGAGAAGGAGGCGAGTACTGAGCAGAAGGACGACTACTGGTTAGAAGGGCGCGTGGAGTAGAGACTCGACGGGTGCGTTCCCTGGCTCTAGCACGGATCCGGTTGTCCAATCTTATAGCTAGGTTTATGAAATCGTTCAAGGACTCTGGTTCATCCAACGTGGCTAGTTCGTCCTTTATCTGTTCGTTTAGACCATGAAAAAAGGCGCTCTTGAGAGGTACAATGTTCCAGCCAGATGCTGCCGCTTTGATTCTAAAGTCTATGGCGAAATCAGACACGCTTTTCTGACCCTGCTTTAGCCCATGCAAGTCTCTGGAGGAGGATGTTCCTTCAGTTTCCTGGCAAAAAACCTGCTTTAATTCAGTTAGAAACTCGGGGTAGGAACATCCATAATTAGTTGCTGTGGTAAACCGGGCTTCGGCCCACTCTAAGGCTCGCCCCGTCAATAAGGATAATACATAAGAGATTTTACTGTCATCATTGGGAAAACTCTGTGGCGAATGGTTAAAGACAATGGTGCATTGGAGGATAAATCCCTTTACCTTCTTGATGTCACCAGAAAACTTATCTGGAGTTGCCGGGCGGACCTCAGAGAACCCGGAGCGGACGGGCGGATCCGGAACTACTGACGGAGCCGATGGGGAAGCAGAAGATTGGTTAGCGTCCTG
This sequence comes from Poecilia mexicana, assembly GCF_051168715.1. Lineage (NCBI taxonomy): Eukaryota > Metazoa > Chordata > Actinopteri > Cyprinodontiformes > Poeciliidae > Poecilia > Poecilia mexicana. The sequence continues at coordinate 4,393,983 of NW_028263374.1, forward strand.
TGGTACTGAGTTCTGTAGGAAATTAGAGAGTTCAGTTAATCGTCGGTTAGTTTCGGCTTGGCGATTTCCCAGCTCTCTCAGAGCTGCATCGTGGGACTGAATGAGTGCGTGTTGGTCTGATATCGCTCTTCTGATCGCGTCTGCGGAGGTCATAGCGTGGCCTGAGTGTTCTGTCATGATGAGTTTCAGATTACGAACCCACATGCAAGAACACAAGCAGAAGAGATCGATAAAGTGCACAATAATAAGTTTTATTGAAGTCAGGGGAGGGGTCAGGAAGCGAATACTGGAGCTGATGACCGGGTCGTCTTACTGCCAACAGGAGAAGCAGGGTTAGAACAGTAAAGTGAGAATCCTTAAGAGATATTCCAGGGTCTGTCTTACTTGGAAGGAAAAGGGTGACGACTTAAGCCGCGACCAGGGCGGGAGTCTGGTTGGAGAACGGACAGGTATGTACTGCTGGCGGAACGGCTCCAACTGTGGTTCGATGTGTTCTTTCTCCGACTGGGTTCGGGCTTGGGCCACCTAGCCCGGACGCTTCCGAAGGGGAATCCACCAGAGAGGGATCGACGAGGGGAGAAGGGGACCACACGAGGAGTGGCGTCTGACCGGTAGCACCGACAGCGTCGAGGGAGGATACAGGAGGTAGGTTATCCACAACGAGGGTAGCACAGACTCACACAGAATCCGGGGAGGACTGCTCTTTGCCAGAACCGCGAGAGGACAGCAGGATATCTGACGAGGAAGACAACAAAGGGTTAGAGCGGAGCAGATAACAGAGGGCCTATCTCTAGAACGAGTCGTTACCGAAGTAAACAAACACTCAGGCGATGAGAGCTGCTGCTTAAATCCATAATCCACGCCCTCCAAAACAAGCTGCAGGTGTGAAGACAGGTTGAACTCAGCAGCTTCCCAGGGGCTCTTGCATGTTGGTAACATCTGGTGGATGTCATGAGGAATGCCGGTTCCAATGGCAGAAGGAAAAAAAAAACTCAAACCCAAAAGAAAAACAAAATAAAACAAAAAACGCAGACCCTGACAATTACTGCATTATTGCAATAATAATGCAATACTATTGCATTATTATTATTGCAATAATAATGCAATAATAATTGCATTATTATTGCAATTATAATGCAATATAATTGCATTATATTGCAATTATAGCTTAATAATCCTATGTCAGCTCCTTCTGGGTATAGGGGCGATTAGTCTTTCGCCCCTATACCCAGGTCGGACGACCGATTTGCACGTCAGGGCCGCTGCGGGCCTCCACCAGAGTTTCCTCTGGCTTCGCCCTGCCCAGGCATAGTTCACCCTCTTTCGGGTCCTATCACACACGCTCATGCTCCACCTCCCCGACGGCGCGGGGAGGTGGATATATATATATATATATATATATATATATATATATATATATATATATATATATATATATATATATACCGTAATATATATTATTCAATATTAATCATTATTTAGTCATCTTTGTTTTTGTATTATTTTGTTTGTATAATTATATAAATATGCATTGACATTAATAATATATATTTTTTTAAATTATGACTGTGTGCTTTGTAAAATGTTCATCATACATCAATATCAGAATATCCCATTCCTATACTATTCTGTTTTAGCCACTAAGAATATTTAAATATGCAAAAATTAAAACAAAAATTCCTTGTACATGTTGTCAGGATCCGTGTTTTTGTGTGTTTATTTTTGAGTTTTCTGTGTTCAGTCCTGTTTCCCTGTGAGTCTCTGTCCTGTCCTCCCCGTTGATTGCTCCCCAGGTGTGTCTCATTCCCTTAATTACCCCGTGTGTATTTAAACCCACCTGTTGTCTGTGTTCCTTGTCAGATCCTCGTCGTATGTGTCGAAGTCAGTGTCGTTTGTGTCACGTCTTGTGTTTCGCTCCAGTAGAACTGAGAAGTCCTGGATAGCGTTAGCTCTCGTCTCAGTCCTGTGTAGCAGTTGCTACCGGTATTTGGCTGTGTGCCTGTCTTTCTGCCGTGCTGCCTGTTTTTTGGACTGTGAGCATCACCATTAAATCTTCATCCTCACCATAACCTGGGTCTCAGCGTCTCTCCTCTCCACCAACCATACCACACATTATGACAGAAGGATCTGACCACAAAAGAGGTGAGAGACGCATGATGCGGGATCGACGGTGGGACCCCTGGCGGGTGTTTGGAGCGGTCTCCCTGGACGAGTTTTGTGGAGGGGCGCTTGTACACCTGAGACCGTTCTGGGGATCGCAGCTGGCGATCCGCCCGCTGGAGGAGGGACCCCGCTGTCGCCGCAGCCCTGAGCCGCCGGAGGGCCCGGCCCCTGGGCAAAGCCGTCGTCGCAGCCCTGAGCCGCCGGAGGTCCCGGCCCCTGGGCCCCGCCTGCAGCTGCCTCCGGTCCCCGCACCGAGGCAGCGTCTGTCCCCGCTGCCTCCGGTTCCCGCGCCGAGGCGGCGTTTGCTTGAGTCCCCCGAGCTTCCTGAGTTCCCTGTGGCTCCGCCCCCCGAGTTTGCGGACGAGCCCGAGTTTCCAGAGTCTGCTCCCCCCGAGTTTCCAGAGTCTGCTCCCCCCGAGTTTCCAGAGTCTGCTCCCCCCGAGTTTCCAGAGTCTGCTCCCCCCGAGTTTCCAGAGTCTGCTCCCCCCGAGTTTCCAGAGTCTGCTCCCCCCGAGTTTCCTGAGTCTGCTCCCCCCGAGTTTCCTGAGTCTGCTCCCCCCGAGTTTCCTGAGTCTGCTCCCCCCGAGTTTCCTGAGTCTGCTCCCCCCGAGTTTCCTGAGTCTGCTCCCCCCGAGTTTCCTGAGTCTGCCTTCCTGCCGGCCCGGCGGACCCGCCTCCACGTCTCGGCTTTCTGCGCCGGAGACGCCGCCCGCCGGACCCGCCGCCCGCCGGACCCGCCTCCGGGACTCCGGTTTCTGCGCCGGAGACGCCGCCCGCCGGACCCGCCACCGGGACTCCGGTTTCTGCGCCGGAGACGCCGCCCGCCGGACCCGCCACCGGGACTCCGGTTTCTGCGCCGGAGACGCCGCCCGCCGGACCCGCCTCTACGTCTCGGCTTCCCGCGCCGGCGGAAGAGACCGCCGGACCCGCCTCTACGTCTCGGCTTCCCGCGCCGGCGGAAGAGACCGCCGGACCCCCCTCTACGTCTCCGCCTCCTGTGTCGTGGGCGGCCCCCGGACTGTTTTTCCTGTGTTTTCAGTTCCTGTGTTGATTAATTTTTGTTTCTGGACTCTGGCCCCTTCCGTCGCCCCTCCGCCCACCCCGTTGGGTTTTTTTTTTTGTTGGACTCTTGCCCTCCTTCCGTCGCCCCTCCGCCCACCCTGTTGGGTTGTTGTGTTTTTGGACTTTTCTGTTTTTTGTTGGGCGTCTGGTATCCGCCCTTGAGGGAGGGGTACTGTCAGGATCCGTGTTTTTGTGTGTTTATTTTTGAGTTTTCTGTGTTCAGTCCTGTTTCCCTGTGAGTCTCTGTCCTGTCCTCCCCGTTGATTGCTCCCCAGGTGTGTCTCATTCCCTTAATTACCCCGTGTGTATTTAAACCCACCTGTTGTCTGTGTTCCTTGTCAGATCCTCGTCGTATGTGTCGAAGTCAGTGTCGTTTGTGTCACGTCTTGTGTTTCGCTCCAGTAGAACTGAGAAGTCCTGGATAGCGTTAGCTCTCGTCTCAGTCCTGTGTAGCAGTTGCTACCGGTATTTGGCTGTGTGCCTGTCTTTCTGCCGTGCTGCCTGTTTTTTGGACTGTGAGCATCACCATTAAATCTTCATCCTCACCATAACCTGGGTCTCAGCGTCTCTCCTCTCCACCAACCATACCACACATTATGACACATGTAGCTTTGACAGTTCCTCCCTCCATCAGCACCAAACCAACAGCAGAGCTCAGAGGGTTCACAGATTTTATCCAAAACAATTTTGATGTTTTTCAGGTCCTGGATGTTGAACATCAACCGCTTTTATCTCAGGTAAGTTCATCAGTTCCTGCAATGTAACTTTAAATTAGTTTTACACTTCTCCACATGTTTGGACTCATTTTGTCCAACTTCCTTTAGACAACATGAGCTTGTTCCTTCAGTTCAATAAGTCCTCCGTTACTCTCCTTTTTCTCCATCCAGTCTGTTCTAGTTTCCACAGTTCATCCTTTCTGCTCTGTTTTTCGAAGGAGGAGGACGCACTTTCTCAGTCTCCCTGCCCTCCCTATCTTCCCTGCTCAGCGTCTGTGTCCTGTGTTTTCAGAGTCTTTCTTTTGAATAAGTTCCAAAGCTGCAAATTATGGATCTGGTCAGCTGGTCTCTCAAGCAATTGATACAGATTTTTCTACTGGGAAACCGGGTAAAGGGGAACCCTGGTGTCCCGACGGGACATTCTTTGCTGGATATACAATGGATTCCGGATGGAAGTGGAAGACCGTGTGTCTGAAGATGCAGTCAGTTGAGGATGTTGAAGATGTGTACATGATTGGATTTATGATAACAGGTTTTCTGCTTATTTTAGTTGGCGGATACCTGACTTATCGGAAATTTCATAAGATACAGAAGCAGTTTTGGAAACTTCGAGGCTGCCGGTATGGTTGATGGGATCTGCAGAGCAATCAACACTCAGACTGAGATGATATAGGAGCTGAGCCGCAGACTGGGTGCGATCCTGGAACAGGACCGTGGCCGGGCAGCGGATCTCGGACTCAGAATGGATATGATGTACCTTGGAGAACGTTGTTTGCTCGGATCAGGCAGAAGACCCTAAATTTGGCTGTTTGGATTTGCCACTGAGAAGCATGAGCGAGACTTTCAAGGCAGGCAGTACACTGATGTCAGCCTGACCTAAACAAATTACTGCTATTGGAATCTGGCTCCCCGGGCTGGCCTAGGCTGGCCAGCTATCCTCCCCTGGTTGTTATGTCTAAAAAAGGCTCTGTTCTGCTGCCCCCTCCCCTCCCTGGAACATCTGTGGCCCTGAAAGCTGGTGTCAACTCCGACATCATATTCACAGATAATCACGGACAAATCGCGTGCTTCAGTTAGGGTCATGGTTTGACACACACATAACTCACATGGGACCCACGTCACACCTCCTCCTAGTACCCGGCTTGTTTTGTCTATATGTGTTTATATGTGCTTATTTGCCGAGGATTTTTTTCTTCATCTCAAGCTCTGCCCTGCAAATAGCAGAGTGTGAGACAGGCTGTTTTTTCCCTCTCCTTACCTGATGTTTTTCTCTTATTTTTCCTATTTCCTCCTTCAAGGGCAGCGCCTGTTGGGCTGCAAGGCCTCAGCCAACTATCTCCCTGTCCCATGCCCCCCTCCCCCACCTCGTGTTGTTGCGTAATGGATGGTTGTAACTGAAACTGCAATTTCGTTGCCTTTGTTACAATGACAATAAATTCCTCTGATTCTGATTCTGATTCATCCTCTCCGGGTCTGAGCTGAAAGTCTCAGTTCCGTTCTGCAGCTTTAATTCCTGCAGGACAAACCCATCCTCACTCCATCATAGTGGTGGACAGGAAGTCCTCCTGCCTGGTAGCAGGACATTCAGGTCCAGATTCCTGAGGAAAACGCTCCAGTTATCAGGAATGAATCCAAAATAATCAGCTGAGAAATTAGGAAGAGAACTATGGAGCTCCACAGGTTGAAGGGACATGAAGGTTTATCAGGTCAGAGATAGCCATGGGTTGTTGTCATGGTTATGTCCACTCATCAGTGGTTCAGGAAGAAGAAGAATGGGTTCTGATGGGAAACGTGAGAATAAAGACTTGAACTAAAGAGAAAACCTGAAGTCTGTAGGAGACAATGTCCTCATAATGATTGATTTCCCTGCAGCTGAACTGTTCCTCTTCTACCTGTGCTCCATCGCTGAAGATTTTTCTTCTTTCTGAGCAGCAGAAAAATATTTTTGTTTAACTGTATCTGCTTGTTTTCCATTCATCTATCACAACAATATTACATAAGACACTTTATACTTGAACTTGAGAATATAAATGTTTCTGAGAGAAGATACAAAAGTTTTACATCTTTCACATTTATGAAATTTAACACTGGAATTGCATTTCTGCTTTCTTTTTATTCTTTTAGAATGAAAATGAATGCACTGTTGAATTAGAAGAGGTAAGTTTATGTCTGTCCATTGTTAATGATTTAGATAGTAACCTTTTAAGGGTTGATCTTCTCTTTAAAATTTGTAAAATGTGATGCTGAATTCAAACAATTCTAGAAATGTCTATCTAGATTGATTCCTGCAAAGCATTGACAGATCCAAAAACAGCTTTTTGTCTTTTATATATTTCTATTATTTTGCAACATTGTGAAAGTGAAAGAGATGAAACCTGTTTAATGTGGGATTTAAAGGAGATTTAAAGACCACACAAAGGTTCCTCACAGTAACTCTAGCTGTAAAGTCAAAGTTATGAAAACTTCTGGATTAATAAATAGATTCATGTTCCTGATTTCAGGTCAACAGAAACAGCTGATTGTTTTTAACTCTGAGAACCAGAACAATAAAATGTATCATCTATTTATGCTTCACTGTGACCTCAGGAAAAAACTCAGCATCTGTTTTATTTTCTGGTTTCTATGAAGGTTCTTCTAAATGACATGATTTAATCTTTTCAGAAACAAACACTTCCACTGGACCAGGGTCAGAAGAAGGAGAAGAACAGCAGCAGTTCAACAACCTGTTAAACTTTGTTTTATTTTCCTGATACCAGAAATCAATTGAAATTTGGTGAATTTTTTTTTGTAAAAATATACATTTCTAGGTTCTGAGTGGATGTGCAGTCTGAACCTGGATGTCACAGCATATTTAACCACATAAAAAGTTACAACCAGACATTTAGATCCACTATAAAACCATAATAAACTATAACTCCTTTTTTTAGATAAATTAAAATTATTGAAATTATTTAGATTTGTTAAATAGTTGAATATGGAAAGAGATTATTATTCATCTGTCTTTAAAATAAGATGTTTCAATGCAGAAACGAGGTTTCAGTTTCAGTTTCTGACTTCATTCTGTCCTCTGAGCTGATTGGAGTAAACCGATGGTTACTTCCTAGTCTGTCTGGGTTAGAGTTAGGATTAGCATTAGGAATAGCTAGTGTTAGTTTTAAGGTTGGGGTTACGATCCTGGGAGTCCCTCTAGTGTACCAACTGTTTTCTTACATTTTGTTTGGGTTTCTCTGGCCACATGTCCTAGTTAAAACCTGAAGCCCAATTCTGATGGCGTAGTTCATTCATGTAATCCTGAAGGCTCCTCGGTCGGCTGAGGGGTGTTGATGTTAACTGTCAGGGTGACCTTTGACCTTCAGGTTATTGAGGAGTTTATAAATAATTCTGCAACAACTGCAGCTTTAAAAATTTATTTAGATAATTTTCTATAGAATTACTGGATGGAGTGGCTCGACCTTTTGATCTCAGGCTGTGTTTCCACATGTTGAAGAAACGTTTGACCTGGTGCAGAATGCTCACAGGGACACTGATCTGTCCTCACAGAGTCCCTCAGCATGACGCTTCCTTCACTGCTCTGATCATTGAAATGATTTCGATAATTCAGGAAAAGTTTCGTCTGATTTAATTAAATTATGTTCATCTGGTTTAACTGTAAATTAATGTTTGGTGTTGATTGTAGCTTTAGGAGGGAAACATCAATATTATGAACATTTATTCTAAATGCTTTTAAAAATTCAGTAAAGATATAATTTAGTCTGTTAAACTGTTCATTATGGGATTTATTATGATCTGAATATGATTGCAGGATTTTTTCTTTTTTACATGTTTATAAACAAATGTAAATGTAAATATCTGTTTGCTTGTTGATTCTGATTAATAAAGAGTAAAGATTATTTACCAAGTTTGTTATTGCAATCGGACCCAAAAATGTATATTTATAATAAAACAAACTGATGGACAAGATCATAACCACATGGTTATTAACTAAAAAGAAAATCTGATTTTCTACTAAATTAAAGTATTAATTTCAGTAAATTAATCAGTAAATATCAGAAGAAATGAATGAATGATTCTGGCATGTTTCTTCCTCCACCCCCCTCACCCCCCTGCTGGTTATGTTGAAGAACCACCAGTCCAGGAGTAAATAGCTGGTTTCACGTTCATAATCATTGGCCTAAAATGTTGCAACATAAAGAACATATAACATATTAACATAAAATTATATAAACCATCATATTAACATGATGAGTGTGATGTTGGATCCAAATTCAGGGAGGAAGAAGTTTGTCTGCAGCATCCGGTTCCACACTCCAGTTGAATAAAGCATGAGCAAAGCTCCTGGCAATCCCGCCCCCAGGTATATTTTACCTGTTGGGGAAAATATAGTACATTTGCTTTGCATTGTCCCCACATCATGGCAATGATATAGTAGAATCCAATTAAATTTTTGATTAATATGGGTTGTTGATATGTTGTTATACGGTGTTTTAAGATCTTGTTCAATGTGCCCCTTTTTAACTTTGAGCCCCTGCTCCTCCAAAGGTCTCTGCACGGCCCTCTTTGTGACTACGTGTGTCTCGATCATGTCTGTAGCTGTATTGCTACGTGTATGTTACTTGCATTTTATGTATGTTCCATGTCAACAAGGTGGTGAATTATCTAGAGATTGAAAAAAAAAACTATACACTCTGAATACATGTGCTTATTATATCAACCTCTAGCACTCGTACATAAACAACTCCCCCATAAACCACCCCTCGTATAATCATAGCCGCAGCACGTAGGTTGCGCCGTTTGACACCAGACAGACCTGGTCCTCCTCCACTAGGCAAACGTAGACCAGCCCACACCTTGAGTTCTAAACAAGGGGAGCACTTCATGGTCCTGTGATGTCATTTTCGTGCAGACCCCGCTGCTTTTCTCCGCAAGAGGGCATGAGGGTCAGGTAAGCTCCAACCAAACAGCAGCCCAGCTAAATTTCACCTGTCATCTTCGCTGAGAAAGTTATGCAACTTTCAAACTACTTCAGTCTGTCCCTTCTGATGGCTTTGTTTTTTAACTCCAACATTATTTTATAGTTTTTTTCGACAATAATTGTCAAAGTATACTGTTAACAATTAATCCCCGAAATCATATTGGCAAGTTACATTGTTATTGTCTACATCTGGAAATTTTGTGCCTGTCCACAACACTGCAGGACAAAGGCTGCGTTCACACTGCAGCCTATAGTGACCCAATTCCGATTTTTTGACGTAATGCGACCTGCATCCGATCTTTTCATGGCAGTGTGAACAGCACAGGTCGGATTCTTTTCGACTGTGACCCATATCCGACATGTATCCGATTCAAATGCGACGTTCAGGCCGCATTCATCTGAACTGAACGTCACTGATTCTCAACAAATCTCACTATTTTGTGTCCTGATACGCACAAGCGGGAAGAAAAACAACTATAACGGACTATAATGAGGATTAAGTTGTTAATATGCTGCTCCGGTCGGACAACAACTTTAAATATGTAAGCTAAGCTCCACCGTTAGCCTCCATGTTTACTTCCGCAAACACTGAGCACTTCTTTTTATGGCGGTTGGCAGAACACTGAGAACGCTGATGCTATTGCGCCCTCTAGTGCATGGGGTACACTTTGGGTGCGTTCACACTGCAGCCTGAAGTGACTCAATTCCGATTTTTTGGCAATTCCGATTTTTTTTGCCGGGGCGTTCACACTGCCAGTATATGGGTCCTGTATGCGTTCTGCAGTCTGAACGGGCAAACGACCTGAAAGTGTCCCGCATGCGCAGCAGAGGGCGCAATGTCAGCGTTCTCAGTGTTCTGCCAACTCCATAAAAAGAAGAAGTGCTCAGTGTTTGCGGAAGTAAGCATGGAGGCTAACGGTGGAGCTTAGCTTACATATTTGAAGTTGTTATCCGGCCAGAGCAACATATTAACAACTTAATCCTCATATATTCCGTTATGGTTGTTGTTTTTCTTCCCACTTGCGCGTATCAGGACGCAGAACATTGAGAGTTGTTGATGTGGCGACACTAAGGTAGGGATCTGCTACTCTGCCCCTCACAGCAGGGTAACCAGAAGTTGTCAACAACGCCACCTTGGGAATTGCACCCAAGGAATTAGACTGCCAGTAGGCTCGAGGTTCGTGACCAAGGAGAACAAGACTTTTCCAAAAAAAATGAATTACATTTTATTGTTTCATGCAAAAGAATCACAACATAAGGAACACAATGGGAAGGGAGTGTACAGTACTGAGGCCTACCAGCAGGGGGAGGGCGGTCCAAATGGGAACTGGTTCCTAACATAAATGTATAAATCCAAAATAAATCACCCCAAACACTGGTGAACAGGCATTCAATCGTGAAGAAATCCCAACACCGGCCACTCGCACGACACACAGTTCCAGTCTCCCAGGAGGCCCCTCCCACTACCTTCAGCTCTCAGCCTGGAGACAAAAGGGTGGGGTTAAACAAGCAAATACAAAAAAACAAATACAATTTAAACTTGGCCAGAGACTAAAATTAGGTTACCTCCAAAATAACCAATTAAAAATCATCCATGCTTTAATAGAATAGTCTAAAAGAATTCATGGCTGCTACCTGCAGCAAAGCTAGAGGCCACACAAAACAATAGAATGTTCCAAAGTAAATTTAAACCAAAGAAAGCCCAGAACTAAACAACTAAACAAAACAAATTAAACAAAATGGTTCCAAAATCAAACAATGAAACAAAACAAAACAGTGAAACAAAACAGCAGGGTCTCCAGTGAGCTGCAGCAGTGTCAGGGCTGGAATCAGATGAAAAGGTTAGTAGGTGATTTACAGAAGATGGAAGCCAGAGGAAACCATTGTCACTTACCAGAGCTGGATGACTTCACCTCAAACCAGAGGATCCTTTCCAGCCCATAGCAGGAGGATCAGCTTTCCAATATGTTCCGTTTTATGTGAAAACTGCACTGGGGAGGGTGAATTACAACCATACCCCAGTACCAAGCAGGAGACTTCCAGTGGTTTTGATGTTAGGGCCTAAGACCTGCATGCTTTCCAAGCGACTTTCCCAACAGCGTGTGACCAAATGCCAGCATAAACAACCAGGTGAGATAGTCTCCCTTTATACTCTCCAACAATCATGCGGTGATTAGGGGCCCAGGTGTTCTGAATATTGGGGCAGGCTTCTTCCTGCTACATTGAGAATCAGTGACGTTCAGTTCGGATGAATGCGACCTGGACGTTAGGTCGCATTTGAATTGGATACTGTCGGGTATGGGTCACATTCGAAAAAGAATCCGACCTTTGCTGCTCAGACTGCCATGAAAAGATCGGATACAGGTCGCATTACGTCAAAAAAATCAGAATTGAGTCACTTCAGGCTGCAGTGTGAACGCACCCTTTCAGGTCGTTTGCCCGTTCAGACTGCAGAACGCATACAGGTCGCATTTTTGTGGCAGTGTGAACGGCCCGGCAAAAAAAAAAAAAAATTCCGATTTGACAATCGGAATTGGGTCACTTCAGCCTGTAGTGTGAACACAGTCAAAAAGATGATTCTCTTACTTGCTGTCCAAAGCTGTGCTGCCACAGTAGAACAATTTAGTTAAAAAAAGGAAACTTTACTGCAATGCCTCATAGTAAAAAATAAATTAAAAAAACTTGTATGCTTTCTTTTGCTTTCTCTAAATGCCAGCAAATCTAGATGTTAAGGTTGTCAAAGTCAAGCTTGCATGACTTTGACGTTCCTTCTCCCTTGTTAATCACAACTTTTCACTGACCTCTGAAAAGTGATGCATTTAAACCTTCTTATCTAATTGTAACGTTGATAATTATCAGCAAAACACTGCATCCCTTTCTCTTGTATACATCACACATACATTTAAGATTTAGCGTGTTATTTCAGTCGTCGTCAACAAGCAGTTGCCTCTGGAGGGCAGGAAGATTTTCTTTCTTGAGCTGTTAGTAAATGTACTCATCAACGCTATGCCAACCGAACATAAGAATATGTACGTTGTGTAACAGAGTAGAACCAATCCAGAAGTGACGGTAAAGCCATCTGAATATCACCACAGTTTGCTCGGGTGGAGAGCTCATGGGCTTTGGCGTTTCGTGAAGCGGCCTCCTATGTTTCTGTCGGGATTTAACATAAATCTTCCTTCTGCGACCGACAAGTGGAACTGATACCATCTAAGGTCTGCGAGGTCTGCCCCTCTGAAGGCAACAAGAAACAAAAAGCAGCGGAATCAGCTTGTCCATTTGCATTCTGGAGCCAAGCAGATGGAGCATCTGTCATCCATATTCATGAGGTCGCCAGCTGGCAGCCTTTCACCTTGACCCCTTGCTATGAGACTGTGACCTTAAGACTCAATGGAAGATAATATGCGACCTGTTTGAGTCGCTATGTTTGACCTTTTTTTCTCCCATGGCTGGGAAAACCGTTCTAATCCTCATAACTCCAGCCTCCAGAGGGATGCCTCGAAACTCTTCAACACGTGTCAAGGAACCCTGAAATTCCCATAGGCAAAACATGATGAATGGAGGAGGAGGAGATGTTGGGGGGAAATGTCCCAAAAACATCTCTGTTTCTGACGCAGACGGAAAGTCATTGAGATATGGGGAAAAAAATTATTTATGTAAATTTGCTCTAGAAAACCAAAGACAACCCAGAAAAAGTTTGATTAAAGGGAATTATGCATTTGCCATCATCAAGTGACTATGTTACGTTCAGTTGTTATAATTTAGCGCCTTGACGTTGGGCCTCTGTCTCTTTAAAAACTGCTGCTCTTTCTGAAACTCCACCTACAGGAAGTCATCACAACATGTCTCCTCTATTAACCCTTTAACAACGTTTTTACCTGCGTTGCATTGAGAAGTAGCTCCTATAGCTCAGCAGATACGCAGTTCCACCAGGTGTTTGCTAATTGCTGCTGGCTAGTCTGAAGGAGTGGCGGCGGCTCTGTAATGTGGAAGCTTTGAAACTGCAAATGAGGAGGAGTTGTGCCTCATTTTGCACAGCTGAATGGTTGCCATGGGAGAGTAAACAATGTCCCAAGCATGCATGAAAGAATCAAAGTATCACTCTAGGTATGTTTCTGATGAGGGAATAATATTATAACATGTTGTATAGTTCAAACAAGTCAATACACAATACTCATAGGTGCCAACATTTTCTTGCGCAGCATTTCAGAATTTGTTATCGCCACCAACAGGCAAAGGCAGCAACAACTAATTACACAATTAACCTTTATGTCGTTCCAGGAAAAGCCAAAAACAATCACGATGAAAAATGATGTTGGAAACAGCTGGAGTTCATAATTCAAATGAATGTTTCTCTGAGGTCTCTCTGCCTTGTTTGCTCCGAAGTGTGCAAAACGATTTCACTCCCAGTGATGGGATATTAATTCTGCCTCACAGCGCCAATGGAGGTAACCTTTACCTGAAACAGATGGGGGCACACTGCCACCCCATTTGATAGCAACAAAGCAGCAATAAGATCTTTGACAGCATGGCTTCTTGGACCGAACCAGAGGTAATGCAGTGATGAAACGTCAACATTCGAGCGAAACAAAAAGGCCCTCTTCAGGTAGCTGACACTTTTTGCTACTTCCTCTGTCTCACAGGAAGTTGCACCAACAGTCCATTAAACATCATGGCGGCTTCAGTCCAGGAGGTAGGCTTAGAAAAATTGCTGTGTTCTGTCAACTACAGGTGAAGTACTGACTACTTATAACTACTTTACAAAGCCTACTTCAAAAAGTAGGTGAATGTTTTTTATAAAGCATAACTTCTAACACATATCATTATCCAAATGAATCATTTTAAGAAACACCAGGAAGGTAAAGGATAAAGTTTGTTGGGAGAATCTGTCGACAGGATATCTGTCGTTGCTAACATTTGTGCGCTCCGCAGGTCTGGCAAAGTACAGATTTGCTTAAATCTCTAAGGAGATGAAGAGAAAATCCATTGTTGGAAGAAAACTATGAGCAAGTGCCACTTTTAGTTTTCTAAAGCCACAGAGAGCAGACAGGACCAGCAAGAAAGGGGTTTTTGACCATCATAGAAGATGCTAGAAGATGCAAAAATCTTTACAAGATGAGCTACTTTGTGTTAGTCTGTCATATGAAATCCAGCAGCTTTATCCTATATTTTTTGTAGCTGGAAAATTGATGATAAAAGATAATAACAGAAGTCTGATTGGACTAAAATACCCCTCTTTGGAGATAAAAACAGGGACACTGATTGGAGCAATCACCAAAATGACCAAGATAATGTGTGTTTTCTATAAGCTTCAACGGTAACTGAATACAGAGGAAGGACGTTGTTAGACTATGTTTGAATACTTTTGATTATTCAGGAAAAGGCATCAACAAGCTCAGTTATTCATCAAAGCTGCAAATCTGAGTCCATCTTTAATAAAACTTCCTGTATATTCTGATTACAACCCTCCACCGATCTGCCGTGATTAACAATGACCCTCAGCTTTTCTCCAAGACACTTATTTGGGATTCAAGCTCGTCCTTCCGATTCATATATTTCTTTAGCTGCTGCTGTATATTACTTTTTTGACTGCACCATAATTTTCGGTATTCCCTGCACAGACGCTGACAACACATTTGTCATTGTGTGTTAAGAGATTCCCATGTGGGAAAAAAGACATTTTGTTTTGAACTGACTGTGCATGTAGGCGTAGCCCCTCAGCTGGGGGGGCGGCTGGATGAACGAGGGCGTCCTGCCACTGTGACGTTCACCAGAGCTACAAGTTTGCCCGCTGTTCAAGTTAGAAAGGAAGTAGTTTCCTGTTACAATGAAGAAGTCTTTGAGAATATTTTGGATACTCAGAAGAAATGTTATTAAAGAAAAAAGAAAAAAAAGAAACGCTGACAGAGCCACGGAGAGGATAAGAATGATTTACAGGAATACTGCGACTAGCTAATAGTCGCTAAGCAATTTTAAGGTTGGCAGTTTATTTATAGCTAATGGACATTTCACCTTTTATAGCTAAAGCTGTAGTATGTAACAGCCAATGAGAGCTAGGAGGCGGGTCTTAGTGCTACTGTAACAATAAGCATAAGGAAAAAAATGGTTCTCTTGATTACACAAGTTTTCCAGTAAAACAAAAATGAACATTTTATTCAAATTGCTAGCAAGCTGATCTGCCATTTTCTTTAAAGACAGACCTCCAAATGTTGCCACTGCCTCGTTCAGCATAATTATCCAAGTCTAATTTTCCAGCGGCTCAAGTCCCACTCAAGTGCTTAAAAGTCTGCATGGCATCCGAGACGCCTATATCTAATCAGCCTCTGCTTGTCACCGCCGTCCCCTGCATGAGTCTGGCTCCTCCCGCCCCAACACCTGACTGATCAATAAAAACAAGATGGAGATGTTTCACCATCATATTTATTTTTGCTGCCATAACTGTATCGGTTGAAGAAACTACTCTGTCAGAGAAAAACAAAAAAACAAAACAGTTTGTCATTACAACATTGAGATGGATTTATTTTCTTAAGTGTGGAATATAATGAACAAAAAACATCCAATGCATTAGTTTAATACTTGGGTGTATTGGATTAACAGGGGCAAATATGAAAAAATACCATCTAATTTTGAATTACATCATCCGGAACAACCAGGTCATCTGAAACCAGATACAGGATTTACATGCTTTATACTAAAAGACACAAGCTTTACTCATCTTGGTGTCCATTAAATCAATACTGAATCAGATTAAGCTTTAAGAAAATGAGAATTTTCAAAATTATTTGTATATGCTCAGCATTTTGAATATCATTTTAAACTGTACCTTGAACCACTTGGTAACTAATTTGGTGGTTTGCTTCATTCGAATGTCTGGAGATGATGATTCAACATTTTCAGCTGTTTTCTTTTCCTCTCATGATTAACGTATTTAAGGCCAACTTAATTCTTTTTAAGACATTTTAAACCTTAATTTTAGATACGTGAATTTCAGACTTTTTAAGGTGCACGGACACTCTGTATGGATCTCGTTTCCACTCTATCCGGGTCAAAGAGACGTTTCGTACAGGATGACGGTGCGTGATTTCAGTGGACAAAATGAAGGCTGGTAGCTGTTACATCAGCACAGAGCTCCACTACGCCAGCTCAGATATAATCAATAGTATCACTGTCACTGACCTGGGGGACGGACAGAAAGTAGCTGCTGTCCATGAGTTCAACTCCAGAGTCAAAGTCAGATTTCACCCCAGGAGAGGAACTATTGTTTGATTTTTTTTCTTCTTCTTTTTTTTAATTAAAAGTAGGTTAGAAACTATACGGAACAGCTGATGAGCTTTAACGCAGCTGTTGACAACAGAGTCGCCCCCTCCACCGCTCATCCTCTGAGTAACGTTTAAAGACGTCTCATTTTCAGCGCCTGCAGGTTTCACACCTTTTGTCACACTATCTGAGCTGCCAGAGGTGCCGAGTATGTCCAGGAAGAACCTCGCCGCGGTCACACGAGTAATGGGTGTGAGAAACGCAAATGGCATCATGACTACAGGTGGCTGTGGGGAGATACAGCGTGTCCAAGGAAAACTAATTATGGGAGTTAAAGTACTGGGTAATTAGTCTAGATGCGGGGGGTGGAATCTAATTTTTCTGGTTTTATAAAACAAAGTGGTTTTATAAAAGTTCACACCATTCTGACTAATATATCTGCCACCTTAATGTTTTCAGCATTTTTGTCAACTGTCAGCGTTGATGTGTGGATTGACTCACAGCGGTGCAAAGTTGTGAAGTGGAAAACGATGGATGCTGGATTTTCAAAATTATGTAACATCATTCAGCCGCCATTAACGCAACGCCAGTAAAGAAAACCCAGTTTTCCTTTAAGAAATCCGAATGAGTGGATATAATCTTGGTGAGTAGAAATCAATCCCAAATCAATGTCAAAATATTGCATTTCATTGGCAGTCGTAATCACGTTAAAATAAGGATGTTACACGTGCCAGCTTGTGTGCATTAATTGTGAAGTTGTACAATTTGAGTTACAAACTATTTTTTATCCAGTGTAACAGAAAGTAGTATGTGTAAATGGTTAGACTTTTATTCCTGATTATTTTGTCTGAATATCCCAAAAGGTTGTTGGAGTCTCATTCACATCCTTGTGATTTTTGTTTCAGATTCTGTCATTTTTTTCTTCCAGAAAGGTCATCGGGAAGGAATTCAGTAAAGACATTTTCTCCTTTCGAGGTTCCCAAACTATTCCATTTCATGGCTCCCCCATTAGCGTCAGGGTGGAGAGCCCTACTTGCAAACCCACAAAAAATGTTACAAAATGAACAAGGAAGCATCAACTTTTATTCTCTATTCAATAATTGTTACATTTGTTAAGCATAAATGTTGCCTCATGCCTTCTGACTTTATCAGGCTATGCTATGCTAGCTTGAAGAGCAAAGCAACTTGATGGATTCGACTGGCAGCCAATCAGTAAGAGGAGCATGACATATAGCATTTCAAAACATTTTACCCTATATTTTATTTGATTTATTTCCAACTGATCATGCAAAGCCCTGAATTCAGGCCAGCTGTTAGCTTAGCAGTAACATCCAACGTAAGGCTAGTAGACGGATCAATGCTTGCACTAGATTAATTGCCCTCTAAAGTAATTTTTTGTTGCCTCAAATTGGCAAGTTTAGAAATCTTCAGCTTGAAAAAATGAAGCTAACAAACTGTTAGCAACTAAAGAAGACAAACATTTTGGAATAATCTCGTACTGACGATGCTAAAGCCCTTTCCCAGCATGCTAATTGGATGATACCAGTTCTGTTATATATTTATACATACATATATATACATTTCTGTTTAATGTTTGATTTTAGCTTATACTCTATATTGTTTTTTATCTATGTAAATGTATAATAATCACTCCAAAAACTATTTTATGTCTGTAAGGCAGGTCTTTTATCCGGAGGAAATGGTTCCTCTACACAAAAATGTTGTCCACATCCATTTTGTCTTTTAGCTCCCCACAATAAAAATATTCATAATTAGATTAGCAGAGTCGCGAGCAAACTCTGATACGTGTCTACAAGGTCTGTGGGATACGGAATTAAATGTTTCTTATTTTCAAAGCAGCAGAATTTTACAATCTGTGGGATGTTTTAAGATGTGGTTTTTGTGAATGATTTTAAGCTCAACATTCCACAACAGAAACGGTGCCAACCAGCTAAGTCCATTTCTTCATTTCATTATCTTACGACCTGAGGCATTTTGCTTCCCTGGAGACACGAGGCCTGCTTCCAAACTCCAGAGTCTTTTTCTACTCACAAACGTATCTCGAGGCAACCAATGCGGCTGCATTATCTACTTTTAAGGATACAATTATCCACAAACCAAATGGCATAAATGAATAAATCTGCATGCTAGATTTAAGTCTGCTTCAGCTCCTTTTTTTTCCTTTTTGCATTTCAGTATCAAAGACATTTGCATTTGAACTGATTGTGTTTCTTCCATTGATTTGCACTAAAAAAATGAATGAAAGCCACTTATCTACTTCTTGTGCATTTTTACTAGACAAGAACAGAGCATATCTGGTTAATCAATTTACAGTTTCATTTTGTTTCCGTTGTTGAGAGTCGTTGTTTTCCTTTTTCATGCACATCTTTTCTTTTTTTTTTTTAAGAAAGCATACGAAGCTCAGTTTGAAATTTTAGATCCAGGAACATATTTTCTCATATTTAGAACTAGATAGGTGATAGCTCTGCCTCCACTTTGTTTAGACAAAGGGGACAAATGGCCTTTGATCTTGGAAACAAATTGCAGGGAGTTTCTAACTCTAGAGAGGGTCAGAGACAGCTCCTGGTTGGATGAGCAAAGATACGCCTTATTTGAATAAATTAAAAGACAAGAATACGCCTTTACTATAAAACTTTCTACACAGGAGTAACAAACTAGATTTGCTCTTGCAATTCTCCAAAGACGTCTTTGCTTTTCTTTCTTTCTTTTCTTCTTCTTTTCCATTTGTCTCAGGTAAATGAATGTATGTCTCTGTTGTTCTGCAGTTTCTGTTGTAATTTCATACGTTGTCTTCTATTGGATTAAACTCTGAAATTCTGTGACGTCAACACTCATTGTTTTCTGTGAGGCTTCACTTCAGCCCGCCGGGAGAACCAGGGATCTGTGAGAAAAAGATAGAGCCAGAGATTTTCCAGAATTTATTACAACCTAAAATCATAGGTTTCTAGGTAGGTAGCTAAGCTACCAAGCTACATAGGTAGCTAAGTTGGTTTCTATCTAGCTCAATATCTACTTAGCCAACTAGACAAATACCTGGATAGTTAGGTAGATAAAAATAAATAAGTACAACATTATAAAAACATATTTTGAGCAGTAATAGTCTTAAGCACACAAACACATCACTCAATAGGTGGCTACAAAAACATTTATCACTTAAAACGTAGAGGCGTTCGAATAAGTCTGTAGTTTGGCAACAAAAACGTCAAGACATTAGGTAAATTTATGTCCTTATTAAAATTTATTTCACAAAATATACTTCATGTCTCTCTCAGCTGAAGAGACGTTCACGTTAGCTGAAGATTCAGTGTGAAAGGAATACATACTAAAACGAAAAAACAACAGAGTCGGATTTCTTTCTTCCAAGAGATCAAGAAAGTGTCATGATTTGATGATGAGAGCGGTGAGAGAGACGCCGGGGAACCCAGGTAGTCATGATGATCAGATGATTTAATGACAAAAACCAGGAGGAACAACAGAAAATCACTGGTAGCACAGGAACAGAACACAGACGTGAGACGAGGGTATAACACGACGAGGATCCGACAAGGAACACTGACAACAGGAGGGACTAAATACACAGGGAGGGTAATCACAGGAACGACACACAGCTGGGATCAATCAAGACAGAGACTCAGGGGAAAACAGGACTAGACAGACAGAAACTACACAGAAAACACAGATCCTAACAGTACCCCCCCCTCAAGGGGCGGCTACCAGACGCCCTAACAGAAAAGTCCAAAAACCAAAACAACCCAGCAGGGTGGGCGGAGGGGCGACGGCAGGAGGGCCAGAGTCCAGAAAACAGTCCAAAACAGGAACAGAAAACAGTCCGGGGGCCGCCCACGGCACAGGGGGCGAAGCTTGGGCCGCGGTGGGCGGCCTCTTCGACGCAGGAAGCGAGGAGGCGGGTCCGGCGGTCTCTTCCGCCGGCGCAGGAAGCGAGGAGGCGGGTCCGGCGGTCTCTTCCGCCGGCGCAGGAAGCGAGGAGGCGGGTCCGGCGGTCTCTTCCGCCGGCGCAGGAAGCGAGGAGGCGGGTCCGGCGGTCTCCTCCGCCGACGCAGGAGGCGGAAGCGAGGAGGCTCAGGTGGGCCGGCTGCAGGCTCAGGTGGACCGGCTGGAGGGCCGGCTGCAGGCTCAGGTGGGCCGGCTGGAGGGCCGGCTGCAGGCTCAGGTGGGCCGGCTGGAGGGCCGGCTGCAGGCTCAGGTGGGCCGGCTGGAGGGCCGGCTGCAGGCTCAGGTGGGCCGGCTGGAGGGCCGGCTGGAGGGCCGGCTGGAGGGCCGGCTGCAGGCTCAGGTGGGCCGGCTGGAGGGCCGGCTGGAGGGCCGGCTGCAGGCTCGGGTGACTCGGGAGGAGGGCTCGGAGACTCGGGAGGAGGGACCAAGTCAGCAAACTCGGGAGGAGGGGGCACTAGAAACTCTGCCGACTCGGGAGGCGGAGTCTCGGGGGGAGCAGACTCGGGAGGCGGAGTCTCGGGGGGAGCAGACTCGGGAGGCGGAGTCTCGGGGGGAGCAGACTCGGGAGGCGGAGTCTCGGGGGGAGCAGACTCGGGAAACTCGGGGGGAGCAGACTCGGGAAACTCGGGGGGAGGAGACTCGGGAAACTCGGGGGGAGGAGACTCGGGAAACTCGGGGGGAGGAGACTCGGGAAACTCGGGGGGAGCAGACTCGGGAAACTCGGGGGGAGCAGACTCGGGAAACTCGGGGGGAGCAGACTCGGGAAACTCGGGGGGAGCAGACTCGGGAAACTCGGGGGGAGCAGACTCAGGAAACTCGGGGGGAGCAGACTCAGGAAACTCGGGGGGAGCAGACTCAGGAAACTCGGGGGGAGCAGACTCAGGAAGCGGAGTCTCGGGGGGAGCAAGCAAACGCCGCCTCGGCGCGGGAACCGGAGGCAGCGGGGACAGACGCTGCCTCGGTGCGGGGACCGGAGGCAGCTGCAGGCGGGACCCAGGGGCCGGGAACTCCGGCGGCTCAGGGCTGCGTTGACGGCTTTGCCCAGGGGCCGGGACCTCCGGCGGCTCAGGGCTGCGGTGACGGCTTTGCCCAGGGGCCGGGACCTCCGGCGGCTCAGGGCTGCGGTGACGGCTTTGCCCAGGGGCCGGGACCTCCGGCGGCTCAGGACGGCGTTGACGGCGTGACCGCTGGGCCGGGATCTTCGGCGGCTCAGGGCAGCAGTAACGGCGGGGTCCGACTCCGGGCGGGCAGAACGCCAGCCGAGTTCCCACCCAGGGATTCAGGCTGGCTGGAGCTCCGCCACAGAACTCCTCCGCTCTGGATCCCCGCCGCCGCCTCCGTCGCGGTCCGCGTTGCCTGGGTACGTCGAGGTCTGAGGCGAGACCCAGTTCCTCCAGCAGCAGCGGAGAAGGCAAGATCTCTACGTCCTTGTAGAGATCCCGTTGAGCCAACTCCAACTGCTGCTGGAACCAAGCCTCGCTCCCCCACACGCTGGCGTCCTCACCTCTTTTCGGGTCGGATCCTACTGTCATGATTTGATGATGAGAGCGGTGAGAGAGACGCCGGGGAACCCAGGTAGTCATGATGATCAGATGATTTAATGACAAAAACCAGGAGGAACAACAGAAAATCACTGGTAGCACAGGAACAGAACACAGACGTGAGACGAGGGTATAACACGACGAGGATCCGACAAGGAACACTGACAACAGGAGGGACTAAATACACAGGGAGGGTAATCACAGGAACGACACACAGCTGGGATCAATCAAGACAGAGACTCAGGGGAAAACAGGACTAGACAGACAGAAACTACACAGAAAACACAGATCCTAACAGAAAGGTCAGTAAATCACAAAGAGACACAAATGAGAAATTTGCAAGAAAAAAAAATTCAAAATAGAACAGTGGAAGCAGGTAAGTAAAAGTAATTTCTACAGAACTTTTCAAAATAAAAATTGCAAAGTACTTTATATTATAACAGGAGGCATCTACAGCACATGAGGAAATTATGTAAATTCCAGCTTGCAGAGATGAGTTTTGATCCGCTTTAAAAAAAAAAAAAAAGATCAGAGTTCACAGATTTGAAGCTCAGAGAGTCTCGGAGCAACGGTTGCTCTGTTTCCTTTAGTCTTCAGCCTACCGTGAAGCTCGGCCAGCGGGCTCTGATCACAGGACCTCTGGGATCTGACAGGGACACGAGGATGTCAAAGTTGTCCTTGTGCTCTGAAAGTCAAAACTAGGAGGGTTTTGGAAAGTGAGAGCAAGTCAGTACAGCTGGAAAAGCAACAGAATGAAATATGTGTTTAACAGGATTTAGTCTTCACACAAGCATCCTGAACAATCTGTAGCTGATCCAGAGAGGTTTTGACATTGTGTTGAGGAATTAGTTTGGTGTATTTTCTCCATCAACATTTCTATCTAGTCATTTTCTTTCTTTTAATTTTTTTTCTCTTACACTTTTCTGCATATGTTTTGCACTAGCTATTTGTAAAATAACTCCAATCTGTTCTCAGGTTTTGTATGATCCAAAAAAAAAATCTGTTTATATGCCTTTGCAGCTTCCAACTGCTATTTCTTTCTTAGTGATGAATTATGGACCAATATCAAACTGTTTTTTTTTCTTTCTCTTTTTTATGCAGTTGCATCCAAGCTACAGATATTCTAGCGGATGCTCAGGACTTTGCCGTAACAGACGTGCGTTTTGGGATTAGGTTGGAGCTTCTGTAGTTCTTTGTACTGTGACTGAGCGCAAGACAAACTACTACTTGTGTTGCTTTTTGGCCTCTGGCCTGTCCGCATCTCTGAAAATCACTTGATATTCAGGTGGGGCTCCTGGACTGCTGCTGGTGGAAAACAGGAGCTGCAGACAGCAAACGCTGCTCTCTTATAACAAGTGCCACATTAAGCTAGTGGTTGCCTTGCATAAGATAGAATATTAAAAACGAGCTTTTCCTCCCAAAACAGGAGGGGTTGCAAATTCGTCTCCAATAAGGCAGACACATTTTTAGTTTTATGAAACACAGCAGAAAAAGCAGCTCAAGTGGTTATTTTGAGGGAATAAATGATGATGTCGCACATAAAGCATTTGGAATGAAATTATAGAAGTGAAATTAGAGATCTAATGCGTTGTCAGGATTTCAACACTGATCTCTGCAGGATCGGGTTTTAGTTTTGCAGAATAATGATTACACTGCAGACATTTCACAAAATGACACTGAGACAATCAGAGAAGTAAAAGAGGAGACATTCTGTCAGCGTCTTGGCCGCTGCTGACACAACTAAATCACTTTTTTTCATACACTCCTTCCTTTTTATAAGGAGCACAGGGAGTGCGTGTGTGTGTGTGCGTGTGTGTAACGGCTGCTGTGTTTTTCTCTCCTTTTACTTGTTCTGCTGGTTCATTCACATGAACTCGCAGTGGCAGGAAGCAAAGATAAAGAAGCGCTGAAGGAAACAGAGGCTTCTCAGATAGTTTAGCTTCTAAATGTCCAACAAGCAGTCAGAAAGCAGGATTATATGGATGTTAAGCAGATTTTGAGACTTCAACCTTCAAATTCTCTAAAGTTTTGAATTTAACCTTCATATTTCACATTGGCAAACAGATGTGAACTACTTGCAGCTGAAGATGGTTGTGAAATTCACAGCAGAGTCCCTTAAGTACAGTTTAAAGATGGTTCACAAGAATTAAATACTAAAATCATTTTCTGGACACTAATTTCTGTTTTATTAGTATTTTTATTTTGTACTTATATACAGATTTATAATATTATTAATAATTATTTTACTACAAAGATGTGAATCAAATTAATTTATTTAATTCAAGCAGCACAATTTCAAACTAATATATTTGAAAAAAAAAACTCTTTAATGCGAGTGTATTTTTACTTATACAGGGGGAATTTACAATTGGTTTCAACAAAATAAACTATGAGAAATATGAAGGCTGAAAATAAAATCCTACTATATTATGTGTTTTCAAGCACATAGTGCCATTTTACAGCACAATCAAGACAATGTGTTAACTTCAGTTGCTAAAAAAGCACTATATACATATATATACATATATATAAAATATGACTTAAGAAATTTGACTTTGTAATTTAGCACCTTGAAATTGAACGTTATGCAAAAGCAAAAATACTCCCAAAAAGTGAAATAGCCCTTTACTCTCGGACGCCATTGGATCATTCACCATTCTTTGCATTGATACGGGCAACAGTCAAGACCAAATCCCTCCTTTTTTACTTTATAAAAGGGAAAACAGAACCACTGGCTGCTTCTGTAGTGTTAAAACCAAAACACCTCTGTCTCTTTAAGAGCCTCTCTGAGGCGGCGATCGGTCCACCCAGGCGGTTCACACAGCTAAACGGTTACCATGGAGATTAAAGGATTTCTCAAGCATGCATGAAAGAATCAAGGCAACACTCCAAGTTTGGGTTTGATGAGGGAGTAACATTATAAAATGATCTAAAACTCAAAATGCTGATTTTATATAATACTGCCTCTTTAATAGTTTAATATGCCTTAATATGAATTAATATGCATTAATATTCACTGTGAAAACCATGGTGGTTCTACCACAGAAGCTAACATCCACAGTCTTATTCATCTTCAGGGTACAGCCAAGAAAAATTATATGTGAGATAGTAAACCAAATGCCTACCCCAACCAATAGCATGTCAAGTAGCAGTATACTGCAGTATTTTAGCTCCCTATGCTGCATTTATATATCTATATCTATCTATATCTACTTATATATATAGATAGATATAGATATATAATATGCAGAGTTTTCACAAGTAATTTGGAGTCTCAGAAAAATGTACGAATACTAAAAAACAAGTAAACAGGCGTTCACTGTCCAAGAATGTTTCAAATTAAGGTTTCTTAGCGTATACGTATATCATAATAGCACGCTACCTTTTGAACCTTTTGAAAGGACTTTCAATGTTCTCGTCTATTAAGCTGCTCCATAGATTTGGGACTTCATTGTTGAAAAATGGCTCTTTAACCAAAAGATTGTTCCAGTAGTAGATGATCGTGGTGCACCGGTAGTTTCATGATCCCTTTTGCTCCAAAGATTTTCCTGTGCTTTAGCACACTTAACCTGAAAGCATGTGTAATGTTGAAATACCTGATCCCATGGTTCTACACACACTCTCCTGTACGCCCTCCTCCAAGTGGTGACAGTATACTAAGTGGCCATAAGTGCTTTTTTATGGCATCATCTAGTGGGCCTACACCGGTCCTTAGAGATTACATTGTCTCCATGGAGACATAAAAGGGACAGGCCCCGTAAATCAAGCTGCTACACATTAGTGATGGCTAATTAGCCCGTAGCGCTGATGACTGGAGGCTGTCTGCTGCTCATCGTACGCCGTATGTCTCATCAACGGGGCCTAAGGAGAAGCTCCAGCTTTGTGTTTTCATGGATCATTTTACACCTCCCCAGGGTGCATTGGCAATGACACAATTTAAGAACCTTTTCTTTTTTTTTTTCTGTGCTAAACAGAAGAAATGGACAGATGTGAATAAGAAGCACAAATGGGACCGGTTAACCTCATGCTGCTTGCCTCGTAAAAACATGTTTGGGGCCTGGAATCGGCGTGCTGTGGGAGGGTTCTGGCCGTATATTTCTTTTAATGAAGTCTGGCTATATCTCCCTGCTCTCTGTAACAACCTCTTTGGCTGCTCGCCCTGTTGGCAGCCGGCAAAGAACTCTCAATGTAGATGATTAATTTCGAGGGCACTTTCTTGTCAAAAGGACCTTTACACTTGATAGAAGCAATGTGTTCTGTCAGCCCCTTGAAATTCAAATGATGTCTTCCACTCTGCGTCCCACCGACGTCTTTGAACATCCCCATGAAAGGAGAGCAACCGAGATGGGACCGACGGGGAGCCGACGGAGAACAGAGAGATAAAAATCAAGTCCCTTCCTAATACATGACAGGACCGAACCCAGAAGACAAAAATAAACTATTAAAAACATGTCAAAGGAGTTGAAATGTATAGAAATGTGGCTATTTTTATAGCAGCACTGCTGCTGCCTCTCACATGTTGGCAGGCGCCTGCCAACTTTACCAGGTATAAAGATGAAAGTCTGTGGATGTAGAAACGTTTTTTTATTTACTCCCGTAGCTTTTAGAGTATTAGTTTGTGTCCAAAATGTGAACAAAATGCACATTTTGTCCACATGCATTGAACAAAATGCATGTGGACAAAATGCAAATGTCATGTAAAGACACATACAACGAGAATATGAAGTCAAGTGGCATTAAGTAAAGTTTATATTTGTTCGCCACCTGAATTTATGTCTGTACACACTAATAATTTTTATTGCCACACAATCAAAAATAAAAAGATCATTTAGGCATTCTGTCCGAAGTTGTTGAGATATTACATAAAAATTACCTTGTTTGCTGGTTTAATAAATAAAAATTTGACTACATAAATTTGCATTAGCTCAGGTGCACAGCACTGTAAAATACTAATATTCTGCACAGTTCAGTCAAGACTGCCCTGGTCTCTTTAGAGATCAAGTCTCTTTGAGACCTAATTAGTCTAACTTGGTTGATTACTATCAAAGAGACCAACACGTTTTTTGACACTCATGAAGATGGCGTCAAAATATGAGTAATATTGAGAAATACTACTTCTCTTTCAGCAGCTTCGATATATTTCCATTCTGGCTCGGTGCGCTCGACTCCTCATGGGACTGCAGGAAGGCTAAACAGACTAACTTTTTTCCCCACAGGATACATCTTCCAACATCCATGTTGGTTCTACCACATCCAGCATCTTCCAAGAAGCTACTCAATGCCTCACTTAGGATTAAATATGGCGAGCTAAAATAATCATCCAATTGAAGGTCTGTACCTATTTGCCTAGTTAAATCCAGGTCGTCCCTTTTTTGTTAGAGAGGTAGTAAACGTAGTAAATCTAAGGAGGCCAATGCATTCACTTGGAATCGCATCACCAAAATCAAGTCAAGAAATTTCCATGGCCAGGGTAAACTGTCTGATGTCCTTGCCTGTGGCGTGCCACAAGGTTCTGCTCATTTTGAGATCTATTAGCAGTTCTATGCAGATGATGTTTACAGTAGATTTAATTAAAAGCTGGAAGAGCAGCTCTATTGTACATGTGAGATTTCTGGTTCATTTTTGCTTAGAAATACTGTGCAGCTAACTTCTAGACTCATGCTTTGGACGTTTTGTGACCATGTGTCAAACGTTTTGACACATGGTCTTCAAAACGTTTTACAAAAAACTGCAAGGTGAGCATTTTTATTCAGTTTTCTTGAATGAATCTCCCTCCTAGTCTCAGTTCTTTCTTGACCTACCAGGTCTGTCATCCAGCTCCAGATAAGATAAACTAAAATACTACTTTAGGTTTGATCTAAACAGAGTACCCTCTGTGTCTAATACAATGATTGTGACAAACCACATGCTGGACCTCTTCTAGATTTTTTCTTGCCTCTCTAGTAGGACTCCAAAGGACAAAGACATCAACTTTACAGCATCTACGGGTTCAGTGAAATAAGCTCACCATCAAAGAGGAGGAATTGCTGCTAATGTCACAATCCCCAAGACAACGACCCAGCTACCATGTTCATGATCTGACAAGTAGGGGGTATCTAGATTTAGCAGGGGTTTTTAATGTTGCGTCTGCTCCTCATATTCTGCCGCCCACATGTTGAATTACCAGCTCACCGAAGAGTATGCGAAGCCACCTAATAAAGTTCTTTCTAATCTTTCTTGTTAATAATGAAGAAATGTCACTTTTCAACCTGCTTGCTTCTAGTGAAGTTTTGGTGCCAAAAGCTAACAAAAAGCAGTGAGCGATCTGGGACACAAAGATGAATATGCACAGTAAATAGAGTTGCTGCACAGATAATAGCCGCGCTCACAAGGATGAGTCAGAACCAGTCCCACCCTCATCTGCTTATAGAGTCATCTCATTTAGACAGGTAGATGGATGGGGAGGCAGGAGGAACTTGTCATGTTCTCTCTGCTTGGTCCTCTTTGTTTTGACTTTTTATTCATAAATGAAGAAATATTGTCAGCCTGTGCTTCGGCGTTGCGGTGAACTGCGAGGCAAGAGGAGCTTCTCTTTGTAAGCAGAAAAGCAGTGAATGTAGCAGAGTACCATCTACTAGGGTCTGCTGGTTCTAAGAACCTGAACGCAGTGAGGCTGCAGGAGCGAGCACAAAGACGCAGAGAGAGAGAGTCCTATTAGCGCCTCACAACGATGCAGCAGTTCAAAGTATTGTAAGCAGAAATCTCAAACAGCAGCGTTTAATGAGGGCTTTGGAGGGAGCAAGACTAGCCATGGAAATGTGCGAGAATGTGTGCTTTGTTCACTTTCAAAGAATAACTATGCAACACACAACCAGGATGACATACAGGGTTGTGCACATGTTTTTATTCCCCAACCTTATAAATGTGATCATGACCTTGTTGGCTCTTGGTATATTATAACATGGCTGCCACACTCCTTTATCTTCACATTACACAAAGAGAATAAGTAATTAGAAGGTTCTGTGTTTTTGTTAAAATATATATAGCAAATGTCCTATGACAGCATTGTGATGGTCTAAAAGGATTAAAGGAAATGTTTTAAACAAAATAACATGAAGGCATCTAAAGAAGTTGAACAATGGCCAAAAGGTAAAACCAAAAAGACTGTGTGACCTGTCTCCAGCTGCTGTCTTTTTTTTTTTTTTGTTGCCAAGTCTCTTTCTGGTTGTTGAATCATGAAAACAAATCTTAGAGACCTACAATCTTAAAATTTTCTGGATTCCTTCTTTTGTGTTTACTCAGGTTTTCTTTAGATGGATGCTGAAATCCGATGATCAGAAACATTTAATTGTAAGGAAGTTAAAGAAATCTGTATTATATTTATATTTTCTTAAGGTACTAATCCTCTTTGTGAGGTTTGGAAATGGAAAACATATTTTTTAACTGGGGAAATGGGGAAAGTGGCCACCCAGAATGCAACAGTGTCTCAATCAAACACTGCAGGTTTTTACATAATGTGATAATTATTTACAAAGAACTATGCTTTTTTCCTTCTTGGAGCCACTGTATATTTTTCCATATTTCCATGATAAAACACTTTTAAAAAGCCTTTTTATATTTCACTTCCTCATCTATGAATGTTGTTCAGTTTTCTAAAAATAAACTCAAGGCACTCAAATGTGCATTGCTGAGCGTACGTTTTCAAGCTTTGATTGCCAATTGCTCCATGTTTTGCTAACCTAATTTCCCCCCTCCCAGCAGCGATTACCTCTGGCTCTGTGGCTCTGTGCAGACGTAGCACACATGGATGGACCATCATCTCTATCCCCCAGTGTGCCTCCTCCAGACTCATGACCTTGGGGGGATAAATATAGGAGAAGAGTGCTAAACAACAGCCTAGATCCATTTCCTTGTTTGTTTCCTGAGGGCAAGTATGATGAATAGCTCTTCCCCATGGTGCTGTGCTCCTATCGCTCTTGTGTGAGGTTGCATATCCAGGGGTTAGGATGTTCTCGGCTAATGAAATTCGAACTGTGATTTTAAATAATGTTTAATGAGAAGAACGTCTTGACTCCAAAAAAGGCTTCAGGCATATGAAAGGGGTGTCAAATCTAAAAAAAAAAAAGAAAAGAAACAAAAAGAGTTTTGTCTTTCCTTGCTGCACATCAGATTAAAGCAAAGGATAAATTTATACCCAAGTAGACAGGATGTTAAGACTGGTGAGCTAATACTCATACATTTTAGAGAGAATTGTAGATGATTTGTAGTTGAGTTTTAAATGCTAATTTTCCAACAATCTAACTACTTTTTATATGTCTCCTTTCATATTTTTCTGAATCATGATCAGCTTTATTTTCAAGGTTTTCACATAAACAAGGAATTTGACTTCAGTTCTGTTTTGCTCTCAAGTAAGAAATTTGAAATATTAAGATGTATAAAAGAAAAGTGAAAAAGAAGTGATTTTGGAAATTTTGCCTTGTATGTTGTTCCGTACATTTCAATATTTCCTTTGTTGTTGCTGTTCAACAGATTTCTTTTTAAAATCAGCCCTATGTGCATATTCTAGGCTGCCTACATTAGCCTTTTAGTTGCATAATTTGATGTCTTGTTGCCTATTTTGTCTTGGGAAAATAAAACATAAAAGTTTTCCATCTTGTTCAGCAGCATGGGACATTTTTATGATTTTTATGATTCAACTCGTGATTTAAGAAACTTCAAAAGCCTTTTTATCCCGTTACCACAAATACAAGAAGGGAAAAGAAATCGGCCATGACCTTGATGAAGCGGCTGTTGCAGTTCATAAGTGCAGGGAGGATTATGATTTCATGATTCTGGGGTTATTGATTTCTGCTGCTCCTTATCTGTTGTCCTCTCTTAGTGTGTGCTATCATCTCTGTGAGGACCGGGCCGCTCAGCTGCTGACTCCCTGGTGTTCAGTCATTCGATCAAAGGCTCAGCATTTTATTTGGATTTTCTTATTAATTTGACCTTTCCAAGTACACTAAGACATGGAATCTCATTTCCTGATTTAAACAAAGACAGTAGTGACGGGAAGTTCAGCTCATCTCAGAGAGGCGGCTCTATAGCCTCATATTTTTACCAAACTTTGCAAAAATTCATGTTTTGTATGTTAATAAATTGTTTTCGTATTCAGTATTTTTATGAGAAGCTTTGTAGTTTCCTAATTTTAAAATGTTTTGAATTTTATTGATAAGAAAAACAAGTGGATAAAACACTGTTGCGCTAACCAGGTAACAGCAATTTGTGACTAGTTTGCAGGTGAATTTTTGAAGGCAAATGTTTTGCAGGTGACATTTTAAATGTGGCATTAGATACATAACTGCACAGGATAAAAAATCAGTATAAATTCAATGTCTAAAACAATGTCTGATTCTAATTAGACAATTTTTTTCATAAGGAAATTACTGACAGTCTAATGATTTGGAATCGTTTTGCACAAACTGGCTCCACTGTAAAAAAAAACAAAAAAAAAAAACTGTCAAATGGGTCATAATTAACTGGGTTTTCATCGGGACAATGATCCCAAACACAGCAGCAAATTTATAACAGAGTAGCTGACAAAAAAAAAAAAAATAATAATAATAATCAAGTCGTTTCAATGGTCCTGTCAAAGTCCAGGCTTCTACTTGATGGATTACTTCTGGGGAAAAAAAACTCAATAAACTGAAGTGCATTTGAAAACAACAGTGGATGAAGCGATATGTGAAGCTGAAAAACTGCTGTGAGGTTTTCGGTGATACACAGTTAGTTTTCACCACAGTCTGAATCTGTGGAGGGTTCCACAGATTTGGATCTTAAATGATTACAAGGAGTCGAAAACCGAAAACAACTTAATTAAATGAATGTCAGTCCCATGTGGACACCAGTATTTAAAATATGAGGTCTAGCAGGTTTAAGCCCCGCCCCTTTTCTGACACACCTAGAAAAATCCCAAGGCTGTGAACTCTACACATATAGACTTCATCTGGAATATTTTGGATGCAAGAACTGACAATGTTTATTCTCTGGTGGTCATCTATGTAGGTAAAGACAGAAAGCTTGTTAAATTGTTTAACGTTAAATGTCAGGTTTCCACAGATGAATCAGCAGGACAAACAGGTTTAAGACCCACCCTTAAAACAGCCCAGCTGGATTCAAACAGGAAGCACTTTGTGACCAGAGTGACACACCGTCAGATTCCTCTGAGCGACTCCAAACGCAAGAGAGAGAGAAAACAATGGAAAACTCTGACTTTTCTGCTCCGAGCTGCTCAAACTCCACACACTGACGGTGAGTCTGACCAGAAACACAACTCAGTCTCTAGAATGAACAGAGAGGAGGAAACCATGACTAACTGGACTCTCTGTTGGTCTGCTGTGTTTTCAGCTTCGGTCGAAGAGTAAATGGCTTACAGATCAAAGGAGGCTCTGTGCAGTCTGCACTCTGAGAAACTCAAACTCTTCTGTCTGGACCACGAGCAGCCACTGTGTCACATCTGCAGAGACTCGGCGAGGCACATCAACCACAGGATCAGGCCCATCGAGGAAGCGGCGCAGAGGAAACGGCGGGAACTGCAGGAAAATCTGGAACCCATAAAGAAGAGGCTGAGGCTCGGGAAGAAAGCTAAAGACGAGTTTGATCGGACGGCAGAACATATTAAGTTCCAGGCCAGGCACACGGAGAGGCGGATTAAGGAGCAGTTCAAGAAGCTTCGGCGGTTTCTAGCAGAGGAAGAGGAGGACAGGCTGGCAGCACTGAGGGAGGAAGAGGAGCAGAAGAGTGGAATGATGAAGAGGAAGATAGAGAGACTGAGCAGGGAGATGGCAGCACTTTCAGACATAATCAGAGAGACAGAAGAGGAGCTGGGAGCAGAAGACATCCCTTTCCTTTACAGCTATAGGGCAGCAGCGGACAGAGTGGAGCGCTGCCCCCTGCTGGAGGTTCCACAGCTGCCCTCAGGCGCCCTGATAGACCAGGCCAAACATCGGGGCAACCTGGCCTTCAGCATCTGGAGCAGCATGAGGGACGTTGTCTCCTACACGCCTCTCGTCCTGGACCCAAACACTGCTGATGTAGATGTCAAACTGTCTAAGGACCTGACCGGCCTGAGGCTGGAAGAGAAGCAGGACCTCCCTGACAACCCGGAGAGGTTCGACGGCTGGTCGTCCGTCCTCAGTTCCAAGGCCTTCGACTCGGGGAGTCACAGCTGGGACGTCGACGTTGGAGACAGCTCGTTCTGGTCCCTCGGTGTGTTAGCGGAGTCGGTTCAGAGGAAAGGAGAGACCCGGTCCGGACTTTTCGTGATAGGGTTCTTTGAAGGCGAATACAAAGCACGGTCGCCACCAGCTCCTCCCACTGCGCTTCCAGTACAGAAGACGCTCTGCAGGATAAGAGTGAATCTGGACTGGGACAAAGGCAGGCTGTCGTTCTCTGATCTGGACACTAACACACACGTGCACACTTTTACGCACACTTTCACCGAGAGGATGTTTCCGTTCTTCATCTCGACTGAAATGAGAATCCTACCGAAGAAGATTTCTGTCATAAAGCAGCAACTCTACTGAAGGTCACAAAATATAAAGATAAAGCCTTGGTAACAAAACTGAGAAACAGGCGAAACGTGTATCAGTAGAGACACGTTTTACACACAGACGAAATTAACGGTACATCTCTGTTGAAGACCATGAAGATGGTCACTGAAATAACTCGACACTGACAAAAGTAGTAATTTACTGAAAATTAATTAATTAAAATCAGACACCATATTACAAAAAAAATCACTAATGAAACAGGCTTGAAGAAAAATGATGATGCTTGTTACTTAACATATTGTTGCACAACCTTTTGAGGCACCTGTCCACAGACATGTTGATCCACTCCCTCTGCTCCAGTTGTCTCAGATGTTCAGTAGGATTTCCATCAGGTCTCATAAAAGGCCAATTCAGAATAATTCAATGTTTTGATGTTCTTGAGTGTTTTTAGCCGAATATTTTGGGTCATTATCCCGTTGGAAGACCCCCTGACCTGAGACTGAGACCAAGCTCTCCACTCAGCAGCACATTTCTCTCCAGAGTGACTCCACAGTCTTCAGATTTCATTAAGACCCTGGACAGATTCAAGATGCTCTGTGCTAGACACAGCTAAGCAGCTTCAGATCATCATCACAGAAACTTTCTGGCTTGTCGATGCGAATCAGGGCGAATTTCAGTAACATTTTTTTAAAATTAGCTTTCAACAGTGGCATCCTCCTTGGTCGTCATCCATTAAGTCCACTTTGGATGAAAAAAATGACAAACTGCTTGACCTGACACAGATGAACCTTGATCTTCAAGTTTAGCATGAAATTATTTGTTCTGTGCTCTTTGGTTACCGTTTGTATTATCCTTCTCTTCTTTGTCATCAATCTTCCTGCTACGACCAGGCAGGTTGGCAACAGTCCTTTAACATCTGAATAATATGTGAAACTGCAGCATTAAGCTGCTTTGAGACGGTTTTATAGACTTTTACCTTTAATATGCCTGTCTATAATTTTCTTTCTAGCCTCCTGGATCTCCCTCCTTAGGTTTCTGAGCTCCATGTTCAGTGTGGTAGCCAACGTGTCACTACTGGTCCTCCTTAAACAAGGCAGACTGACTGACTACAAGCCTGAAGATGCTTTCAATGTGAATTAGACGACTCACATTAGTTTAACAGTCAAATTATTTAAGATCTTTTCTCAAGGTACTATAATTTTGTCTTTGTGCCTTTTATTAGTTTTTTTAAATTATTAATCTGTTTTTTTATTGTTATTAATCTGTTAATTATTATTAATCTGAATTATTTTTTTATTATTAATTTCAAAAGCAACGTCTGATTTTCAGCAGCTAATTTTCTTCAAATCTTCTATAAGTAGTTACTTTTGTCATTTGCAAATTATTTCAGTGACAATTTTAGATTTGTTTGGTTATTAACAGGCGTTGCAACAATTTTGTCCAGGTGTGTTTATGCCACGTGTATTCAAAATTTACTCAAAGGCCAAAAAAGTATTAAAAACTAAAGTTGCAAAAAAATTTTGATTGTCATTTTTGCTGGTGATCAAAAAGATGATATATACTAAATATACTACTTTATACCAAATGGATGTTGTCACAACTCATATCCTAATTTTAAAAGGAAATTTAAAAACTGATTCCTAAAAACTAGTTTTCCCTCTTGGAATCTGTGAGGAAAATAAAAGAAACACTGCGACATCCTTCTGAGTGAGCAGCAGCTAAACGTCCTGCCTTTGTGATAAATTTAGAAAAACATGAAAACGATTCAGGAGAGAATTATTATCTCCGAGTATCAATCAGAGGGCGACTCGATTACTTCTTGTTTGTTCAGTCAAATGTTATTTGAACATCTGAGACTTTTCTGTACAGTCTGGAGATCAGAGCGATCAGTTCAATGCTGCCACACCAGAACAATAAAAAAAAAAAAACAGGTAATGCTTCCTGACAGGCTGCAGTCATTTGTCACATTTCTCCAGTTTCACCTGTGAGTGAAGAGGGGAAGCATCACAGCAGCCACGTCTCCTCTGAAAATGCTAAAATTAACTTTTCTGCAGTATGACAACATGTTCACGTTTGAGCTGTAAGGCGCAGAAGATGGAAATGGAAAAACATGCATTTTAATCAGACAACAAGAAGCTTTCTGGACATCACAGGAGACGAAATGTAACTTGTTTTCACAAGACAGAACCTAACTACATAGATTTTGGGTTCAACTCGTTTGGATTTCAACAGCATAGATTGAAATAACTTCTGTCCACCCATCCATTTCACACAGTCCTGTTCAATGTCACAGAACTGCAGGCCGGTTAATCATTACATTACCTGGCCAATGCAAAGACATGCAGAACAGACAACCATACACTCACAAACCCTCATGTCTAAGAGAAAATTTAGATTCATTTTGTTGTAAAATTGCTAAGAAAATGTCAGCCAATCCCACAGTATGACATCATTTTACCGGTGTTTATTGGGTGCCGTCAGGCCTTCTGGCTGACTTTTGGCATCCCACGTGTTCACCACTCTAGTTTCGGATGGTCCAGGGTCAGTTTGCTATTAGTACCTCAAGGGCTTTTAGAGCTAAACATCAATCCTGATAACCAGTTTTTACCCTCGTAGATACAGATTAAACACATGGGTATTCATGGCCCCAGAAAACTACCCTGGTTTTGAAAAACATGCAGTAAGTGTCCTCTTCCTGGTAAATATTTACTGGAGTCAAACAACCACATTTCCTTATGGGGAAATGGTGTAACAAATGACTTTAAATTGTCTCCTGTCAAAGCACGAATGACATGTCCTTTTGTTGGATTTGATTTGATGGTACAAAATATCCTGTGGCAGAAGGTACAAGTTCTCACCCAGAAAAAAATCTTGTATGAAATGATCAAAATTGCGAACGGCAAAGGAGCAAAACGGCTTTTTGGGGAATGTGAAACAAGCCAGAGGGTCATCAAGAGCTCCGGTACCATCATGACCGGCTGTTCTTGCATTGCTTTGGTGTGGAGTGCTTCAGATTCCTTAGCTACCCATTTTCTTATGAGGCAATTCACAAATAAAGTAATTAATAAATAAATACACTAATGTGTTCTTTTCTGGATGAAGGAGGGAGTAACTTTTTACACCTTTACTAATCAGTTTCCACATATTTTATACTTAGTCATTAATTTTTTTGTCAGTGTTGAAATGTGGCTGTTTACATAGATGACATGCAACATATCATGAATACATCATTTGTTGGGAGTTAAAAGCTGTTAGTTTGCATGACACCTACTTAAAAAGACCCCAAACAAATTATGAAAGTCCTGAATATGGTCATATTTGATCATATCTCACATCAGGACAGCATTTTAAGACCAGCACTGTTTTGCAAATTATGGTTTAAGCATAAAAACACGCCAAAAAAAAAGTCTAGAAAAGTTTTTTTTTTCTTTTTTCAAACATTTCATTAGTGACAAACAGCATTTCGCCGTCTTCTGAGCGTCTCTCTACCTGAACCATAAAGACGTGATTGTGTGTCCTCTAGGTTTGCTTGAGGCCTCTTAATCTTTCTGCATCAGTTTGGAGATATAAATATCTCTGCAGTGTTTTCATACCTTTCAACAAAATAAACAACTTCTCCCCCAGAGCAAAGTCCCAGCTGAGGAGCAGAACACCGTGTGACCCCGAGTCACAAAGGGGTCATCTAGCTCATTACTTTCCAAACCGCTTGTGGCAACAGTAACTGCATTAGCGGGATTCATGAGAACAGGCGTAACATGTGCTGTCCCGGCTTCCCCTCCGGCTGCGGTCTTTATCAGATGCTGTCACCTCGGCGCTGGGCTGCTGGCCTCCGGCTCTGCACCGAAGACGACAACAACAAACCAATTTGACCACTTCCTGCAATCCAATCACTTCAACAATGTGTCTGTGTCACTGCTGGAGTCAGAGGAGTGCATTCACCAATGTTCCTTGAAATGCAACGGATTGTCAGGGGGGAAATAAACCATAAATGGTAAAGCTGCCTCTTCACGACATGTTCAGATCCGATATTCAGCCCCCTTTCCTTTTAAAACCACATCTGTAATCATTCCAAACACATCTTTAGCATTATATATTTATATATATACATATATATGTTGCTGCTGTTTTAATAAACCTCTACAGTGGAAACAGAGCATATCGATTGCTATGAAAGCTGCCTGTGTAGTACTCTGTCGTAATGACAGCCTGAAGGCATGTCCCGGCTCAAACATTCAGTGCTGTTCTGAGATGAGCAGGGCACTGGGCAGGAAACGCATAAATAATTCACTGTGATCTCCGTGTGGCCCGCCTGCGATATGGCTTAGATTCCCGAAGGTTTCACAGACAGACAGACAGACAGACAGACAGACAGACAGACAGGCAGGCAGGCAGGCAGGCAGGCAGGCAGGCAGGCAGGCAGGCAGGCAGGCAGGCAGGCAGGCAGACAGACAGACAGACAGACAGAGCTCTGTTTGACTCGTATGATGAGGGATTCTGACAATCACAGCAGCTGCGGACCGAAACCCGGTGTGAGCTGAAAACCAGGTGAAATCATAGCTTTCCATGAAACGCAGAACAGAGACGGAGCACAGACAAAAAAAAAAGATCAAACAACAGATGAATTTTCCTCAAACTGATGCGGGACTGAGTACAAACTTTCACAGGTGAAATCGCAGAGACTTAACTCTCGTGCTGATTCTCAGAAGTCAAACTCGGCCCTTCGAATGACATCACATCATGATGCCTGTAGTTCGGGTTCTTGGTCACATCCCAGATCACTCAGCTGGCTCTGGGAAGAGTCCTGCTGGTTCCCAACTTCTTCCCGTACCTGTCAAGTCTCCCGATTTGGCAGAGAAACTAACAGATTTTACCCGTTTTCCGCCGTGCTCTTGTATTAGCATTTTCCCGTTTCCTGCTTATAAATGTTTCAAAGACATACAAGCTGGTGAGGCTTATAAGATTAGCTATACTAATCTTATGACATTTTTCATTGACGTTTCATTCTTTTTCTACAAAAAAAAGTTTTGTTTATCTTCCATATCACAGATGTCTTATAGCTGGTGAAGAAAGATTCACGAGAAAGTTCAGAAATTTTCAAAGTGCTAATTAAACTTGTCACCTGAGGGGGAAAAAAAGATTTGACAAGTACAGAGTAAAATATGATGTGCAGTAGAGGTGGAATCATTTTAAATAGTAGAAGTGACATTTTTAATCTATCAAAAAGAAAAACGGTCTGTTGAGTAATTGCATAAATTTCTTCCATTTGAATTCTCTCTCTCCCTCCATCTCTCTCTCTTCCTCCCTCTCTCTCTTCTTTCTTGCTTTTCACAAGTTCATGCAAAGAATCAGTTGTTCACGATTTTTTCATAATTTCCTCCAGTTCATGTAGGATGATGGATATTTTCTGCATTGATAAGCTCAGCTAGCTCCAAACTCCCTGTAAAGGAATGCCAGACCCTCCCACCGTCACCTGTTTTCTGTATATTCTTACATATATTTGTCTTTATGTTTTCTTTTAAATACTCATATGTTCTCAACAGATATTTTCAGAAGCCAAGTCAAATTATTTAAAAGGGTAAAAGTTAACAAAACGTTGCAAATCCCCCCCAAAAAAGCCGCCCAGTTTACTGGGAATCGATCTGATCAGCAGTTTCAACAGAAAACGTCGTGAGCTTCCAAAGTGGCCAGATCTCAGCACAATTTGCTTCACAGAAAATCCTCATTAGTCTCTTTCTTTGTAAGCCAGGAGGGCATGCCAAGACCACGACCATCACCAGCTGAAGTCCTGTTGACTCACAACATGCACAACGGAACAAAACACCAGCTCTCCATTTTCTAAACTGATGAACTGCAGGAAATGATGAAAATTGTGACAACTGGTTCTGCTACCATCAGATGTTTAGAAATCTTAACGCTTGATACATCAAAAAAAATAAAATAAAATAAAAATCTTACTGACTTCAGTCAGGAGCAGATCAGGAAACATCTAATTAATTGGGTTTCAAAGCTAATTCAAATGAAATTATTTCAAATAAATTGTTATGCATAGTTGGACTTTAGTATTTGTTCCTAATGTCAGCTTTCGGCAACAACTGATTGGACAAATACACCAACTTTAAGTATAAGGCGCTTTACTTAAATAGATGTTCATTTGAGATACGGCAACTGCTGACATGGCAAAAGTAGTTTTTATACTATCTTTCTAAAGAATCAACTGTTTTTGGTCTTTTTGCTCACTGGTCTGTCTTAGGGCCAGGAATGTTATCAGCTATTATCGTTCATTGGCCTTCGGAATGAGAAAACTATCGGTTATCAGTTTCCAGAAACAAAATGATGGTGCATCCCTAATTACATAGGTACAAAACAATGGAAAAAATTGGGGAAAAATTCAGGAGTAGACAAGGTGAGGATCTCAAATTTCAGAACACTGAATTACTGTGCATGGTGCTGGTCGCGTTAACCAACCAGGACACCCACAAGTGTCCCACAATCCAAAGACGCTGGAAAATGGTCTGCAGATTACAACAGGCACCAACAAACTAAAACTGAACATAGTTGGAGCATCGGGGACTCAGCTGTGACAATGGTAATTTCATAATTTAGAGCAATGACACAGCTAGAGTTGGCCTAATAAATATTTGAGCACATACTGTAGTTTAGAGAAAAAAAATAACCCCCACATCTGTTATGAATAAATAAGTCTAATCTGAGCTGCTCAACACATTGTTACACAACAGCTCTGAGAGTCCTCCTTCACAGCAGAGAGAGCAGCTTGACATGTTCACTGGAGGAGAGCGAGCTCAGGCAGCGTTTTCATCTGATCGGCTTTGTTGTGGCAAAAATCTGCTGTAATTGACGGCGGAGACATGTTCTCTCTAGCGGATTGGGTTAAAATGAGATGACTGATAGAGACGGGGGTTGCTGGGGAAAAAAAAAAGAGAGTGCTCATCGGTCTCTCCTGCGACTGGGTGATGAAGCTGTCATTTTCGTTCATTTTGCCACTTGTTCTTTTTTTTTTTTTTTTACCCCTTTCGCAATTCAATCCACACCGGCCTCCAAGCTCAGTGCCAACGCTGGAGTTCGGCACTGAAGTCTCGCTCAAGTCAGCTGATGCGTTTCGAAGCAACACTTTGGTTAATTAAAATTACCGTCTGCACGAGGACAGGAACATTCTGACAGTTCTGGACGCAGGGCATCTGCAGGTTACATCGAGTCAAATTTAAGACTTTTAAAGACCTTTTTAATGCCACCCTAAATGAAATTTAAGACAAAAAAAATAAGGGGTGTTTGTGGGATTCTGCTAGCTTCGTAGTTACAGACTAAATTTAAGACCTGTGACTACCATATTTAAGGCTAATTTTCTTTTTTTTTAATATTAATTTTAAGACATTTTAAGGACAGAAGTTTAAATACTCACGTTCTTGAAAGCTGTAATTTCAGCACGTACTGAGAATACATGTTTTGAGTGATTTCTTGAAGATTTTATCTGCAGGCTCAGGCTAATTAAAATAAACTCAAATGCACATAAAACCCCACTAATATCCCACAGCAAACTGCACCTCCACCACATGTTTGTTGCAGCCATCCACGAGCATACGGTATAATTTTTACAGAATGTTTGATCAT
This sequence comes from Poecilia mexicana, assembly GCF_051168715.1. Lineage (NCBI taxonomy): Eukaryota > Metazoa > Chordata > Actinopteri > Cyprinodontiformes > Poeciliidae > Poecilia > Poecilia mexicana. The sequence continues at coordinate 4,434,805 of NW_028263374.1, forward strand.
TGTTATCAGAAAATAATAACGTTCATACAAACTGGTTTCCTGCAATGGAACTCAATTTAAAGCTACAAGCCTGGAGAAATCGTTTCAGATTAACGCTAATCTGCTTTATTCATTTTACGATCAGGGATGCTTCGTTTAGTAAAACCGTTTGGCATTAGTCATATTAAAATACGTCACTATACCACATTACACCTGCCAGTCAACAGGACCATTATAACTCAACACGACTCAGATGAATTTTGTTTAAATTCGCTCTAGTGTGGCTTATTGTATATGACTGGATTTAGAAAACTCTCTAATGGGTTCAACAACGACAGACTCCTCTCTCAGTTCCTGCTGCTGACGTTACATTTTTATCCCCGATGGCAGCTGTCTGACTTTTGAGGCTACGCTTTCTTCAAAAAACCGGGATAAAAAGTGCTGTGCATATATCAACTCAGCAGGAGCAGCGCATGGCGGCTGCGGGTTTTCCTGCCTAAGACCTCCAAAGCCAACAGTCACACAGTGTTGGCACAAATCCTTTTTTGCATGTTTTGCCTTCTGGTTGTCACATTTAGATAAGATTTGTTATGTAAGTGAATAGGTTCTGTCTTATTTACCTCATGACTACTTCCTGTTGTTTTGTGGTTATGATTTTAAATACTCAAAAGATCAAATGTGAGTTTCCTTAAGGCGTCAATCTCAACACCACTTTCATTCTTAAGCTACATGATCCTATTACTTCAGTATGGCAACATTTTACCAAACACATACAGAGAACACAGAACTTTACTCTGCTTGTCACTACATGACCACAATTCCTTACCGTCACCAAGTGTCTGGAATGCTGATGAGTGGATGAGCCAGGTTTCCTTTCATGTTGACCTTAAAAAATAGTAATAATAATAAAAGAAATAGGAAATAATTATTTTTGGTCTCCCAAAATATGTTTTAATAATTCTAAACTTAAAAAACATGACAGAAACCTATTATGTATTGTCTTTATGAAATAAGACCAGAACATAAGAGCACATAATGTCTATTCCTAAGGAGAGTATCCACAGAAATAGACAGAATCTTGTCAGTATCTTAAAATTACAAAGGTGAAATGCTTGATGTTAAAATTAAACAAAAAACTGTTGCATGCTTTTAGTTTTTGCAGGTTAGATTATTGCGCACAATTCTGAATTGAAATACTGTTGAGAATCTGACAATATTTAATAGTTTATCTGTACTAACCTCTGACGCCGTTTTTCTTTTTTCTGTCACAAATTTCCCCATCTCTTCCATTTGGAGGTTTCAAACCATCCGCGCAGGTTATCTTCTCCTCCGTCAGCGCTGTGGGGTGAAATATTTCTTCTTCTACCTGCTTGCGCCACCATGTTGATTAATTTAAACACTGCTGCCACCTAGTGACTGGAGGTTTCCGTAAGGCAAAAACATAGCTGTCCTGATTCTCGGTTAAAACAAACTGAATTAGATAGATTTCTGAAAACATAAATCAGGGGAAATAAAAGAAATAAAATTGTAAGATAAACTTTATTGTACAAACTAAACTTTGTCTTTCCAGAGTTAATTTGTAACACAGAGCATCCAGGATGGCTACTGCAGGTGAGGTGGTTCCACTGTGAAAGCTTGTTGCACAATACAAGATCATCATGTTATCAGTATCTTCAGAAGAGTAAATAAACATTTTAATCAACATTTTAAAACTTGTTGTTTTATATTTTTGTCTTATTTTAAGTGTCAAATTTCAGACCACAATAAATTCTTCTCTATAAAAGCTTTTTATTTTGGCTTTTTGAGGCACTCTATAAATGGCATTGACTTTCTCTGGAGTTCTCAGAGAAACTTGTTTTCATCCTTCTAGTTGTTATGGAGCCCACACTGCTCTACTCTCCTCGCTTTATTTCGTTTACATCCTGCATTTTTCAGAGTTTCTGTGCTGAGGAAGGCTCCTGAAAACATTTAAAGATTTAACTTGATAAAAATGTAATACTTTTGGTTCTGATTTGGCTCTGATGATGTTTTTTATTTTATTTTCAAATTAAAAAGGAATCTAGATGAAGGATGATGTGTAATCTCAGCATTGTTTTCTTGTGCCTTTGTTTTCATGTGAGTGATTAAAAATCTTATGAGCTTTAACAAAAACATAGCTCAGCAATAAAAGCCAATTGTTGGATGACGTGTCACTTAAGAGGAAGAGAAACGTCTTAGAAGGATGTAAACTTGTAAAATCCAAGTTTCTCTTAAGGATAACCCATCATCTGGGTAGTGTGTAGTTACAGAAGGTTCCAGAGGATGAAAACAAAAGCAGCTCCATCGTACTCTGATCTTTAATATGACACAGACGAACGATTACAGGGACACGAATGTTTTGTTTCGCTACTTTTGTTTCCTCATTGTTTGTTGGGAATTTTTTGTGTGAATTTATTTCATTATGAACTTTTTGGCCTAAAACTGTCTTGGTGCTGCCCTCTTTGGATTGAAGGGTGGCTACTGCAGTTGAATCTTCCATATTGGTAACAACGATACAACTTGGTTGATTTTTACGTCACAGTCCCACTTTCAAGTGTGAAACCATTTGATTCAGGACAGTTGCTGCAGAGCGATTGGTGCTTTCACATATTGAGATAAAAATCTGACAAAATAAAAAATAAAATAAAATAAAAAATCACTAAATTTGTCACTAGTCGCTTTCCTGGAAAAGAAAAGTTGCTATATGGGTCTGAAAAGTCACTAAATGTAACGTAAAGTCATTAAGTTGGAAGCAATGTTTTCTTTTGTCCTGACCACAGTGTGTCAGTGTCCCTTGGTTTGGCCCACTTTGGTGGAAATTTTAAAGGTTCGTCTGGGTGCGGGGTTATGCTTTCCCAGAGTGTTGGGTAATACTAAGTTTATTATATTAGGATTTTATGTGAAGTACCAACAAATTCTGAGATGAGTTCAGATCTAGGCTTTGACTTTGGCTTAATCTAAGCTATCCCATTGTCTGCTTTCCATGCAGAATAGTTGGGAGGTAAATCTCCCCCTCAGTCTTTTACAGCCTTTAAAAAGTTTTCATTCCAGGTTTGCTTTCTCCATCTGTATTCTTATGCTAACCAGATTCCCTGATCCTGCCACAGAATGATGCTGCCACAGCCATGTTTATCGTCTCCCCTACATGACTTATATTAAAGCTTTCTCTTTATCATACATGGAGAGTTAATCTTTAGTGTACACGGCTAACTTTATACCTGACCTTTCTGGTTTGTTCCTCCATGCTAATGATGCTACTAATTGCCAAATGTTCTCTAAAACCTCTGAGGCCTTCACCAGTTTACTCTATAACTTCTAGTTGCCTAAAAGCAGCACCGAATAATCCAGAAGAAAAAAATAATAATACAGCAAGAGCGCCGCCTGCTGGTTGGAGATTCATCTACAGTTTGTTACTTATGAACTTCCCTTTTTCTGTCTGTCTCCCTAAGTGGACAGCTGCAGTTAGATAAATCTGCTGTACGCCTGAAAGAGACGTTTGGACGTTAACGCCTGCTGACCGATGTTAGCGCCTGCTGACAAAGTGCTAAATCATGTCTTGTTCTGGGAGGCTGGACTCTGACCTTGGGAGGTGTCTCACATCGGCTGATTGATGGCAGATAGACAACGAGGTACGTTGAAGACAGAGTGGTCGATTGGGTTTGGACTCACTCAGCTCTTTCTGATCCCTGGCCTGGACCCGGTTCAACTAATCCGACACAGTATACATTTTATTACTGTTTTGCTCTGCTGAGTCATGCTGTTCGGTTGTATCCTCAGTGCATGATTTTGTATTTAAGCTTTTATTCTTGTTTTATGTGTCAGTTACTGCAGCTAGGCCTATAAGTATATCAAAAGTACTTCTATTTTACAATGGGATTTAAACTGTGTAAAAAAAAAAAAAGAAAGAAAAGTTTTGGCCCACATCCTGCCAGGGATGAAATATTGACATCAAATTGAAGAAACATTGTTTCAGCGTTTGCTGAAGTTTCAAACTTGACAGTTCAAGAAATGAACATTTTGATTAATATAAAAAATATATATTTCCACATAGTGACTACAACTGTCATTATTTAAAACAAACAAACAAAAAAAAAACAATAACAAAAAACTTTCCAACAGCTTGCGGCATAAATTTATTTTCTTAAGGGTAGTGCTGACCTCTCCTGGACATAGAGAAAACTGCATGAATTTGATTTAGACATTTAAAAATTAATGGGCAGTCAAAGACCTTTCTATAAGACACGCTATGTTAGTCCGTAATTGGTCTAACATAGTAATACATAATACTATTTAAATATGTATTTAAATAGTATTTTTGAAGTTACAGCATTAAGGGAGACGTTGAAATGTATTATTATTATTATTATTATTATTATTATTATTATTATTATTATTATTATTATTATTATTTATGCACTATTCTTGCAATTGTGGTACATTTCCTCAAGAGGGCACTCTTCTTCTTAAAACCCAGCACTTCTCCACAGCTGTATTAACGTGATACAGGAAAAGACGCTTCAGTTGATGACTCTGTGTAGGGAAAACTACATTTAGCTACATTTTTTAAAGGTTTTCATACATGTTTCACAGTAATGAACTATTTATGCAGTTTAACAGTTTTGTTCACAATTTAATGTAATTGAGAAAACAAATGTTGAAAGAACTGTGCTGCTGTGGACACGTCAACACAAGATGCAGCTTTTTCTATGATGTTTTAATTTGCTCTTTGTTCTACTTAATGAAGTAATATTAACAGGTTAATGACACCACAGTTGCTGCAGGAGCTCGTTTTGAATCACTTAGCAACAGTAAGAGGTATCCGGTTTAAGTCTATGACGTATTTTACAGGCTATAGCATCTTCTTTTGTTTTAGTTGCCGAGCAACAGATGTAAGTATGATTGTCAAAAATTGACATTTAACCATAGTTTAATATATTTATATAGTTTTACAGAGTTTGTGTTCTTTTACCTGCTGCAGACAAATTTCATTCAACTTTGTTTCTGTACTGTGAGTTTGATAATAAATCCAAGCAATCAGAATGTGCAACCAATACTACGGATGAACGCATATGGAATAACAAAAAATGTAAATATTCACATATTTACATTTTTAATTTCTAGGATGTTTTCTAGAAATTATCTTTGTTGCAGAATAATGTCTGTGCAGTATGGAGAGATGAATGTGAGCAGAAGTAACACAGACATAGAAAAGAACCCAGATCGTTCTCTGAATCCTTCTGTTTGGAAATGAAAAAAAATATATTGATCAATGGCTCACTTTTTATTATAAAGTGTCCTCTTTTAGAGGCTTCAAATGATACAAAGACATTTACCAGACATGAATTTCTTACAGTCAGCATCAGACAAAAGACTGAAATGTGATTTTCCCAGTCAGATTGAAGCAGCTTTATTCACTGTGGTCTAAAAGCTCCAGAACAAAAACTTTTGTCCTGAAGAAGCAGCATGAAAAGAAAAGTCACGTCAGTCTGGGTCATGCATTTACCTGCAGTATTTATTTACATGATGTCCTTCTTTTAGCCATTGAATTGCTATTGTACGCCTCTTACCTCCTGTCTGTGCAGGGGTCCCGAAGGTTTCTGCAGCTACAAAAAGAGCAGAAAACTCAAACAGGAAGCCTGACAAAGGTTGCATTTAATCAAGCACATGGTTACAACAAAAGAGCTGCCAGTCATCTCTTTATGATTCTCAATTTACAGACTGTTTACTGTGAAGATAACAATTGTTTGATTAACACATTCGCCGGGAAAGAAATAGCAGCTTACTTCAGTAATCATTTACCTCCAGTCTTATTTTCAAAGCAGAATGACAAGAACGGGCAAAGCTAAAGTTCCCTCTAACCAGTCTGGAAGCTCAGATGTGGTCACTGCAGGGATTTGATCAACCTTTGACCTTTAGATGATTATGTTAAGATGTTTAAACAAATAAAGGTCAATGTAATTGTAACTTCTCAGAGCGGTAAAGATCTCTGAACGGTTCTGTAGCTCACAGAGACGCGAATCTTTAAGTGCTTAACGATTTGATTCGATTTGATTCGATTTGTTTGGGGGGGGGGGTTCGGTTCACGATTAGATTCAGCAACGATTTTGAATTCAGAAAAAAAAAATTATTTTCAAACGGTCCAGAAATTCTGTTTAAATTATGTGACTGACCAGAGAAAACAACATTGTGATGAAATAGAACATTTATTTACATTTATTTATACTGAAACGAAAATAGGTTTGTGCATAAACTTAAATTGTAACTTAAATTAGCAGTATTCAATTAGCTTAACTGCATGGCTCCTTAAATGAAAAGAAAAAAAAAACATTATTATTATTTGAAATATAACATTACAAGAGAAATTAAGCATATTCTGGGTCTTTTCTATTTCACCATATTTAGAGCTGATGCTTATCTGCTTATTTATGAAACATAAGTCATCAAAAGAATGCCATAATAAAAAATTGAACCAATTTACACTTGAAGTAATAATCAGTAAAGCCTTTGGTTATTACAGATTAGTAGTTTTTTTTAATATATATATATATATATATATATATATATATAATCGTTTTACTGCTGCTTTACTGTGAAGCAAGCAGCAAAAAGCGACAGGATTTTTTTTTCCTGAATCTTCAAGATTTGTCCTTTTTTTTGTGACAAATCAGTTCCAGAAGTCCTGCAGTGACAGAATATAACTCAATTTGCACAGGAGACATTGATGCAAGTCTAGTTCAGAGAAACACTCCCAGACAGACAATTCTCCTTTTGTCATTGAAGACAGACGGAAGAACGAGAGACCTGACCGATAAAGCAAAATGTAAATTATTCTCCACCACATTTCATCCTAAAGGACAGAACCGCGCTAATGTGATTAGGTTTGATTCTGGGATCAAGCACCTAAACGCCTATAAGCATGGCGGGGATCGCCGCGGCTTTAAAGCATGTAATTCTCCAGACGCTGACATCCAGCATGGCTCAGTTCCTTCCCAGCGCCATCACCGAAGGCTGTTAGAAACAATCTGTGGGTAACTTTCTTCAGACCAATTTTCCTGTGCCCCCGTCATTATGCTTTCTTTAGGTTTTTAGAGATTTGACATAATCCGTGGTGCTTTACGACATCAGCAATACGGCAGGGATTTTTTTTTTTTTTTTTATCAATGAGACATGCTTTAACTGTAACTTTTATCGCCTTCTACGCTTCCGAGACGACTCAGCAGCGACGAATTACGGGACTGAAAAGCAAAGTGCCGCCTTCAAATGCTTTTCATCGATCTACCGAGTTCATCTCGGCTTGTTTCTATGCTCCTCGTGTGTCTGCAGACGGCAGACGCAGGACATAATGACGGCTTCATTAGTCAAGATGAGTCTTTTTCTTAATTCTTCTGTGGCTATACATAACCCCCATTTAAATTATTCATGTGTGCCGTGAGTGACTGTACAAGCTCGGAGGAAAGAAATTAGCAAATGGCAACAATGATATGCTAATGAGTCGGAGGCGGGAGCAATAAAGGCAACACAATAAATGCTAAGCGAGTCTGATGGACTGGTTTTCCTTTTCCCCTTGAAAATGACAGAGTGTTATTGAAAGAAACAAACCCCAGGGGGATTTGTGGAGTCAATAAGGGAGGCAAGAAGGACCAAACATCACAAACGTCAAAATGCTGCATAGTGCGTCGTGCATCAGTAGGCTTTGAATAACTATTAATAAATGCTAGAGGCTTTTATGAACACAAATCGTAACTTAGAACAAAATTACCAACCTGATTATCAGGAAATAATTTTCAGTCTTATGAATACAGTATTAAATACCAATAAATAAGTTCAGCACTGATGTTCTTGAAGGGTGAAGCTCTACAGACATATGGAATAAACAACTTCTCTCCAAAATATAGGAGTTTATTAACAAAAATGCTTAAATCTTCCAGCTAAAATACTTTAATCGACAAAGTATTATCTTTGCCTGATTTTACAGTTTATTTGAGTTAAGTGAAAAAGTCCAAAGAGAAAATATGTAAAACACTACACTATACTTTCACCCCATAATATCTGGTTGTATTAATCTACCATGTAATATCTTCTATTAAGTTATCTATATTATTATTGTTGTTAAGTCAGTTAAGCCTTTTTAGCAGTGCATTCGGAACGTGCCTGTTACTTATTCTGTGTTTTGTTTATCAGTGTTGTTACCACTTAAACATTGACTCATGCTGCAATAACTTACAAAGTAGTGGTACAAAGTAGTGGTACACATCAGGTGCCCTGTGGAACGCCACAGTTAACCAGGATTTGAGGAAAATGTATTTTTCACTGTTGTTTCACTTCTCATTAATGCAACATGACAATCATTATGCGGTTCCTTTAATCAAACAAATATGTCCAGGTCTCATGGTAGAATACTGCTGTCAGTCATATAAAATGGAAATCCATCATCTGGAAGAATATCCCTAATTATTTTCTGCTCTGATTGGTTCTACATTCAGATTGTTATTTTGCAAATTGTCTCCCTCTGATAAGGTCCAACTTTCAGGCGTTGAGTCGGTATCGTTGGATAGGTTTTGAAAAATCATTCTGAGTTTAACTGTGTGTTAAAGAGTTGGATCAAACTGGGTTTACAATCAGTTGTTTGGACACCTGTCTTCCACCATCCGAGCAGCTTGACTCCACTTTGACATGGAATCCATTAAGCTCTGGGCGCTTTGCCTGGAGGGAACACACAGCTTTGGACAGAAAGTCCCTCGTGTAGTTAGTGTTTTCGTGGGAGGCAGGTGGAGACTCAGCCATGCCAAATGTCAAATATCTCCCATAGATTTTCAGTCAGGATAAGGAAATCTAACACAATAATACTTTGAGTTTCCCTGAAATGTGTTGCAACCTCTAAAAGACCCACTGCTGTCAAAAAAAAAACAAAAAAAAAACATTTGCCCTTTCACAGATTTCCAGTCTGTTTCAGCTTAAATGTTTCAGATTATTGAAGGGGAAAAAAAGCACGAAGAGATTCCATCCTTAGAAACTTTGTAGTAATTTGCATGAAACCACAATATATTTGCCGAGTCTCCCTCCTGGAGAAATGCTGGGTTTTTTTGTTTTTTGTTTTGCTTTTTTTTCTCCCCCTATCCTCTTACTTATATATATTTAAGTATTTGGTGTCAGTCCAAAATGAATCTCACACATACTGACAACTCAAGTCTGCTGAAGTAAACTTTACCATTGTGTTTGCATGAATATTTTACAAAATTGAAAAAGTATTTAGGATATAAAATCAGAAACTTGTCACTCAGACAACCATTAAATATATGAAATCTTGTCAGTTTGTCACTCAGCTGTCACTAAATTATTGATATGCTGCCCTCATGTCCTTGTTTATGTACCGCGCTGTACTCCGCCCGTTCTTTCCCGCCTATACATCCATTCTCAGCATTTCGTGTCTCTCTCCTGGTGGCCTCTGTTAGATCACGCTCTGCAACTGTTATGTTAAGTATTGAAACGTTGCTGGTCTGTCAGCGTCCACAGTGCAGTATGTGTTTACTCCAGGGTTGCTCCTGTTATATTTCAGGTCAGGTGGTGAACTTTCACTCCATCTGTCACATAGGTCGGTGTAAATATTGTGTGAGTGACACCCTGACATCATGCTCCGGCTGTCACTGGTCACATAAATGATGGTGTTTATTTGGTTTGTGAGAGGAAAACCCAGAACTTTAGCACTGTGACTCTATAAACTACTGATCTGCCTTGAACTTTTTAATGCAGCGTCAAATTACCTCTACAAATTTGAATGTATTTCATGAAGATTTTTATGTAACAAACTAACACAAACTATCGTATCACTGTTTAAGGAAAATAACACAACAGATGGTTTTCGCTAGGGGACATGTGTCAAACTTAAGGCCCGTGGGCCAAATCTGGCCCGCCATAGTTTTTTATGGGGGCAGGAACGCAGAATTGCAAATTCTGCATTAAAAACAGTTATATATAAAGCAGGAATTAAATTAAATAATTTTCTTTCTACATAAGTAATTTTAAGTTACATAAATTAAGCTTTGGGTATCATTTAGGGAATTAAAACATTAAGTCAAATTTATTAAGTTAACTTAAGCTACGCTCACTAAAATTGCACAAGTTAATGTGACTCAATCAGGTAATTTAAGCTAAAGACTTTGAGCCAACGAGTAATTTTTTTTAGGTAAACTCCACTTGTTTCAGTTTTACAGTGTATGGCATAACTTGAAAACTGGTGCTTACAGACATTCTCCAGCTAGTTTGAAAGAAAAATGGGGAAACAAATGTGAGTTTCTAAACTTGTAAAGCTGATGGGGTCACATTAAATCTCAATAAAATGCACTGAATTTATGAGTATAACATAAAATATAAACACTTCTGCAAGCGGCTGTGTGAGAACTGGCACACAGATGGACTTTTCCTGCCAGACGGTGGTGCATGTAGCAGCATGTAGTCGATAATGACTGTGTAATGTATGCATGTTGATGACTTCTCATCCATGCTTGTCACTTTGCAACACAAAGTTTCACACTGATCTTTTTATGTGAACTGCAGAAAATACAAAACCTATAACAATAAATATGTTGGACTAATGGTTGAGTCAGACGTACTGGAGAGGTTCTCCCACACACTGACAAATTAGCGAACCTATGCAGCATCGTTAGGAGCCTAAAAGGTAGTCAGCTAATAATATTATATAATATGAGGCATGATCTGCTCATATGGAAAGCAGAGATCACTTTATTTTTTAGAGTGTTTCTGAAGCAGGTATTGCGAGTATCGGGATCACTTTGGTGTTTCGTAACCAATCAGAACAAAGGATGTGCGAAAAATTAAACTGCATTCATGACGGTCATGAGTGTCATTCATTTGGATCATTTAAACCATTGATTACACAACAAATCATTTCTGTGGATTTCAAAAGCATCAGTTGGGTGCAAAAAAATGTTAAATGTTTCTGATTATTTTTTTTCTATGGAGTGGTTGAGGTTACACAGAAGCTGGAATTAGCTAGTTATTTAAGTTCGTTAGCTACATCTGTAATAGTAGCTTATTTTACTCAGACATGTTAACACCTAACCTGACAAGCAAACAGAAATAACTTATTTTTTATGAAATAGAAAAAATACACTTACCAGAAAGAACTAATATTGCTAAAAGTATGAAAGAGGAAATATTATGTAAAATTGACTTTTTTGAGCTTTATGTCATGTTATGTTGTTCCCTCATCAAAAACATACCCGGAGTGTTGTCTTGAATCTTTCATGTATTTTTGAGACACCCTTTAATCTTCCATGGCAACCAAAATGTTGTTACCGCAACTTCCTCACAAAGCTCCTTCAGACTAGCCAGCAGCAATTAGCAAACACCTAGTGGAACTGCACATCTGCTGAGCTCAATATACAAGCTACTTGTCAGTGACACAGTGGTAACAAGGGTTAATACAGGAGCCATGTTGGGATGACTTCCTGAAAGTGGAGATTCAGAAAGAGAATGAGTTTTTAAAGAGACAGGCCCAATTTCAAGCCATTAAATTACAAAGACAAATTTCTCTTAAGTCATATTTGATATATGTAGCATTTTTTTATAACAGCTGAAGATAACACAGTATAAAACATAAAGACCATAAAAATAATTCAGACAGACATATCCCCATATATATTGATATAGACACCATGAACAATGACCACAGTGCTGACATTTCTTAAATACCCCACAATCCTTTGCTTGACTTATTTTTCTTTCCATCACTGGGGGCTCCTTCATGCTGTTTCATTGAGGCTCATTCCATTGAATGTCTGACTATTGCTTGGCAACAGAATACATGTTTCACACTGAAATGGACTGGATGTGCTGATGTAAAAAGTGTTGTATAAATGTCTTTGTAGGCAAAATTATATGTATTGTGTAAGTTGATGAGTGTATGAGTAAACATAACTTTTATTTTGCACATTTTTCTTTCTCTGTTTTCTTCCTTTGTGTAAACCTCTTTATCCTTGCAGAGTTACTGGATAAGCGGATGCTTTTTTTCCAAGTAAAGAAAAAAACAGACTTGAAAAATGTTGGGTGAGGGTTTTTGTCTTATCACAATCGCCTTATTATCAGTAATCAATAGCCAAATACTTTGAATCTGCAGTTATTGTTTTAAGGAGTGAATTAAATCACTGGTACAAATGTAAATTAAAAAACACAAGCGGCTGAATCGCAGCAGAATGTATTGATGTAACACATTCTAACTTTACAGAATCGATAATGTTTGACAATCAGGAAACTCGGAACTTTCAACTAAAACTGCAAAAGTCAATCAATAAAAACCTGATGAATTTCATTGCAGCAATATTGCAATTAAAAAGGAGTTTCAACTGTAGGAATAGAGTGATAAAAACCTTTTTTTGTTTGTTTTTTAATTGTAACTCTTCCTGCTTTTTCTTCAGTTTTGGTCAAAATCAGTCCAGAGGAGATTTTCAAGGATTATCCACACAGTCTAGGGGGGAAAAAGTCAAATGCAGTTGATAGATGAACATCAGAGTGATTTAGAGATCATCACGATGCCTGTCCTGATTGATATGCCGTGGCACAGCTCAGGTTCTTCCTAAATTTATCTCTAAGTGGGGTTTGTCGTCCCTCTGCTGCTCTTTGACTGATCAGGCATTTTGTTTTACATCCTGCCAAGATTATTGCGTCCATCTGCTCACCTCAGAACAGACCGGGACAAACTGGGCTCCTTAAAAGCTCGTTAGATGATTACTGAGCATCAAAGACATGAAACAGATGTGTACTATGATTTTATGAAGAAATATTTTCTTAAATTCTCTTTTAACATAAAAGTGGTATGCTCTTTCTTGTTTATTTTATGCTTTTTAAATTAATTATGATTTAGTTTATGGAATGAATTCCAATATGGGTAACAAGTCTGATGAGCATAAAACATCACTGACACTACACTTTTAGGTTTAGCCTAAATTCAATTTAGTTAGCTTTAGTGCTAATTCAAAGCTTCTCATCACTATGGCAACAATCACACACTCGATTAATTCTGTCTCTCTGCCTCAAGTCTTGAGTCAAAGTCAAGCCAAGTCAAATTTATTCAAATAGTTCTTTGTGAAGAGTAACAGTGTAAAATTGGGCCTCTGTCTCTTTAAAAACTCCTGCTCTTTCTGAAACTCCGCCTTCAGGAAGTCATCACAACATGGCTCCTCTATTAACCCTTTAACAATGTTTTGCTAATGTTTCACCGAGAAGTAGCTTGTATAATGAGCTCAGCAGAGTCACAGTTCCACCAGGTGTTTGCTAATTTCTGCTGGCTAGTCTGAAGAAGCTGAGTGAAACTGGAAACTGCAGCTCTGAAGAGGGGCTTTGTCCTCGAAGGCATGGCTAGGTCCACCCAGGTGTTTTGCTCAGTTGAATGGTTTTCCATGGGAGATTAAAGGATTTCTCAAACATGCATGAAAGCATCAAAACAAGTCTCCGTGTATGTTTTTGATGAGGTAATAACATTACAGCATGATGTAAAGCTAAAAAAAAGTCGATTTCACATAATACTGCCCCTTTAAGACATCACCCAGGAAGCTGGAGCTTGGGCACATATCTGTATGCAAATGAGCAATGATCCTTAGCATGATGCTAAATTAGCGACAGGACAAAATAAGAAATGTTTTGGAATGGCTCTCACAAAGCCTTGATCGCAGTTTGTTAAGAAGCAATAAGATTTTCTGTAATGTTTGAGGTCTAGAGTGTGTAAATGATCCTATGTCTTTGACATGTTTGTTACCTTGTGGGTGTGTCATTGTAGCTGCCATCTTGGAACCCTGCTAAGGAGGAGGCCCGCCTCAGACCCACCTCTTTTATGGAGGGAGCAGTGATGGCTGGAGTTTGATTGGCTGGGGGTAAATTGAGAAGGCGAGGATAACCAGTTTATAGGAGGACTGCTGGATGTAGCAAAGGACAGACTGACTGGTGGGAAAGCTGCCATCTTGAACTGTGTGTGAACTATGCTGTGATGCTGGAGGCCTAATAAACCAGCTTTGTTTATTGTACAGCCAAGTTTGCTGATTTTTTTCCTTCCACACCTCACCTCTCAGTGTAACACAGTTTCATAGGAAGACGTGTCCAGAACTGAAGAAGTGTGTACCACGAAGAGCATAAACCTGGCTCGGTCAGACCAGATCTGTCAGGAGGGATTTTGACTCGGCTATATTAAGAGTAATACTCAGTGTATTCCTGCTTTGCTCCATGGCAACCACAACTACACCTGACCCCCTGGAAGCTCAGATTTTCTTAAGAGTTGCTGAATGTGCCACTTAACCCCAAAAAAAAAATAAAAATAGACTACACAGACTGTTCAGCAGGTGAAGAAAGGAATAATATTGATGGAGTAAGAAGTAAGTAAGTGATCGATGAAACCACTAAGAGGTTGTTTTTTTCAGTTTAAGATTTTGGATTTGTAGACAGATGACTTGTTTGCAACAGAAAACAGCGCTAAGAATGGCAATGAGGAAGAGATGTTAAAGTTAAATGTACCTTCATCAAAGAGTAAGTCATGCGGTCATAATGTTCAGGTTTATTTTCACACTTTTTGTTCCACTTGAGTGCTGATTTCACTGGATCTTTGACTTTTTCTAAGTTTAAGTTTCTCTGCTGCACATCGTACAAGACCAAGACCCAATCAGAATTCCTCAGAACCACTGGAGGATGTTTGAACCTTGAACTCAGCGGGTTTCACACTGGATAAAACAGGCTTCTGAAATTGTCCTTCCCAAAGACCTGAATTGACCTCCGCTCAAGATTTCTACACCTTGCTTAAATCAAGCAGGACCACAGCCAATAAAAAGGAAGGTTACCAATTCAGATAGTACAATTTTTATTCTCTCTTTTGGTTCAGAGAAAATGTTTTCTCATTTAAACCTTCTGAACTTACTGTTGTGAGTTTGGTTCCTCCCTTTTAATTAAGTGGCTCTCCTCTGTCACCTCTTTGATACTTCAATATTTCAAAAATGAAGGTGTCACGCTCACCTGTATTGAGTCGCCTTGCCACTGGAGATCCCTCATCTTTACTGTGAATACAACTTTTTGTTGAGAAATATCTAGTGCTCTTGAGGTTCCTTTTAGTTGTAATAACGCAGCATAGAGGGACCGCAGAGATGTGACACTGTTCACCTTTCAGGTCACACACAGTTTCTCCTGCGGTGTGTTGTGTTTTGCAACAAAATAACTTAGATTCTTCTACACAACAAGACTAAAACCACAAAGAGACTGATTAGCGTTTCCTGCTAGCTGCTGAAAACCCAAATGCAGAATCATCACTTAAAGGGCAAATTGAAGCTTTGAAGCTTCGACTCATAAGCTTCATACATTTTCTATGTACATGGTGCTGTTTGTCGAGTAGTTTTATGTTGTTTTTGTTGTTGCTTATTTGCTAGAAACAAATCAAGACAACCTAATGCCTGCATTGCAGTGTTTCTAGACATGGCTAATTCGCAACACCCTCAAAGGACCGTTTACAGTTTCAATGAGAAGTTAATATTAAAAGTAAGTACAATAAAATGATCAAAAAGAGATATACAAATAAAGTATTTAACAGCACTGAATCAAAACAATTCTGGCTCATCTTTAGTCAATTCTTAAACCTCCAATTGAATATTTTATGGTCTTACAATCAAGTGGTTTTGTTTTCAAAACTTACCCCTTCTAATAGGGAAGATCTTGATTTGTAGTGCTTGTATAGATTCTGTTGCTATTCCGTTTCTCAACAAATGATTGATGCATTTATAAAACAGTTTAAGAAAACAAATCTGCAGTTGTTATTAAAATGCTGAATATATCCAACATAACTTAAAAGGAATTTGATGCCTTGAAATTGACCTCTGTCTCTTTAAGAAGCTCCTACTCTTTCCAACGCTCCGCCTTCAGCACGGAGGAGCTTTGTGGAAATGGGCGGAGCTTCATGAGAGGAAACTCTGAGTGGTTGATTCAAGGATTCCTCAAACAGGTATGAAAGAATCAAGGCAACATATTTTTGATGAGCAAAAATAATCACTCGTCACTCATTTTTAATATACAACGATAAAAAAAAAAGTCAATTTGACATATTTTACGATTACGATCAGAACTCTGACCTTCTTATGATGACTATCTGCGTACCGCTGTCTTTGTCAGTCTTGGCTGGTATCCAGTCCCTGTCTTGCTAAGGGAAACACTTTCTGCCACACATCTCTATTTGCAGAGATTTTTCCCTAACTACCTTCCCCTATTGCTAACACCTGCATCAACCCCTGTGTGGCCGGCAGCCATGAACAACTACGTTCAAAGAGAGATAAAGCTGTGTCTTTGAAGTGATACCCAAATATTGTTCCAATATTTCCCCGGCTTTGAGAGACGGCGGGGTCTGTACAAGCTGCGAACATGTGAGCCTTAAACAATCAGAGAAGACCTGAAGGTTTTTCCATAAAAGGTAAAAAAAAAAAAGCCTGAAAAGTCTTAAAGATTTTAGAGCTTAAATTGGCTGGTTGATAATCTGGCTATGTTTCTTTCATTATTTTAGTCAAAGGCCTCTATTTTCTCACCAGTAGAAAGAAGTACATTGTGTGATTTAAAAAAAAAAAAGTTTGTCTTGACTTTGATTCAAGCAGCTGTATTTTTTCTCCTAAATTTTGGGAAGTCTCTACATTGGCAGGTCTTAATGATATGCCTTGACGCAAAGAAAAGAGCAATATAAGCTATATCACAAGAGAATTTTATTAAATATATCACATATTTAGTTTAACAAATAACCATTTTACTGTACCTGTCATGGGGATGAATAGCGATCAATAAAAACATGTTTCTTGCTATTTAAATGTACAGCATATGTTCTACAACACGGGTAAGAAATGAATCAGGATCAACTTTATTTGCCAGGTCTCTAAACTCCAGGTTGCCCAAAAACGGATTATCTGCTGAATTTATGAATTTTAATAGCTGTACTTTGTGTTACAAAACTGATTATGCTAATTTTATGTTTCATGAAGGTCCCTAAAAGTTTGATAAAGAAAGCTTTTATTCAAATGGTAAAATTTCCAAAAAAAAAATTTACATCTAATTTAAATTGGCTGCCTGAAAAGAATGTGTAATTTACTTCCAAATGTCAGCTGTTGCAATTGTCTCTAGTCCATTAAGAGTTAAGCAAAGCAATAATAAAAAACATTTGAATAACACCTACACCAGATAATGTATCAGTAGAAACACAACCACTCTCACATTGTAAACAGAGATCATTATGTGGGACTTTTATATAGCAACAGAAGTTGTTGATTATTGTTGCCGAGATGCGAGTCAAACACGGGGAGAGAAAACAAACCCAGAGACAAGACGACATGGATCCAGAGCCAGACAGAGTGACCGGAGAGAAACCCAGACAGTCAACAGACGAAGGAAGTGATGAAAGTGGGAGACTCTGAAATCAAAAGCAGCACCGACCAAGCAGAACAGGAACAGAATCATGACTGAGCTGTAGATGGGACCTACAGCCGCTTCCAAAATGATTCATACCTACTGAATATTTGGTCAGGGTAGAAACTTCAATCTAATGTAAACATTTGTGGGGGGTTTTGTGATAGAGCAGCAGAAAATGATACATAGTAAATATATTTTTCAGACAGCTTCATAGCTAGCTAGACAGATGGAACGATATTATTTGTATTTTTCTCACCTGACTTTCCTGTCTGGACAGCAAAGTGTCAGAGCCGCCCCTCATCAAGGCCTAATGGCTCATCTGATGAATGGAAGCATTCCTTAATATCACGGCATGCGGCTATTTTAAGGATCACCAGTTGTCACCAACTGAAAGCCCGGCTTCGTTTTAATGAGGCCAGGGAGCTACACAGGAATAAGCCTGCTTTTGATTTTTTGTCTTTGGCTTTTTGTGTTAATCTTTTGGCTGCCTGTGTAAAGTTCTTATGTAAAATTGACTTTTTTGAGCTTTACATCATGTTGTAATATTATCCTCTCATCAGACCTGGAGTGTTGCCTTGGTTCCTTTATGCATTTTTGAGAAATCCTTTAATATAAAGTTGCTGCCATTCAGCTGTGCAAAACGCCTGAGTGGACCTAGCTCCGCCTCCGAGGCTTAGCTCCTCCTCTGAAATGCAGTTTTCAAGCTTCAAAGCTTCAGCCTCACACAGAATTCCTCCCCCCACTCTTCTCCTTCAGACTAGCCTGCAGCAATTAGCAAACACCTGGTGGAACTGCGCATCAGCTGAGCTCAATGCTGGTAAAAACATTGTTAAAGGGTTAATCATGGAGCGATGTTGTGATGACTTCCTGAGGGTGAAGCATCAGAAAGAGCAGGAGATTCTCACAACGATTTAACAACCTGGCACTACATATAGGGCTGCCATTCAATGTAATGTAAACATTTGTGGGGGGGTTTGTGATACCCCCCACAAAACCCCGGCTAGCTTTTTTTTTTTTTTTTTTTTTTTTTTTTTGAAGTCTTGTTTGATCATCTAATACATTTAGTTGTGACAAACAGCAGAAACAGATTAAATCTGTCAGAAGGCAAACACTTTTTCACGCCTTCATCTTGAACAGCTTCATGCTACTGAACATTCTGAACTAAAACTGAATTTAGTAAACTACTGGTCAAAGTTCATCCAGACGGATTATTACAGCTAAACTATTCAATCACTCAACCCCATTTTAAAATTCTCCTCAAAGAAAACTACAGCAGAAATATAATGAAGTTGTGGAGTTTTAGCGTTGAGGAAGAGAACTATGGAAGAAAACCTATTTAAAAGCTCCATGGGATTTAACTCCAGACATGCTGATAAGAGTTTAACTCATTTAGGATAAGGTTTGTGGTAAAAGGAATCTACCTCTCTAGGAGTTGCTTCATTTCTTCATTTATGTGATTAAAATAAAACCAACCTGAGATATCAGCACACCATTAGCGCACAGTGAGGCAGGAACAAAATCGACATGAAGATTAAAACAACACGGGGGCACAAGACGGAGAATCTGCTGACGAATGAAGAAACCCCCAGCAATATTAGAGTGGAGTTGAAAATAGCAGAAGCAATCCGGGTGGGTAAATTGGCAATTTATTTATAAAAGCAGGTGGAGAGCAATCAGAAATGAGAAGGTTTGATAAAAACAAAACAAAGCAAAACAAGAAGTGAGGCTAAAGACGAAAACATGGTGAGGCCAAATTATGCACCTTTTAGTTTTCAGCCAGAGATCTAAAAGCCTGTTGGCTGCAGCAGGAAGATCAGCTGAACATTCACTGAATGTTCAGTGGCTTATGGCCACGGCATAAAACACTAATTTAAATTTAAAACTATTGTGACACAATCAAAAAACCTGTTTATGACTGGGAATGTCCTGATCCTGGTGTGTGTGTGTGTGTGCGTGCGTGCGTGCGTGCGTGTGTGTGTTTGTTTGTTCATGTGAGTCTTCCTAGTCTTTGACTCCTTGCCAGTCTAAATTTCCCATCAACGTCTGGATGCAGCAGAATCCTGGTCTCAGAAAATTCTTCCCTTATTGTACTTTGCGTTTCTACTTTCTGTGAAACGCAAAGTCTGCATGTGGGTCAGGAACATTCTTTTAATCCTAATCTTCCATTCGCTTCAGTTAAATTACATTACTTAAATCTGCAATGGGTACGAATAATAACAATTCTGCATGAGTTGTTCAACTAGGAGTCAGGTTATTCTATAGTACTTCTCCCCCTTTACAGATTTCTTTTGGTTTGCGTTTTGGTCTTGATTTAGTATTTGAGACAATCAAACATTATCAGACAAAAATGAACTGAGAGAACACAAAATGCAGTTTTCAAATGATTCTGTTAAAGAAAAACACTTTCCAAGTCAAAATGACCCTCTGTGACAGACGTACTTTCCCCCTAAACGTAATAACTCTTTGTGCCATCAAGTGTTTGGGACTAGATTCAACACTCTTGCCTCGGTCTTCTTTGCGAAATTGCTTTCAATTTCCCACAATGGATGGTCTTTGAGATGAACGGTTTATATTGTTAATCGTTGAGCCAGTGTGTACTGGTGCGTTTTTGGTCTTTAAGCTTAAAGTCACCAACTGATGGCTGAACATTCTGCTTTTGGATTTTTTAGACAGGTAATATTCATGATTTCACCCAGATCTTTTAAAAAGTCTTTTGGATCATCAAATTGTATAACATTAATATGAGACAGGCCTTTGTGTTTGTGATAGCCAGCAGTGGTTCTGTCCTTTAAACCCTCCAGTATGCCATGTTTGCCTCTCCTGGGAAGGTTCACCACTGTTTTATGTTTTCTCAGTGTGTTTTTAATAGGTATTCTCACTGGTAGTCCAATAGACTCGGTTTGATTAGGGACCAAAATTGGAACATTTGTTGCATTTTCAGCTGCTGCGGTTCGGTTTCCCACTGCACTGTGTCAAACCAAACAAACTAATTGACAAACTTGTTCTCCTCCTCGCCTACGGTGGCGCTGCACCAATAACTACAGAAGGAAATGACAGTAAAACCTCTAAAGAAGACACTGAGCGCAACTTCCTTCTTCATAAAATGTAAATAAAAACAAAGCAGCGTCATATTTTAGCGCTTGAAGGATTTCTGTTTTGTTTTTGGTGAAAGACTTTGAGCCATTTCTCCCGCTAACATTGGATTAGCATGTTTGTTTTGGTTGTATTTGCCCAGAATGACCCTGAAGTCCGCTTCTGCTTGCATCCACATATGCAATCGAACCGCACCAGAGTTCACATCACTAGAACCAAGACCTAAGTTTTTAGGCGGACCAGAGTTTGCTCTTTTGGTCTGCATCGGAGATAGATTGTGCATTCACATCTCCCCAATTGAACTGGACCATTAAAGCAAATGAACTAGAGTTTGATTAAAGCGGACTAAACAGGGCTGGTATGAATGACTGTAATTCACTGGAGGTCCAAAGACCAAGAAATGGCTTTACAACTCCCCCCATAATAATCAACGCCAATGACTTGGTGTTTGATCGGTTATTAAGCTTCTTTTGATCAAGTCATGATATGTTGCGTTTGAAGACCTTTCATCCTACTAAATGTGACTCTGGCAGAAATCAAGCCTGGATGTGTTTTGTGAAACTGAACAAAAATAATTTCATGGTTAACTCATTACGTAATAATTAGGGCACTTATAATTTCTCATAGGGCAAGGTTGATTGCTTGTATTTCTTAGAAATGAAATCATGATTACCTTATTTTTGTTTGATTTTGCATTTTGTTTAAGGATTTGGAAAAAAGGCAAAAACAAGAGGAAATCTTTATGGATATGAATTAGTCTTGCTTGCCTTGTAAAGGGCTTTGACAAAAACAAAGGAGGTGATCGTTAACTTCAACAGGTCCTGATCTGACTGGACACCACGCTACACCCACAGCCGAGCAGCAGAGAGATAACAAAGATCATTTATTCTCCGATTGCAGATCTTTCACCTCACCTGCTCAAAAAACACCAAAGACTGAACTTTTTCTATCAAGCTTCCCTTTCCACCAACAAAATTTAATAGAGCTGAAGTCAAGAGTGCGCTGATAGTTCAGCCTGGTGCTGCAGCTGCGTGAAATCCAGTGGTCCATCAGTATTCATGGGGGTCTGAGCGAAAATCTGAAAATACTTGAGATGCGTTCTGAAAATGCTTAAAGCTACCTATTTTTATAGTTTAAACACAAAATATACCTCAATATGCAGGATGAAAACTTTCTCAGCACCAATGAAAATAAATGGCGGCCCTGCATGAAGCATTGCAAACGTCAGCAAATAGGATGTGAGGTAGCTGTTTCAGCTTGAAGTTTCTACAAAATATCTCAGATATGCTCGCCGAAGAAATCTGTGAACAGGTGGATTTTCCATCTTCTCTAAGACAATCACCAGAGAATCCGTACATCACTTCATGAAACTTTCAGGAAAGCTGAGCCGCCAAGCTGCTGCGAAGATTATGGATTTTATACTTCTGCAATTATGTAAGATGTTTTTATCGGTTTTTCACCACTCGATAATTTCTTTAGAACCGTTGTCTGATTTTGTCATAAGCCATCACTTACACAATGGCAAGAAAATCATTTAATCTGATTCACTTTCAGTCACAAAAGCTGTCTGTTGTTTCGGTTTGGGTTTCACAAAGCAGCAGCAGCAGCAGCAGCAGCAGCTCCGTTCTCTCCGGGCTGTGCGTGTTCTGCACACAAACCAGAAGGAGGACCAAGTGGCAGAGAGCTCAGCAGTTAGAAAATTGGTGTTATTGAGTTGAAGCTCTGTTGTGTCTCAGAAGAGTTTTCTCTCTCTCTGTTTTTTTCTTGCTAAGGTAAGGAGGTGGAGACCAAGTTATCTCCCCCTGCAGCTGCTGGCTGCAGCCGCTTCATCGTTAAATTGAGGGTTGGTGCTTGTGAGTGCTAACGATTTTTTTGGGGGGGTGGTTTCTTAATGAAACATGGTACAACATTCTTGGAAGCAAGTTATTCCAAGTAACATTGTGTAAAATAAACTTGGTTGCACAGCTGAGATGCGATTTGTTGTCAAAGTGAGGTAAAAATCAGGATTCAATACGTTTTCGGTGTGCTTTAATCAAGAAAAAATGAAGAAAAAAAAATATCAGATTTTTTGTTAATGTGGTCAGCATTTGACTTTCTAAAATTAATAACATTTTATTATATTGTAAAATGTAAAAACTTAGAACTGACTAGAACTTAGAACTGACTAGTGACATAGTTTTGGTATTTTCAGTGAATATCCATCATAGCTAACATCTGGGTCAATAGAAAAAACTACAATATAACCAATTCAAAACATTCAGTGATGATACGTAGAACTTTTTTAGAAAACCTTTCCATACTTGGAAATAAAACATTTTGAGTTGTTTTTGATTTTTCAGTAACTTTGTGTTCCAGGTGCACCTGAACGCAGCAGCTGTCTCGTCAACAGAGATTTCTCCAATTGCTTTTAATACGATGTATGAAGTTTGGGCTGACTAGACTTTTCTCCATTTACTGTGAGGTTCACGTGCATCTAAATGTGAGGAATTCAGCTTCTATTGCACCACAAATCTGATCTGGAACAAACTTCAAGAAAACTTCAAAACAGTCAAATCATCGAGTTCCTACAAATCAAGGCTACAAACCCATCTGTTTAAAAATGCTACTGCACTGTTTGGCAGAACAGTAGACGAGATAAAGCTCAATATGTGTGTTAATATCCTTTATGGAGGTGTGTAACTTTGAGTTGTTTTATTACAACTGCTTATCTTTAGTGTGTGCTTCCAGCTGTCTGTCAATTTGCTGTTGATAAAAATTAATTTTACCACTGAGGGATAAAGGATCACTCTATGCTAAAATAAATAGTTTCCAAACAAACAAGGATCTGCCACATGCACAACATGTTTTACAGTGTGAACATAAAAATGCAGATGCATTCAGCAGCAGTTCTGTATCATTTCTGTCTTTCTGGTAAGTTTTCATATTTCCTTTAGTGAGCAACAACAGTAGCAGGACGGGTTGCTATGGGCTGATATTTACTTCCTGCTCTTGTCAATTCTGTCGATGCTCCACCATAACTTCTTTTATTACAATGCAAAATAACAAAATCTTACCAAGTATTTTTGGTGTGATTTCTAGTGCAAACATCTTAGTACACGTTAAATAAGACGAAACTAACTTACATGTAACATTTCAGCAAGATCCTTAACATTGATCAAAAAAAAGTTCTAGTTCCACCGGCAGATTATAACATGGGACTTATAATTTTTAAAAATCAATATTAAGGAATTACTGACTTAAAACAAGCGCCTAAATCATGCTGTGAAGTCACTTGTGAGTTAGTTTTTTTCTTATTTCAAGTGTGCTAAGATATTTGACCAAATATGTTACCAAAATCTTACCAAAATAATTGGTAAGATTTTGTTGAGGGGGCTGCAGTGCATTAGCAATATTACTTTCAACTAAACGGAGGAGCAATGGAAAACATAAAAACTGGGTCTTATGTTGTGCTGAGCATTTCACAGCATTTCTGTCTCCAGACTATCAACACAGATCTTGTCCAAGAAAGACAAACACACTGCATGCATGTGTCGAGACTCGATATTTCACAAATTTCCTCACGTTTAGGTCCATCTAAAAGTCCATTTTCAAACATGTCAGCATGAGGTTGCAAGATAAGAAAGGAACGGATGGCCAGGTTTAGTTTCTATGGTCGTGTTTCTAAATTATTTCGTGACGGCTCCGTCCCACTGCCTCCTCCTCCGTCCCCGGTGAATGTCAAGCACCTTGGGCAGTCTGCCGGTCAGCTGCTGATTGAGGTCGGAGCCACGAGTCGGCCGGCTGCCGAACGCACGGCTAAAAAGGCGAAGATTCTTTTCGGGGCAATTTCACTCAGTCGTGCAGAGCTCTGGAGGAACGGAGGCGGTTTTTCATGCTGATGTCCATAATGATGATGCTGCAGAGCAATTTCCAAGAAATATTGCGCTCTTCCTCCAGACAGAAAATGACCTGCAAATTTTTTTTTTTTTTTTTTTTTTTTTTTTTGTCCAATCCAAAGCATGTAGCCTTTCATGTCTGGGCGATCCGCCGGGTACCGTGCTTTTTTTTTTCTTTCTAATATTTCCGAGCTGCGCCTACAGAATCTTTAAATTATATGTTGTATTATTCCATCCAGGAAAGGGGGGAGTAAAAAATATATATTGCAATTTTGCACCTGTAGCAGCACCACAGTGATGTTTGTTTCACAAGAAAATAAAAAAACCTCCGAAAACAAATTTTTACAATATGTTCATAGGCAAGACGACGGCGGCGGCTCAGAACAGCAGTAGTTACAACACAAACCACAGTCATTAAATATAGAGAAAATAAGGAAATGATGTCACTTTTGCCATTTTCTACAGAGAGGAAAATATTTCAACTATGATTTTTTGTTATTATTACCATTATTACTATTCAAGACGCAGCTGTTTGTACACAAGAAATTGCAGACACTCGGAGCTGAATCATTTGGCGACGCGTTAAAGAGCATTACCACTTTGTGGATGTTGAGAGAGAAAATGTAAACAACTTGGAGTGTCAATAATCAACCACCGCCTCAGAGCTTATCAAATGTATAAGATGAAAAATATTAATATTTCTGCTATATACATATGTACATGTAAAATACACTAAATGAAAGACAATGACTTGACGACATCGACTGTCTGTACAGCAAATATGAATAAAATACAAATCTGTAAAGATGTAGGAAACTAACCAAAACTGTGAGGGGAGAAATATAACTGGACTGGAACTCTTTAATGTAGACAACAGTAATATAAAAGGCTTTAGGCTAGGTTTTATGGTTAGGTTTGGGCTTTATGATAAGTATGCAATAAAATATTCATAAAGCTTTGGAGATTGGCGTATATATCCAGGCGTAAAAGTGATTTTCTTCTGCAGATCTTCATTTATTGCACATGTTAATCATTCCCACTTCTTATTTTTTTTAGTGTCTAAAAATTACTCCTGGCAAAAAAAGAGACAAATATGAAGTAAAAGTTATATTTTGTAGTTATTCAAAAGACCCACTGCCTGTTGAAAGTTTTGCTTTTGCCCCCAGCAGAGTTTCTAATTAGCTTTTTTTTTCTAATAAAAAAAAACTACAAAGATTTCCTTCATCTCACAAGTCAGATATGGTTTTGTGTTAAAATCACAAGCTCTGTGTGTTCATGCTACTGGGAAAACGTTGTTGTTCAGTGCAGAGATTCCCCTGTTCACATCTGAAAGCAGCTTATCAGACAGCAGCATGAAAGGGGATGGATCAAACTGTAACATTGTGTTAGCATTTAAAGTTATTCTTTTTACTCTCTGCTCACATCTACATAGGAAAACTACCACTGAGTGTTAGGGACAATGTAAATGAAGAAGGGCATTTCCAAAAAAAAAAAAAACTCTGACATTTTGAAATTAATCTAAGATTCTTTTTTATAATAAAAAAAAATCTGAGATTTAAAAGTAAAAAATGTTTCAACTTTCCAAACTCAGAAATTTCCCAGTTTTTTCTAGAAAATTTCCAAGATTAGTCTCAAAACTTCTGAGAATTTTCTCACAATTTTTTTGATTTTTGGAGCACAGAAACTTCTAGAAATTTTATGAGATTAATTTCAAAGTCTCTGAGTTTTTTTGGAAGAAATGTACTCCCGTTTTTTCCATCTATGACGGCCCAAATACGCTGTCACAGAAAACCGGGTTACCTTCTGGTAGCAAAGAAGAACAAACAAACTCTTAATAGTCAAAATAGTCCCAATCCAACAAAAACTGATCACAAATGTTGAGATTTCTCAACAATTTTTGCTTTAAAAAAATCTTTACCACAGATTCGCATGAATCAACTCCATGATGAGAACAAGAGTCAAACGTCTTCAACGTGTTTACATTTCCAATGAAACACAAAGCACAACTGAAACACACAAAAAGTGAAAACTCAACACAACATTTTTTTACCAAGAAATGCATTACACCTGTCAAACTTCATTACACTTTTATCTTTTAAAATAACCGTCAAGAACATCCATGTAGCCGTGCAAACATAGACTTGAGTGGTAAAGGAATTTAACCATCAATTACACAGACTTTTTTTCCTTTTTCTTGTGGCAGCCGATGCATAAATGCATCAATTTCATTTTTATTTGTGCAACGCACTTCAGTTGTCAAGTCTACGAAGTTGAGTTTGAAACTTTTTCCGTTTTTCTGTCTGACACCGACTCACTCAGTTTGAGTATTTCAGTCTAAGTTTTGTGCTGCTCCAAACATTAGCTGTTCTCTTCCCCGACTCAGGCTGAACATCAATCATTTGTAGAGGAAGAGAGACTTCTGCTGAAATATCCTCATGATCACCAGGAGATTTCCCCTGGTTCCCGCCAACCATGAAGTGAAAATTAAAAAACAAAGAAAAAAGCCAGGGGCTTCTCACTCTGCCTTCTACCTGCAGTCTGACAGGCCTTTGAGACTGATGTACAGGGAGCTGACCATGGTGGCCTCCTCCTGCATCGACTCCTTCAGGTCGGGCTCGTCCACACACATGAGGGCGACCAGCCACTCGGGCAGCTTCCCGCTGAACACCAGGTAGATGCAGGGATTCACGCAGCTGTTCAGGCTGGCCAGCAGCATCAGGATGGTGAAGGTGGCCGCTGGAGAGAGAGAGAGAAGAAATACTGAATAGTTGGCTTTCTCTTCATAATTACAGCCCGTTAGTATTAGTTTTTAAGTTGGAAGTCGTGTAAAAACAAGTGGTAAAATGTGATGGCTTAAAAGATTCATAGGGGATGAATTTTGTACTTTTTGTACCTCCATTTGGGCCTCTAATGCTTCTACAAAACCAACTCAAGCACTTGGAAAAATACAGCAAAACACAGAGATGAATTTTGGCAAAGGTTTATGTTTTTTGGTGTTTGAAAGACCTCCGGAATGCATTGTCACAAATCAGCAATCTCACCCAAGCAATCCCAGCGAAGTCCAGCCTGTTACCAAGCAACCCAAGTGGAGCTCCAGCACCTTTGATCAACTGCTTTATGTATGCATTGCATAATGGCTGCTGGAAAAGACAAGTGTTTTGCTGTTGACTTACCATCCAGAAACCACTTGCTGTGCTCTTGTTAGTTGTGCAGGAGGCCCCACTTCTGCTTTTCAAAGGTGTACTGTTGTATAATTGCACATCCGTTTGCAGCCATTTTCATGTGTGAGGGTAAATATTGAGTTGGGGAGCAGAAGCAGATTATCTGGATTTAAAATGACAAGGCGCCCTAAAACAGCTCATTCTGAAAGGGGATCAAAACATGCAGAACGAGCATTATCTCATTATCTAAGAATGATTTTGTACAAAAAATGTGTAGGATCTATATCCTAACATGTTCAAGGTAGAATAGTAGGTCACCTATAAATGTTTCATCAAATCAAACTGAAAGTGTTTGGGTTGAAATTAAGTGTGTGTTACTTTTAAATACCTCAAACACCAAATAACTGCTAGTCACATCTCCAACCAATCTGACGGAGATTAGGCTATCTTTCAAATATGAATGAGAAAATCATAGAATCTGTTTATCGAAGTTGACAAACCTCATAAGTCTATCAGATGCACAAATACAAATACAGCTGCTTCTTACAGCTGTACTTGAAGCACAAGGTGATCATACAAAGAAAGGTCTGCATGCCACACTTTTAAGATTTTTTTTTTTTTTTTTACTTTAGAAAACTAGTTTCCTTCTCATTCTACTTGAAGGGTGACTAAACCATTTACCATATGGGTCAACCTCATTAAGTCAAAAAGACCTGAGGGCCAAAATCTTCTTATTTTTGTCCCTTCTCAACAATAAGCTGATCTGCAGTATTTTAATTAAACAGATAAGTTGGTCTAAGTTTTTGTTGGAAAGGGATACGTAAATTATTGTAGATCCAAAATGTTGAAAGGGTTTTGCCTCATTAAAAGAAAGGCATCCAGTTTTTAACTTTATTTAGTTCTTGACTGACAAAAAAAAATTAAAAGAAAAATGATTGGGAAAAAGTAAAGAAAAAAAGGTTTAAATGATGAATACTTTTTGTTGTAGCCAGTATTATCTTTATTAATACAAAACTGCGACAGACAGGTTGACCCCGCCTCTCGCCCGGAACGTTAGCTGGAGAGGCACCAGCACCTCCCGACCCCACTGAGGGACAAGGGTGTAAAGAAAATGGATGGATGGACACATTTTTTTATCTGTCTGTGAATTTGTTTTGTCCTAATAAATAAAGACTTAATTTAAATCCACCTTCTGTGCTGGTTGGACAAACTTGCGTTGTTTTTGAATCGTAGTCTGGGGCTGGAAGTGCCATTTGGACACCCCGGTTTTACTTTACGCAATACTTTCTGTTGGTTTATTCTATTACAGATACATTTAGGTTTGGGAATATGAAGTGAGAAAATGTGAGAGAGCTCATTAGACCTTATTGTGGGCTCAGTAAAGCTCTTACACTGGGTGGGCGCCTCGGCGTCCCAGACGGACCAGAGCTGCACGGTGAAGAACGGCGTCCAGCAGACAACGTACGCCAGCACGATCACCACGGTCATCTTCACCGTCTTCACCCGCGCCTTCGACAGCCCCACCACGCAGCTGGCCCGGGAGGACAGCGGCCTGCTCGCCGCCTCCCCCCCAGCAGCCCTGGCATGGTGGTGCGTCTTCAGGTGGATGCTGGCGTGCACGGCGCGGCAGATGCGCACCTGGCACACGATCACGATGAGAATCGGCAGGACGAATATCACCAGAGTGGTCCAGGTCACGTAAGCCCTCAGCCCCCACGGCACGACGAACTGACCCCAGCAGTCGTAGACCCCCGGAGCGACCTCGACCCGGGAGAAGATGAATACCTGCGGGAGGCTGCCGACGAAGGAGACGCACCACGCGGCGCACACGGGGCCGTTCCAGCGCGCCCTCCTCCGCTGGAAAGTCACCATGGGGTTGCAGATGGCTTGATAGCGGTCGATGGTCATCACCACGATCATATAGGTGGAGGCGAACATCCCGACCACCTGCAGGTACTTCACCAGGCGACACAGGATGTCCGGGCCGACGAATCTGTCCGTGATGTCCCACATGAGCTGCGGGCACACTTGGAAGAACGTGACCACCAGGTCGGCGACGCACAGGTGTAAGACGAAGACGCGCATCCTGGAGAGCTGCTTCCGCCGCTTCCACAGCACCAGCAGGAGCCCGAAGTTCAGGAGCCCCGCGGCGACGAAGATGATGGACAGCAGAGCTATTTCCAGGCGAGCCAGCCGCTCGTCGCGGGGCTCGTCCCCGGCCGGGACGGCCTCCGAACTGGCGTTGCTGGTGTTCGCGCTGGACCAAGCCATGCCGGTCACTCCGACGAACGCTGGCCAGAGGAGCCCCGCACCATTACGCAGCCGACGCAGGTGGAGAGACGGTTGAATATTACAAACACAAAGCAGGCGGAATGAAAGCTTATTAAAAAGTCAAAAGATGGCCGTAGGAGATTGCAGACCATTTTTCCAATAACTAGGAAGCTGGTTCAAGTAAACTGGGAAGCGGAGAGGGGAGAGCAGATGGTTTTATATCTCATCTGGGCAGGAAGGAGGAGCGACCTCACAAAACGCAGGAGTTGTTTCCAACCAAAGAAGGTAGAGAGAAAATAGAAAGGCATGACAGAAAACATTTAAAAGTATCACATCTTCAAAAAACTTTTAAATAGAGTTTACTGTACAGAAGGAGTTAAGCTATGTTACTCAAACTTATGTTTTATATTTTATTCATTTTAAGCTATTAACTTGAGATGTCTTGAAAAAATGTTCGTACTCCTTTTTTTACACCACAAACGTGAATGTTTTTTTGTTTTTTGTTTTTTTTAATCAAGACTTGATGTAAAAGTGTTAGACCATGTTGGAAATAAAATGCTCAAGACGCATCTTCATCCCTCTTTACTTTGATGTGCAGGTGTCTTTTGGTGTCATAGTCCAATTTTAGACATTTTAAAGGCCACCTCGAATTAAATTTAAGACAAAAACCCTCTAAATTTAGAATTTATTTGGTAGGGACAACTTGAGTTTGTGGTTCCAACATGACAAAACATGAAAAACTTCAAGGGGTGTTAATATTTGTACAAGGCACTGGATGTAGTATTTTATTCCACCGGCAAAAACTCATGCTGCTACGTTTTATCTTCGTACACATGTGGTAAAACAAGGGGCTTAAACATCAGCCTTTGTTTCTTTTTAAAAAGAGAAACTTCAAAGCAGACAGCTGCAAAGCCAAAGATACCTGTCCAAAGTGCTGCCTCCGCAGATTTGAATCGAAATGAAAATGGGAAAAAAGTAGCCAAACGGTAATGAGTGCATACGCATGTCTTCCTTTTGTAGTGTCCTTATTCACAACATGCTTCAGCTACTCTAACCATATCTGGCAGCAGTGCAGTTATAAAGTTAAAGATAAAGATAACTACTTAAATAACACTTGGGCAACACTGGTGACCAGTTCCTGTTTTATTCAAAGCTTCACATGACTCAGCAGTTCGTCTTTATCCATCTGGTATCGACTTTTCTTCCAGATGTCACGGAGCTCCTGCAGGCTGGTGCCAATTTCCTTCCCCGATGTGATGCCCATCTTCCTCAGATCGTGGCCGCTGACGGGGAAGCGAGGCACCGACCACCTCTGGAGCTCCGACAGGAGCTTCTCCTCACCTTGATACTTCAGCAGCTCACACACTTTGCTCTGAGAGTCCGGCTCCCGGCTCTGGGTAGTGCGAGATATTACAGATATGACTTACTTACGATTAATATAGAAAAAAAACAAAAAACAGATTCAAATGGTTCAAACTTGTGAAAGCAGATCTGACCTTTCACTTGACAATTAATTGTTCTAGCAGGGGCGTCCCAATACAACTTTTTCCACTTCTGATGCGATACCAATATCGCAGCTTTGAGTACAAATTAATCAACTAACCAATAAATTTTTAACCAATGAGTCTGTGTGTGGGATACAATTGCTGCTGGATCGGACTAAATTCTGGAGCGGAATGGTTCTATCGATATGCTTTTATCAGAGATTTTAGATGTGGGCCGCTATAATCCGATACTTATCTTTTGGCTGATATCCAATCGATTTCCGTTATCGATATCAGGTTGCGACAACCTCTAGTTTCTATGTTCTCAAATCCTGACTGATTGTCTTTAATTTGACAAATACATTCTGACAGATTTAAAATCACAGGTGTCAAAGTTTCAACTTAAAAATAAAAAGAAGAGTTTAAAAAATAAGTTGCCTCACTTCCCTTTATTTTAAAAGGTAATGTTAGGAGTGCTAATAATTGTGCCAGGGAGTTTTGAATCCTATAATGAGAAAGTTTCTCGTCTTGACGAGGAACTGCTTCTGAATTTATTTTCTAGCTCTGGCAGTTAAACCCTTTCACTCAGCAGAAGAAAAGATTGGACTAAATGTACTTTAAATATGTTTTACAAGCTGCCGTTTTTAGAGGCTGATTCACAGAATCAACCTTTGAAGGCACTAAAAGGCTGCAATCATCCACACATAGAAATGGTCGACAATTTACAAGAAAATGGGGATGTGACCTTAAAACTGGTTCGGTACGCAGGCAGAAATCATCATCAGGTTGCTCCTGCAGACTTACATCGATAATAAAGTCAGTGAAAGGTCTGAGGTCATCTGGCTCTTCGTCGCTCTTGCGGAGCGTCCGCCTGTGCTTGACCAGGAACAGAGCCAGCGTCTTCTCCTCCCTGGACACCTTCAGCCGCAGGTCCATCTTGTCCACGTTGTCCGGGCCGTGGAACAGGGCCGCCAGGACCGTCATGGGTTTGGGAGAGTGGGCGCTGGCGTTCCGCCATACACGCTTCATCTCGTCAACGTCGCCATCTGGAGGCAAACCTGGGGCGTAGCGGGGGAGAGAACAGAACCGGAATGAACACAAACTCGACGAGGAGAATTAGACGCATTTCTGTGAAGGCTTTAAAAAAGTTGAATTTAAAATGAAACTAATTTACAGCTTCAGCCTACATCTTTTTGATTAATGCAAAACTTAGAGTTATTTCTATTTCGCTTCATTTTGAATCTCATTGATCGTAACTATTATCATTTGTGTTTGTGTGTTTTGGATTGAATAAACTATTTTAGCTTGGATTTCATATTTCTAATAATGCCTGAATCAAAATCTGCTCTCATGTTAGGATTTTCTAAAGTCTAACGTCTCTCACCAATGTACTGAGCTAAGTCTAGGTTGTAGAGAAGCTCCAGCAGATGAGCAGCGTGGTTCCCCACCACCATCTTCTTTAACTCCACCCAGATTCTTTCTCCTGATATGGCTGCCAGCCCCCGGCCGTTTTCCCTGATGGCAGTCAGGGTCTCGGGCTCATGCTCGTCGGCCCTTAAAGCCACCCTGCCGTAAAACCTGGGACAAAACAACAAGACCGTGACCAACTGAACCACTCGTTTAGAAATAACCACACACCACTTACGGTTTCTGCCTACCTGAAATACCTCAGTATTCTCAGGTAGTCTTCTTGTATCCTCTGCTCAGCGTTGCCGACGAACCGGACTTTGTGGTTCTGGAGGTCTTCGTAGCCTTTGAAATAGTCGTATAACGTTCCGTCGAGCCCTGGCAGACGCAGAGTGGACGACTTGGGATTAAAACATGATCACTGTTCATCAATAAAGTTCCTTTTCGCTCGGGAGTGGAGTTACCCAGAAACATAGAGTTGATGGTGAGGTCTCTACGCTCGGCGTCTTTCTGCCAGTCGGTGGTGAACTCCACCTCCGCGTGCCGGCCATCCGTCTCAACGTCCACTCGCAGTGTGGTCACCTCAAAGTTCTCATCGTGCAGCTGAGGAGGACAAAGATATGACTTAAAAACTTAATTTATTTCAATAATTAAATGAAAAAAAAAAAAACCCAACTGGGTCTCATATATAATATTATCTCGATACATTAAGTGGTATATTTCAAAAGTTTATGCTCTCATGGCATCGCAGAGGTCATTGGAACATCTTGAATCCCAGTCACAGACTCCAATTTCCCCAAAACGCCTCATACATAGCCGCTCCCAAGTATAAGGGGCTTGTCGCTCCAACAGCTGAACAAGAAGCCGACATCTCCTCTCATGGCTGACAGATGAAGAGCGTTAGTGGCTGAATTATAAATATATCTCATGTAGCTGTTTACATCGGTCGCTGCCATGATTTTTAATGACTCAAAGCGTGAACGTGTGTTTTTAATTTAATTTCTTACTCAATGGAAACCCAGCGATTTCAAAATTGTGCTTTTTCGACAGAAGCAGAATATTAGCAGCGTGACATCCCTAACTAGCAGAAGATTTGCACACATTTTAATAAAAACGCAGCTAGTGAAGCGCATCACATCACAATCCCACCAACTTCTGAAGAGCCTTCTCTACAGAAACTGCGGTCAGTGCACCGCAAAAGGCCGTCACTGTTAGCCGTCCTTTCTTTTTTCATTATCCGTCCCATCATCAGGCTGCAGAAAACTCATTTTCAAATCTCATCATATGCGGATCTTATTTTATGCTGCAACAAACTTTTAAGTGAGCTCAAAGCTGGACTATAAAGTAAGCATTAGTTCACTTCGTTCGCTAGACCCTGATTGCATTCACTTCAGCTGTCCCATAACTTCAAACTGATGCTCCATGTGATTCGTTAATCTGCTGTTTGAATAGGATGAGGAGAAGAATCAACTTTCTTAAGGAATGCGAGGCAGCAAACACACACACACACACACACACACACACACGCACACACGCACACACACACACACGCACACACACCGTTATAGGCTTCAGTGCTGCTGCTCAATATCTCTGAGAGCCTCCGCTCAGCCAGGACGCTGCCTGCAGCTGAAAGGTGAGATGAAACCAACCGTCATAAACGGCAGTGGAAGAAATGAAGCTGCATCAGCAATGATCCAACTGCTGATTACTCCCAGGTTTTATTCCACCAGTATATCTTCTCACTTCTCCCCGTGATTTTATCTGGAGTCGGTTTAAAAAAAGAGAGCGAGAGAGGGGGAGAGAGTGACTGCCCAGGATGTTTAACATCTTTAAAAGGATGTTCACTAAACATCAGGTAAAGCTGGACCTGTATTGTTATTATCTGCTATAGTTTGGGCTGAATAAACAATCAACCAAGAACCAAAGTGGATGTTGATCTTGTTTAAACAACTTCAATCTCAAATATGTTTAATTCAAACATCCTCTTAATGAACCTTTAAAGTTTATATTAGATTGTTATTCATACAGAAGTAGATGACTACACAGCAGATGGAGGCAGAAGATGGTGACCCATGATTTTCCTCCTGTGGGAAACGTGCAGAGTACAGAACATGAAGTGTTTCTGGGATGTGCAACAGTCTGAACAAATGCAAAGTCTCAGACTAGCCGTTAGCTTCAACTTCCAGGACAAACTTTAGTTTTGCCCCAGATGACTCACATCACTGGCAGATTTAAGTTTCCAGTGGTGGAAACACTTCCGCTAGTACAAAAATAGCGAAGCCAACTTTTTGTTTAGCGCTTTAGCTAATATTAGCAAAGCACTAAGCACCAACTTGGCTGTTTTTTATACTTTCAGTTCATGTCTGAGTTGAAGTTTTAGTTACCAACTGTTATTAATTCTTCAGGTAGTTAGATGTTTATGTTCGTGCTCTTATTTTGAAGTGGGTGAACACCGTTTTCCCTGCAGCTCCGTTTCCTTTCATTCCATCTTTCTTTTCCCCAAATAACTTAACTTCAAACAAGAAGCATACAGGAACAAAACAAAACAGACATTGAATAACAATATTTAAACATAAATATCTAAGAAGATTATACAACAGGTAAATTATTATAATTATCATTAAAGTTTGTTATTTAGCAATAGTTTCAAAACTAATGTTTATGATTAGTGCTTTAGTGTTAGTGTAACTAACTTTTTAGCTAGCGGTGCCCACCACTTAAGGTTATAAACAAAAGAAAGAAAAATTTTCATTTCCTTTCAGAACCAAACTTGTTGGTTGCCATGGGACAGTAACATGAATAATTTGGGGCGTAATTGTAATCTGGGGAGAACTAAACTAATTCTAACAGAGCCACTGTAATAAATATCCCTTTAAACTTCAGATCTACCAAATACTTTTGACTGATCAGACTGGTTGTGAAGATGAGCCAACAACTCACATGGTTACAATTTCGATTCATCAAACTGGTTGTTTAATCATTTGTGGCCACATGTTCGTAAAACAATTCATTAAGCGCATTTTTCTTCACTCCGTTTTTGGCTTTTCTTAAAACTTTCCTATAACTCTTATACAAGCCAACTATAACTCTTATTTTAGTTAACTATAACTAAAATAAGAGTTATAACTCTACAACTATAACTCTTATTTTAATAGCTATGTAATGAATCTGACAAGAGTTTTATTCCTCAAAAACACTCATCTTAAACAACATATACAGAACCATGGAGTATGGACGGTTGGGGGTTTTTTGTAGCACTAAATGATAAAAGAGATTGTGCATTCATTTTTAAAGAAACAGAAGACAAGAAGTCAGTGTCCAATAAGTTGAAGAAAACTGTTTCACAGCCTGACATCTCTAGTCCAAAGATATCTGGCTGTGCAACATTCCTGCTGATCCTCTCATCTGCATATACTTCCAGCTTTTTTGATCTCCTGCCCAAACAAACAGTAATTATTCACCCATCTACCTCTGGAGGCAGAAACGAAACTGATGCAGGCATCTCCGGTAGCAGAGGGATTTAATTAGAATCCAACTTTGGTAACAAGTTTTCTTTTATGCCAGATGACGGTTTAGTCATGGACATATTGCTTTAACAAACTGTCACCAATTTTAACACCATTTACCTATAAGTATCAAGACTATGATATTTAATCTAACACTTTAGGTTGAAGAAAAAGCTGGTATGAAGACAGCTTTTCAAATAATCACTAAAAAGCAGATTTTTTTCGTATCAGTTGCCATTAAAACTATTGAGCGTCTTACCCGTGCGGTAATGGTGCCGTGCTTCTCTCCTTTGTTGTTGATCAACCTGATCCCAGCATCTTGGAACATGCGCTTCATCTCCTCCGGAGTGGCTGTGGTGGCAAAGTCCACGTCCTCAGGCCGCTTCCCGGAGAGCAGATCCCGCACAGCGCCGCCGGCGATCCGCAGCTCATACTGGTGCTTCTCAAACAGCTCTGGAGAAACGAGATTCTGACTTATTCAAAACAGGATAATGAACTATGGGCACAGATTTTTACAAGTCAGATTCTCAAATAGTAGCCATGCACCAATTACGATTGTGGCAGATAACTTTTTTTTTTTTTTTATTACTTTGTATAATCATCATTGTCAGATGTTATAAGGTCACAAAACAACTTCAATATTCCAATCTAATTTTACAGAAAAAAAGAACAGTATACAGACATGCTTAGCTGCACAATAGGTGGCACTCTTGAATATAAATGAAAGTTTAGAGCACTCCTTTCCAAACTATAATAAACTAAAAAAAAAAAATCAGTTCCATGTCTTTCATTTTTTTTCACATTTTAAAAACAACTTGCACAACAGGTTGGACAACTGACCTGTTTTGAACCTACTACCAGAAATAAAGCACACAGCAGTAGTTTTGCTTTTACCAAATCACAAAGCTTGAGGTCAGTGGAGAAGAAACTAACAAAATATTTTACAATCATCGATAAAGTGTCCTGATTTTTGGGTTTCGTTAGGTAAAAATAAAATGCACAAATGCAGCAAAGCTTTATTTATACCAAAATGACAAATAAGTAGACTAATTAGCTGACTTCTCAAGGCTAGTGGTTACAAATGATTTTTGAAGTAGAAAAAGCAGTGAATGTTTAAATCAGAGGGTGAACTTGAATTATTATTAATATATTAGTTGAAAAAAGTTTCAAAATGACGATATTATCATTTATCGCAAAAATTTCTGGAGCAATTTATTGTCCAGCAACCTTTGTTGTCGTGATAGGCCTTCAGGTGATCTATTTTTATTAATTTAGAAAAAAATGCTTTTTTAAATCTAAATGCC